>NC_134131.1:10119137-10423793 GCF_040939455.1 Microcebus murinus | reverse complement strand
GTGATCCTCCTTGAATATGTATATTAAATGGCTCATTCTGAAAAGGTTTTCTCAGCCAAGGTTATTAGCCTTTTAGCTTTTGCGTCATCATGACTGCAGACTTCTTTGCCTTTTCTTTTTTCACCTTCCCACAGTGAGCTTTTGCTGTGTGATTTCTTTGGAATGATCCAAGTTCTCATTGACTCCTTTTACTTTAAAGTGTTTACTTAACAGCGAATGATCAATGTTGAGCTAAATAGGGAGCGAATCATCTGTATAGTTACATTTCTTTATGTCTCTCAGCACATGTTTGCCTATTTTAAATGCTAGCATGGTAGGCTATGTTGGATAAGCATTCTGGGGTGTCCATGTGTTCATTATTTTGCAACATAAAGTGGAGATACTCAATCCTTAAAAATTGCTTTCTGAGATTGGATACTGTATCGTGTCTCCTAACTCCTATTTGTTCTTAATGAAAAGGCATTACAGGAGGAATATTCTTGTTCTTGCTGGATCAAATCTTCACTGTAAAAGTGGGTTAAAATATATTGACATTTATTCTTTTGGGAAAAGCTGTTCTGGATTGTGTATGTGTATCTGTGTGTGTGTTAAATATACAGATGTTTACCAGTTAGATTGACTTCTTCAGAAAAGGTATGGCTCTTTTACAAGAAAGTTAAGGGTTAAGGCCACGGCAACTCACAAAAGGGCAGATCTAGATTTGAACTTTAACTTTAGTTTTCCAGCTTTGGACAAGTACTTAATCCATCTCTTCCTCCCTTTGCTTCTTCATCTACAAAATGGGGATGATAGCACCAGTCTTAAAATAGATTTGGTATGAAGTTTCAATAGTTGACCTGGGTAAAGCACTCGCCACAAAGTTGAGCACATGGTAAGTCCTCAGGTTATGTTAACTATTGTTATTATTAATTACTCAGTTAGCAAATGACTGTATAATGTAGCAGACCAGAGTTTGGAAAGGGATGGTTCTGATTAATTAATGTCACATCCCCAGAGAAACCTGCTTTGAACCTGTAAGTTAAGGCAAGCAGCCTCTGATATATGCGTTCACAGGACCTGTGCTTTTTTCTTTATCATATTTACCACAGTTTTAATCAATTATTTCTGTGATAACCAACTTAGGGCCTGATAGGAGATGGAGGGGGCACCATCTAGTTTGTTCATTGCTGTATACTCAGTGCATATTCTACAGTGCCTAGAACAGAAACAGGTTTCGTGCTCAAAACCATTCCATGAATGGATGGATATATTCAACTAAGACATATGAGAAGCCCATACACCTTTGTAGATAAGTGAATTAACTCTTCTGATTTCATCCAACTTCTTTAGCTACCGTTTTTCAGTGTTCTGTGCTGACTCTTTCTCCTTTGCTCAATGTCTAATTGTATTTGAACATTGTAGATGTGAAAGTTAGGAGTACAGATGGCAGATTACTCCACATATCCAATTCCAGGCAGGAGAACTGTCTTATTGCTTGGTGACATCATCATTCTAGAGTGTGCAGCTTATAACTGGAGAAACATGGTCCGTAAAGCCTTGAAACAGGTTCCTTCTTTACGTCGTGCCTTGTACTATTAAAATTCCCCTTTGGCGATGGCTTCTACAAGCATGCGGTGACTTGAGCATCTTTGTGCAGTTGTTTTCAGTACATGACTCTGCAGTAGAAACAGCATGTTTCATGTACACAGGGCCTGACATGGCTGGTGAAGCTGGCTGCATGGGACAGTGGCAAGCTGGAGATGAGTGCCACATTTGAGGGGCGCCCCACTTTGTTCCTGTTGGTTTTTGCCAGTCAGGGGCCAATATTACCAGATCTTTTAGTTTTTCAAGAGAAGCTGCACATCTACATTTCTATGGGAAATTCTCCAATTTAAAAATGTTATCAATTAATCAATTCATTTTTAATACAAAATTATGTGGTCCAAACCAACAGTTGTAATGGCTGAATTCAATCTATGGGGAAACTCTTCACGGACAGTCATGTCTGTACGGCCCCAAATTGTTTATTGCTAAGTGAAAAAAAAAATAGTGTCTTAAATAACGTGAGAAAAGCTACTCCAAAAAATAGCTGCAAAATGTTGGGGTGCAATAGATATAAACACAGGTTTTGGGTTCATATAGTCTGGATTGAATCATTAGCAGTGTGACCTATGGCAAATTACTTCTCTCTAAAATTGTTTCCACCAAGATTCTTGATTTCCTGGGGGTTTATTTAATAGAGGAACAAAAACTGTCTATATTTTATAAAATGCTCGATTCATTAAATTAAAATGTATAGATCTAATAAAACTTGAGACATCAAATTGAACATTTAAAACTTATTACAAATGCGATTAATTAAACTCATAGAATGGGAAAATTGGAATTTTAATGTGACTAAAACTTACAGTCAACAAAATAACTATAATTATAATGTTTACTAAACATTACTATAATTATACGTAACCTATTCAAAATTATTAATGCTGTGATTTAATTTATTTCTTCATTATTTTTATGTATATTTTTAAATACCTTTGTGGAGTTACAATAATATTTGTTTTAATTTAATTTGAAAATTATACTAGAATTTATATTAATGTCTTCCTAGGATTATAAAGGTCTTTATCATTCAAAAACTAAACAAAGAAACAATATCTTCTGAGACTGATCTATATTATAGGATCCAATTAACAACCAGCTGATTTCTGGCCTGTGTATGCTGGCTTGTCATTTGGCTGGGTCTCTTATAAAACTATACTCTATTTGTGATATCAGTGGAATGGCTTTAATCCTGTGACTTTCCCACATGTTTGGTATTTGCAATTTGTGGGGTTTTTTTCCCCAGAATAAGGCACTCGTTAAAAAGTTTTGCATGGCTCGAACCATATCTTCATTAGCCTATCAATGATTATAAATTGCCCTAAATACTAATAAATACTACTTTTTAGTATTTTATTATACTGAGCTGGGTATTCTGGCTCTTTGAAGACATTCGACTCACCAGTCATCTAAAATTTACTGTTAACCATCTTTCTGTTTGGTCATTGAGTGTGACCACTGACTGAAGCTCAACCTACCTGTTTATTATTACGTATGACCATAATGAATCTTTCCTAATTTGGAGTTTAGTTCCAAAGTTCCTTGGTACTACTTGACTGACTCATAATTCCATCATCTACCCTTCTTTACTTAGAAAGTATGTATTTACAACTTATGAACAGATGTAGAGAAGAATAAATAGAAGAAACAATACACCTACATGAAATATCTCCTCTAATTATCAAAACCAATTAAAAAGAAAAATATACATTTATAGTCACTCTTCTTTTGCAATAGAGCTACCTTTTAGTTCACTTTGTGTTAACTCTTCCCATTTGTTATTAGAATGGAATCATGACCTTTTGCAGACTCAAATTGGTTCCACTTAACCATAATTATTTTTCCCTTTTCAATGCTCAAATTGCCTTAAATTGGTCCCTTTAAACTGGCTGTTTGTTGCAATGTCCTCAAGAGTGCCATTGTTCTTTAGCAAGATCTGGATGTTTTGGGATTTTCTGATATTACTCGGGATCAGTTACCCTCTGAGACAAGGGATCAGTTACCCTCTGCAAATCCATTTTCTTTTCAGGAGAAATGTATTGGAAATTGACATCAAGACCCTAGAGATCCACACAAAGAGTTGATAGGATCAAAATGCTGCTGGCACTGTTGGGTCATTTTTAGAGGAAAAAAATTGAAAAAAATTTTCCGTTTAGGAAAACGTGCTTATTTTAATTTTTCCAATTTTGCTATTATATTACTCAATTCTCTTTTAAACATGATTTCCTAATTAATTTTCTCCATATGAAAAAAATGTTAGCCCTCAACCAAACTATAATTGTATAAGCTCTGTTACAATTTCTATTCAGTCTCATATTCCACCAATCTGTAGTCAGTTTTGGGAGTTATTCTTCAGTAGAATGATTCTAATAACACTTAGGGTTGTTGGGAAGTGTATGGAAGAACTCTCACAATGCATATCAGAGAACACATTTGTCAAATGGAAGATAATGTCATTAAGTATACATAACCCAGAGGCACACTTACCTACCATGCAAAATACTTCTTGCTTAGAAAGTAGAATTTATGTGTAAGCTGTAGAAGCTCTGTTTAAAATGTACAAGTAATACACAGAAAAAAATTTACTTTTCCAAAAATAAATGCCTTTTATCTCTTTTGTATTGCTAATCCTCGATGTGACATTCTGTAGCTCTTTTAAATATTTTTGTATTAACATTGAAATTATCCATCTGGGTGATTTTTGCATCTGCTTGGGTATTAATAGTCTGTTCTGATCTGTCTCCATTTATGGAGGAGCTGTTATACCATAAAGAATTGGATGGTTTGGCCTGAAACCATTAGGAAAAAACAGATCCAAAGGTTAGGTGACTCAGATATATTTGTAGCAACCGTGGCCATAATCACAGCCAATTGTTTTTTGGAGCTGTTTTTTAAATTCAAAAATTACCATGGATGGCACTATAAAAGCTGAATTCCCATCCTCACTTCTTTTGCATTACTGATGAAGCTGATTTTGAAAGAGTTTTTTTTAACTGGCAATTAAATCAGTCTCTACACATGTACCCATTATGTGGTCAAACCTATCTTGGGTGCATGGAGGCATATGTTTCAAGGGTCCTGTATTTAAAAACTCTTTACTATTATGGAGAAAGAGCACCAGTTTTGGAGTCAAAGTTTCTCATTTTAAACTCAGCTCTGTCTAGCTGAGGTGCATTGGTTCTCTTTTCTGGGCCTTCGTGTTTTTCCCCCTGCACATAGGTAAGGAAAATGCCTGTCTAATTAGATTGTAATGAGGATTGTATTTAATGAGATACGATTTGTCCAAATGCTTTATATGCTGTATATGAATACACAAATGTTTTATGAGTAAAAAGAAGGGATAGGGTACATTGCACTTATGCCTGCTTAGACAGACACACCTAATAAGTTTGCTAACAGCAAAATGAGAAATTGTCATTGCAAAAAAAAAGTATCTTTTTTATGAGGTGCCTTAGGAGTTCAGAGGAGAAAAAAGCATGCTTTAGAAGTTAGTATAGTTGGGTAAAGCTGTATATAGGAGATAAGACTTAACTTAGGTTTTGTGGAGTTGCTAAGAAAGTAAGGGAAGAAAACAAAGGAATAGAGGCAAAGAACTCCTGAACATTTTGGTACCTAGTCAGTAGATCTCTCTGGCTAACACTGAAGGTTCTTTTGAGGGGCAGAAAGATGTGAAATTGGAGAAGGAAGATGGAGATCAACATTGGAGACCTTTGAATGGCTAAGGATTTAGCTAAGGATTTCTGACTGTCAGGTCAGCCATAGGGAAACTCTCATGGTCCACGCGCCAGTTTTAAACTCTCAACTTCTTGAAACACAGAGATTTCTGTCTATTCCTCCACTCACAGATGGGCAACTACTTTATTCAATGATGGAGTGAGATTTGCCTTGATTTTCTGTAATTTTCAAATAATTTTGTGACCCTTAAAGATGATTCTAAGAAATATTTTCTTTTTCTCTTATAAAGGCAAAATTTCTCAATGAAATTCAGGCCTAGTGTATTGGTTCTCTAAGCCCATCTCCTCATTTCCTGTTTCTCCATGTAGACATATACTTTGATTTGTTTCCCAAGCTTCTCTGTTTATAGACCTTCCTGTACTGCCCAGCAGCCTGCCATGTGTCTGGTACCGTTCCATTGCTCCGTGAGTGTGGTGACCCATTTGCCATGGTACCAGGCATGTAGGAAGCTCTCAGGAAAAAGTTGTGGAACAATTGAGGGAAGGATAAAAATGAAGGCATGAAGGAAGGGAAGCAAGCCTACGTGGAAAACGATGGGACAGCATCATGTGAACACAGCAATGGCAAACTCATGTCTTCGACCATATGCAAGCTCAGTTCTTCACGACTGAGATGTTAAAGAATGAAATCAGTAAGAAAGATTTATTTTGCAAAATAACAGAATGTTTTGAGAAACATCTTGTAATAGAAAGACACTAGAGAATTTGTAACGGGCCATATATTCCTGGTCATTTTTTCCCATCCTTCTGTTTGGTACAATGTAATTTAAAGGGGCTTGGAGAGCTTAAAATAGATTTAAAGGAACTCTGAGTGGTGACATGAAAAATAGGAGTGTCGGCAGTAGTTGCTGTGTCGGTTGGTTGCAGCTACATATTGACAAAACAAACGTGTACAGAGTCACAAGACTATTTTGTTTGCTATGGCCTTCTGACTTTTTTCTTTCATCAAAGAGGAAGTCTTTATGCCTAAAATGTGATATTTTTAGGAGAAAATGAGTACAGAAGCACAAGTAGTAAATAATGCTAATCTACCATTTAGAGACATTAACAAGTTCTCCTGTGTATATATGGTTTTGAACAGCGAAAAAATTGGCAGAAAATAACATCAGAAAACCAAATTGCAGAGAGTGACCTGTGAAATGCCTTCAATGTATTACCTCTCTCCTATGGGACTATGGTTATTCAAAACAGGGGTTTCATTTGCCTATAAAAAGAGGGAAATCACCGCCTTTTATTTTGCCATTAATATTCTCCAGAACTATAACAACCATTATGGTAGCAAAAGCCATATGTGGCTCTTTAAATTTAATTTAAATGGATTAAAATTACATAAAATTTTAAATTCAATGCATTCAGTCACATCACCACAACTCAAATGCTCAAGAGTCACGTGCGGCTAGCTACTACCATACTGGACAGTGCAGATAGAGAACTTTCCATCGTCACGGAAAGCTCTGTTGTGCAGCCCTGTTCTAGAAGCAGCTTCACCTCCTCTTGAAACCAGCCAGGCTTTAGGCCTAATCATCAATAGGCAGTATCATCTAACTGGGAGCTCACAGGGCCTTTAGGTCTTTCACTTCAGATTTTGTTTTTAAGCTCTTTTCATTTTCATCACTTGTGTGAACAGTGGATATTTTACAGAGTCTGTTGGAATAGCCTAGGGTGGTTTGGTACTGAGCAGCAAAGAAGAAACCTTTATGAATCACACTTAAGCATTTGTTTCTCACTGCATGAGAGTTGAGAAATAACACAGGTAACTAGTTACGTGCCGCTTTGTAACTCCTAAGTTAACATTCCGCAATATGCGCTGTGTGAGGCACTCCGGAGAAAGATCCTTGGGGATCCACCGTCAAATAAGTGTAGAAAATGCTCCAGACTATTCTCCACACAGACAGAGAGAGCTTGTAAAACTGCTAAGGGCATTTCCCTTCCTCCTTAAAATGAAAATGAACTTCAAATGCTTCTTTTACATTTTATTAATAAAATCCAAACTCCCTACTAGGAGGTCCGAGACCATGCATTTATAGCTTGCCTGCCTTTCCAACTTCATCTCTTGTCATCCTCAACCCCTACTCATGCCAGGTCAAAGTGGCCTTTTTAGTCCTTTAGACCATATTCTTTCAGGATCGAGGTTTTTTTTTTTTTTTTTTTGAGACAGAGTCTCACTTTATCGCCCAGGCTACAGTGAGTGCCGTGGCGTCAGTCTAGCTCACAGCAACCTCAAACTCCTGGCTCAAGCAATCTTCCTGCCTCAGCCTCCCAAGTAGCTGGGACTACAGGCATTCGCCACCATGCCCGGCTAATTTTTTGTATATATATATATTAGTTGGCCAATTAATTTCTTTCTATTTATAGTAGAGACGGGGTCTCGCTCTTGCTCAGGCTGGTTTCGAACTCCTGACCTTGAGCAATCCGCCCGCCTCGGCCTCCCAGAGAGCTAGGATTACAGGCGTGAGCCACCGCGCCCGGCCAGGATCGAGGTTTTGCATGTGCTGTTCCTCTCACCTGGAATGCTTTTCCCCACACTCCTCCCCTGCCAGACTCCTTCTGATAACAGGTCTCAGCTTGAACATCCCTTTTCGGGGAAAGACTCTTGTGACCACCTCCCTACTTCCCAGAGGTTCTCTATCTCACAGGGCTCTGTTTGTCCCTTGGCCATCCCCTGCCTGATTCAACCTTTTCTGTTGCTTTATTCACTTGTTTATTTTTGGTCACTTGCACTAGACTGTGCATTCTACAAGGACAGGGACCATGGCCATTTGCTCGTTCTTGTTCATCACTGGCTAACACCCAGTGGTGTGCTGGAGCCAGCCTGCCTGGGCTGACGAGCGCTGATTGTGCACACGTCTTCCCTACTCTCAGCTCCCTGATGCCACGTTGAGAGCTTGAAATCAGCCACGGGGGGACATTTACATCACAGGAATTTGCAAACGCTACAAGTTTTGTCAATAGTGGTTTTATTGGTTTGTTTTGTTTTTATAAGACAGCTGCTTTTTACACATTTACCAACATACTCCTGTTAGCACTTCATATATTGCCTGGTGTATGGTAGATTCTTAATGTTTGTTGAATGAATGAATGAATGAATATAATGTTTCTCTCTTGGGCAATCAAAATACTCACCCATAGGTTAATGCTCTGAGTTCTGTAAATTAAATCAATCATATTAATTAATTAATTAAATTATTCATACATATTCCCAAACATATATGATCCTAGGAACCCCTTTTCAAGTTACTTATGTTGCAATCACTCAGAACTAGTGAGGAGCACCTTTTGGAAAATGCTGCCTTAAACATTTAGTGAAGAGGAAATATATATGCCCTAATTTGTCTTCTCTAGTGTATAAAGACTGCACATGTAGAAGGTTCCATAGGATCTATTCTAGGGAAACTGAATCTCGTAGTCATCAGGCCTCACTGTTGTGCTTACTGTATAGAAAGTGCTAGGCAAAAGCAGTAATCTTACTCAGTAGGGAGCTCTTAGGGGAGGTTACTTACACAATCTGTTAACATGAATTAGCTATTTATTATGTTTAGAAATTATGTAGAAGCTAGGTAGCATCCAAAAATTGTAACAAAAATGTTTCCTGCCCACCGGGAAATGACAGTCTCACTCTGAGAAGACAGAGCCACTGTCTGAGGAGATGCTAAGTGGTCATGCGTTTGACCATATATCTGATTTATGGACCACAGTTGAGGCTATAGCAGAGGGGTAGCACATTCTAGGTGAAGACAGAGGGTGCGAAAATATACCACTTGGCTGGTCCCTCCTCCAGGAACACAGGGCTCACATCAAGAAGTCACGAGAGACGTATTTGAAAAGGCAAATCAAATTTTAAGGGCTTTGTAGGGAAAGCTATAAGGTTTGGAATTGACTAATGGAGAGGGGAGTCTCTGAAAATTTGGGGGAGTGAGGATGAAATTTATAATAAAGGAGTATGCTTCAGAGATTGTCTTCATGGGCTGAGTACAGCCACATCATTAATCATTCCTACAAAGACCTTACGTGGTCTGGCCATGCCTATGTCTATAGCGTCACCTTGTCTCCTTTTTTTACCAAATATTAAACAAGTTTGTAGTAGCTTTACTGAAGATGTAGAAACACTTTTCTTGAGTATTGGTACCAAAATCACTTAAGCAATTTCCCCAAAGTATCAATTATACAAAAATCTAAATTTAGTCACAAAAATGTTTTAGACTTATCTGATAGTATATGCAAAATCATGTTCTGAGTAATATAGGGCTTTGTTATTCAGGACAATGGAAAAGGGGGAAAATAGGAGAATGTAAGACTTCAAAATATTTTTCTGCTTTTTGTAATAAATGGAAATTGAAAATCAGATTCCACAAGGGAAATGTTAGCACTTTGGGCAATGAAGAAGAATGCTTGATTCTCTTTGGTTGCCAATATAATTCAGATTCTAAAGCATTGATATGCAAACTTCAAAAGGATATTTGCTTTTGATTGTCACAGTGTCTAAAATCCATCTTCTTCCAGTAACCTTTGGCCTAAAGCTACCCAGTGGGGCTATTGGGTTTCTGAGATGTGACTTACATGAGAACAGTAGCCTGGACAAAATGGAATGAGTCACTGCTTTGATTTTTATCAACCAGAAGATTTAAGAACTTAAAATATGGGAATTATGTCTATATCTACATCTATATCTATATCTGCTTAAAAACAGTAGAGGGAATTCTGAGATCTTTACTACTGGGTTTTAATTCCAGTCTGCCCCAGGTCAGTATTTTCATTATCTGTGCCTGTTTGATGTTTATCTAGTGACGATTCATATAGGAAAGAGAAGTCCCTCCACTGTGGTCAGCATTTTGATTCAAACTCCAAGGAGCCTGCCTCCCAGTGTGGGGATTTACTCAGGTGTTCATGTTGCTGTGAAGTTTCCTAATAGTGTTTGGTAAGAAAATTGAATCCAGAAGTGAATGTTACAGAATACAGCTGGGAAGTGGAGGGCCCCACGAAGAGAACGTCCTGAGCTCGGAGTACTTGAAGGGCTTGAACTGAGGCTTGGGGACCAGGCCTGCCTGGTGCTGGGTAAGTCAACCAGAACCCTCAGCATCTGTATGTAGTTTGGTCCAGGGGAGTTGGCGAACAAGTTGTTCTCACCAGGGCCCTTCTGCAGGGTGCTTCTGGTGAAAAATTTCTGCCTCTCAGAAGCTCCTCAAGGACTCACGTTTTTTTCTCGCCAAGCAACATCATTTGTTTTCCTGAATGGGGAAAAGTTGGGTTCTGATTTTTCATGGTGGCTTCCACTGGGGAGGTGAAACGTCTCTTCCTCATTCCTTGTAGCCCTCCTCTCTCCTCTTTCTCCATGCTTACTCCACAGAGTGGGAGCAAGCTACTGATTACAGAACGCAAGGCTCCACGGAAGTGTCAGGTGGGGGTCCCCTAGGGTGGGATGAAAGGGGACGGGTAAAGCCAAGGTAGGAAAATGTGGGACAGGCCCTACTCACAAGCAGACCTCTCCACAACCCTACCTGTAGCTTCACCTCTCCCGTCCCCTCCCCGTCTGCACTCTGTGCTTCCTGCTACATCAGGCCGATTCTCACGTAGGCTCATTCCTTTGGCTGTGCCTTCTGTACCTTCCCCTGTCATTGGCCAGCTAGCTCTTATCCCCTCTTCAAGCAGTCCTCCCTGGCTCCCTTTCAGCTGGCCTGGTTCTGCCACGGGTAGTTCTTGCCTTTCCCACATTTCGTTACAGTGATCTGTTGAAGCATGTCTCCCTCACCCCCATGAGCTCATTGAGGGTAGAGACTGTATCTAGATTCATGTTTCTATCCCTAGTGCTTAGTGATTGCCTGAAATATAGCTGAGGATAAGGAAATGTTTTTGAATGAATGAATGAAATGGATAGATGAATGAAATATGTCTTTTCCTGCTATACTTTTCCTGGATCTCGGATACCTTCATTAATTCAGTCATTTACACATACCTTCATTGAGCAGCTGCCAAACTCCGGGGTTGGTGAAGGCATCTGTTCCCCTTCTCATATCCATAAAGTCTCTTTGTGAAAGCAAATAGAAATACCTTCTCAAGGTCCACCAGTGAAGTGTCTACGATGGATTAGCTGTGGGGCTTAGACTAGGAAAGCTCTACCGTCATGAATCCAGTTGAAGGCACTGACAGGCCATTTACATCTCTTTGTAGAACAGAAGCACTGATTTTCAAACCAGCCTCCTAGAGCACTAGGGAGTCTTTGCAGGATGGACTCAGGGGCAGACCCAGGGAACAAGGGACAGAGGCTCAGACTAGGTGTCTTAGTACCCCTATCTCATACCCCACTTTCACTTCCATTTTTTTAAACAGTTATTTTCCCATGAGATTTTCTTAGAAGGATGGATTTGCTGTTCTAAAAAAAAGTTGAAAACCGCTGGTATTGTTTTTGAAAAATGAGGAGGTTAAAGAAAAATAATAGGTGCCCGTATTCTTTTTTTTATTATTTGTGGCAAAAAAAAAACACATATAAAATTTGTCATCTTATCCATTTTTAAATGTACAGTACTGTCTTGTTAACTATAAGTGCACTGTGGTGCAGCACATCTCTAGAATTTTTTCATCTTGCAAAACTGATATATTCTTTTAAATACAGTAACATTTGACATAGAATGATGTGGCATTTTGCTGTTAATTGCTCATTTTAGCCTGTTTTATAATCTGTTTTTCTCCTCCCTTTAGCAAATTTATCATGCTAGCATAGTAAAAGATATTTCCCCTCTCCTAATTTTTGCATGAAGAGGGGATATCGGCATGCTAAGCTACAACATTTCATTCCCAAATACCATATCTTGACTTTATTTATGTAATGAAAGCCTCTAAAGACTGTGGTTTAGTGTGGATTATCTAGTTTAACCCCCTTATTTGACAGATGAGAAAATAGGTCCATAGAAGCTTGGGCTTGCTCACAATCATGGAACCAGTTAATTGCAGCAGAGGGACTAGTTTCTTACCTTCTGATTCAGTGTGGTTCACCTTCTTAATTAGCTTTATTTCAAAATCAAGGGTTAGTGGATTATCTGTAGTCTTTTACATTGAATCCTTAGGTATGTGCACACTCTAATTCTTTCTGCAACTATTGGTGGTGGAATGGAAGGAGACTATTAATGATGGAATGTATCTAACAGGTACTTTATGCCAGGCACTACATTAGGGGCTTTACTTGAGCTGTTTCACATTGTTTTTTTATATATATATATATTTTAGAATTTTTTAAATTGTGGTAAAATGCATGTAAGATTTACCATCTTAACCATTTTTAAAGTGTATGGTTCAGTGGCATTAGGTACACTTACATTGTTGCGCAACCATCACCACCTCCAGAACTTTTCATCTCGGAAAACCGAAACTCTGTAACCACTGAATGCTGACTCTCCATTGCCTCCTCCCAGCACCTCTGGAAATCATCGTTCTATTTTCTGTCTCTAAGAATTTGACTGCTCTGGGTCCCTCATCTAAGTGTAATCATACAGTATTTGTCCTTTTGTAACTGGTTTATTTCACTTAGCATAATTCTCTCAAGGTTCATCCATGTGTCAGAATTTCCTTCCTTTTTAAGGCCGAATAATATTCCATTGTATGCACATGGCACATTTTGTTTATCCATCCATCCACTGATGGCTGTGAGGCTGTCTCGCTTTTGAAGGAGCGTTACTGTCCTCATTTCACAGGTGAGGAAACTGAGACTGAAAAACTGACATAAATGCCCACTGGTCACAGAGCCGTAAGAGGTGGGAGTTGGATCCAGATACACCTGAAATAAAAAATGTTCTTCTCAGTGCATGAGACTCTCTCCCAATATCCGAAATGTAGTTTACCTCCATCGGCATGGTTTGCAGGGATTCAAGTCCTTAATGTTGCACTTCAGAGCCTTTCTTTCTTTTATTTTAGGGATAATCTAGAAGGAACATGTTCTAACCTTGTTTAAATAAGCTTTAGGGCTTATTTACCTCCTGGAAGCAAGGTATTTATTTAAGATAATTTTGTCATAGTATGACTAGGTGGCAATATTCAAATAAAAAGTAAACTTTATTCAAACATATAGTTCCTCGGTAAAGTACAGGAGGTAAAAATCTATTTACACTGTTAAGAAAAATCATTATGCTCTCCGGAGTTGGAGGAAAATGTTACCCATATGAGCGTCTCCTCTATGAAGCAAAGCAAAATAAGTTGAACTTCAAGGCTCTCTGTCTCCAATTTCATGATCACACTAGCTAATATCTAATCCCTTCTAGCTACGTGCCAGGCCCTGTGTGAATCATTTTACAGACATTATCTCATTTAATCCTCTCAGCCTCCTGAGAGGCTAGCACTCACACCCTCATCTTATAAAGGGGAAGTGAAGTTTAGAGAGACCTTAGATAATTGTGGTGGGTAGAAATGTGTTCCCCTGCCCCCCACTAAAGGTATGTTGAAGTCCTAACTCCCAGTATCTCAGAATATGACCTTCTCTGGAAATAGGATTTTTATAGAGGTAATCAAGTTAATATCAGGCCATTTGAGTGGGGCCTAATTCAGTATGACTGGCATCCTTATAGAAAGGGGAAATTTGGACACAGAGACCAACACACGAAGAGACATGGCCACGTGACTGGAATGATGTATCTACAGACCAAGGAAGGTCAGGATTTGTCGGCAAGTAGCAGAAGACAGAAGGGACAAGGAGGCTCTCTCCCCTAGAGGCCCCAGGGAGAGCATGGCCCTGTGACACCTTGATTGCAGACTTCTAGCCTCCGGAACTGTAAGACAATACATTTCTGTTGTTTAAACCACCCAGCTTCTGGTACTTTGTCACAGCAGCCCTCAGAGACTAATACGGTAACTTTTCAAGGTCCAACAGCAAGTGGTAGAACTAATATTTGGACAGAGGCATCTATTATGAGCTCAATCAATGTTATCTGCTATTATTATTTGTAACAGTATTAGTAATGATATTTAATGTTAATAATAATAATAATAATAAAACCTGAGGCTTTTGATATTTCCTTTATCTTAAGCCTGTGCTGTTATCTGTCCACTATGGTACAATTGGGTCTTGTTTACCCTAGATTCAAAACCTTACCAATCTCACTCAGAACTGACTATGAAATCAGTTATCTATCCATGAGCAGCTTGACAAGTTCAGACAACAGATAGTCCCCAGTAAAAGGAAATGTACCCTTACCAGTCTGCATGAGGCATCTGTGAAACTTTGTGGGAGAACATTTGTGAAATGATCACTAAATATAGGCCCTGTACACAGTACCCACCCAAACCTGGAGCCCTACTTCCTGAGCAAGTGATGACAGCAGATTGTTGAAGTCCTGTGTTTTGATGAGGATTTATCTGGAGAGGATTGTTATAACTCCCAACTCTGTGCTAGTGCCTGGCGTCTGGATATGCATCCATGAGAACATAATTCAACTTCTTAATTTCCCAGACCTGCAGATAATTGGTTCCACAGAGACACAAAGACTCACGGTCCTAACACATAAGTCACAAACACTGCTTACCAGTAATCAGAGGATCAGCTCCCTTTGAAGTTAGAAAAATGTATATGTGGGAGGTCGTGGATTGGGCAGAGAATCAGTTCGGTATTCTTTATCATAATTACAGTGGATTATGATTTTTTCAATAGGTAAAGCAAATTTAGTAACAGCAAACCCAAATTCTTCACCCTCTTCCTGCCCTGTATCTCAGCTAAAGTCTTATGTAATTTTCATGCTGAAGAGTATGTTGGAATTTAATGGAAAATAAAGTGAGCAATTTTTCTAGTTTTGTAAATTATCCCCATTCTCATTTTGGGGGGAATTATGAACAGCTAAGAGAGGACAGAGCTGGCCCTGTGGATAAAGCCATAGGCAGGACATTTGGAGGTGTGGTTTCTAACCTGGGTTTTGTGGCAGACTTGCTTTGGCCCTCTAGTAAGTCACATGGCTGTCATGACTTTGGTTGGAGGTTATTTGTGAAGTACCAGAACCCAGAGCTGAGGATGAAGTTTCTGGAAGGATTACAGTGAGGGACTTTGGAAACATGGAGTCTTCCAAAGGGAAGGGCACTGCTGTGGAACATGGAACACTATCTCTACTGTGAATTTGTTTGCGTGGCATAATCTCTCCAATTCTTAGACTAGCCGGAGAGAAGAGTATCATGACTGTATTAGGCAACGATTTACACCTCCTTTCTCACCGGGCCTTTATCGTAGCTTTGGAGTCAAAATATTACACAAATCTTCATTAGGTTCCAGTTATGCTAGGTGACCCCTATATAATGCTGGGGTGTGAGTCAGGTCCAGACAGTTATGAACAACCAGCCACAATCAACTCAAACATGGGCTCTGTCTAGAATTGCAAGGGCCACTCTTTTATCCTGACCTGAACTCTAGCTCTGAACTATTTTTCCCTGTAGTTCAGCTGCCCTGAATTGTAGATTATTTTGCTTTTATCCCTCTTGAATTAATATGTAATTGCCTTATTAGCCTGGGATCTCACCTCTGGCATCTTTCTCTTGCTTGAGAAATTTAGAACATCTTCTCTGGAACAAGTAGCTCTAGATGGTAAATCCATGATATAGTCAAGAGTTCCTGTGTGTGGCCCATCTCAGTCTGGTGATAGAGAAATTCAGAGAAGGGGAGAACATAGCATTGGTTTACCCATTCCAGTAAGGGAACAGCTAGAACAATTGCTCCCTAAATCCTGCACAGTATTTCTAGATTAATCTTAAAGCCTCTGATATGTCTCCTTCCTCCTCTAAATCTTCTCAATGACTCTTCAACTGTATCAGTTAGCTTTCACTGCATACCAACCCACTCCAAAATGTAGTGGACTAAAACAATAAGTGTTTATGATTTCTCACATTTCTATGGGTTGGCTAGACCCTTCTGTTCTGGGTTGACTGTGCTAGGGCTGTCATGATTAGGATGGCCTCATTCAAAGGTTTGGAGGTAGGTAGGCTGGTTGGTAGAGGAGTCTTTTGGGGACAGGTTGTCTTTGGTGCACCTGGTCTCTCATCCTGGCTTCACGTGTGATCTCAGGATTCCTAAGAGCAGCAAGTCGCAGTATATGACACAAGTGCTTCTCAGGCCTTTGCTTGTATCACGTTTGCTGACGTTCCATAAGCCATGCCAAGAATCAAAACAGGGATATAGGGAGTTGGGATTCTCACTGGGGGCATCACTGCCATGCCACTGAATAAGGTCTAAATCCCTCAATGCTGCATTAATTTATTACAATTGCAATCTACCATCCCAACATTATGGCATACCAGACACTGCTAACACCTATGCTCTGGCCAAACTGAACTTCTTGCTGTCTTTAGTAGGTGCCAGACTTTCTGCTCCCCATTATTCACACACATCTCTCTCTGCTGGAATGCCTTTCTCCTATTTGCCATTTGGCCAGATTTGTCACAGAACAAAAATTTATTTAGCCCCTGCAACGTGCTAAGTATGCAAGGTGATAGAGATTCGATGAATACAGCCTGTGCTTTCCAGAAGCTCAGAGGCTACTTATTCTCAAAAAGCCAATTCAAGTGCTACCACTTTAAAACCTTCATGATACCTCCTAGATAAAAATATATCTTATCTCTTTTTAATCTCTCTTGATAACTTGTCTCTTTTATCATTCTGATCAGTTACTATCTTATATCATATAGTTAATAATATCTATGTATATTTCTTCCACTCATGCATTCATTCAATATTTACTGGGCACAAACCATGTGCCAGGTGTTGTGCTAGGGATATAGAGGAAGAGCAGATACTGCCAGGGCCCTGCCATTGTCCTGCGGGCATTCGCTGTGCGGGCACATGCAGCTCATGTTCAGTGCAAGCTCCTGCAACTCTCTGCCTGGGGGCTTTCGATCAGGTACCCGAGGCAAATGGAAGTTCCAAGGAGTCAATGCCCCTGGGAGCAGGCCTCATCCTATAGTGGATGGGAATTAACATATTAACAGCCCAGCTTCCTTGCTTGCTCAGCCCTTACCTTCCTCCAAGGATGAATGAGCTGGGGTAGATAAGCACTAGCTTCCTCACCCCCGGGTGGGACACCCCTGAAGCCTGCTGTCTCACCTCATCCCAAAGGGGGCCAAGCCTCAGCTGCCCCGTAGTAGCTGGCTACACACTGCATTCTTGATTGGCTCTGTGCCCCTTTCCTACCTTATTTCCCTGCTCCCCTACTTGTGCTTCCTGGGATCACCTCCAAATACTCGCAAATCCTTGTCTTGGGGATGCTTCCAGGGCAACCCAGCCTAAGCCAGGAGGTGAGCGTGGAAATCTTGGTTTCCATTGGTACGTGTAATAATTTCTTCATCAGTGGGGGATTCAGACAAGAGAATGGGTAATTACACTACAGTATGATAAGCGCTAACATTTGTTGTGTAGTCTCAAAGCAGTTCTAACAAAAATGAGAAATATTATTATTCCCGTTTTACATATAAGGAAACTTAGACTTAGAGAGGTTAGGAGGTGGCCCAGGGGCAACACAAACTGACAGCTATTGGGGATTGAAACCCAGCTCTGTAAGATTTCAGAGCCAGAACACTGCCATTTAGTTACCTGCCTCTCGCTTAGTTCTTGCTCCTCCATTGACAGATGGTTTCAGAAGGGCTTGATTTATTAAAAAATCTTAACAGAGATTGAAGTCATGGGCCATAAACATCACCCAGGTGTCTAATTAATGGTTACAGTCTGTCACGTGGAAACTTGGCGTGGAGTAGTGAGGCCCTGGGGCCCGGAGCGCTCAGGCCCTGAGATGCACTCATCCCTCTAAGCCAGCTGGTTGCTCACAGCAAACCCCCTTCTCCAAACGCCAGCCAGGTCCTGGGAACACACGGGTTGCTTCCTGCAGCAGAGCCAGAGGGCCCTGGCATCTGGGGTATCGGCAGCTGCTGGGATTGTCTACTTCCAAGTGGTCAAGCCCCTAGCCTCCTGGCTCACTGCTCCGGTGTTGGGATGGGGGCAGGGCTCTTTGGCCTTCACTTGCCAGGTCACTGATGACAGCAGCTCATCACGGGCAGCTAATTGCTCCATTCTCCAAGTGACCCTTTTGTCTGTTCCAGGTCACCAGGGCTCCATTTCCCACGGGAAGCCAGAGAGCTGCTCGTTACCTAGAGCCGGCCTTGTGGGGAGCGCGGCACTGTGAGCCTGGGGAGAGTGACGGAGGGAGGCAGTCTCAGGAGTCAGGGCCACTGGGCTGGTGTTCAACAGTGATGTCACTCGCAGTCAGGATTCAACACCTACAAGGCGAGCCACCTGTTTCACTACCCCCTGGCCCTGCCCAGATTAAAAACAAACAAGCAAGCAACAAGACCCCCAAACCCCAAAACAATGACAACCAAAATCATGGTAAACTATTCCATTCTGTTTTACCAATCACTGTGAATGGAAAACCTAGATTTGAGCTTCTATTCCACCAGTCCTTGGCTGTGTGACAAGAAGGCAAGTGGCCTCACCTTTCCTAACCTCTGATTCTCCCACAGTCAAGTGGGATAAGTGCTTTATCTAAGGTGACACAGCCTGCATTTTAGCCTCCTCAGCTGGTATCAAAATACACATTCCTCCCTCTGAGAAGGGTGCCTGGCACATAGTAAAGCCCCCACAGTTTAGCTCCCAGACACTGCGCTGCCACCACCGTGAACTTCTGAAGGAGGCATAAATGTGCTCACTGCTCTCAGCAGCTCCCTTTCTGTCCTCCCAAACTTCAAGCACCCACACGTCTCTCCCCTTGACCCCATTACACCTGCTGCTTCCAAAGAGCCTGGAATTTGGACCCAGAAATCCAGAAATCCTTGGACTTGTGTTCCACCTCTGCCACGTACTGGCTGCAAATGGTGGTTGCTTTCTGCATCTCAGTTTCGCGTTCTTTAAAAAGAGAGGGTGGTCTAGACGATCTACAAAATGCCTGATTTAAAATGTAAATTTGAAGCTAGACGGTCAGGATTAGAACTGCCAGGTGTGTGAACTTGGGCAGCCCTTGCCTTGCCTAAGTCTGCGGTCACCTGTGAAATGGGCACATGGAAAGCCTCCACGCATAGGTAGTGTGAGAATGGGCTGTTGCGAATGAAGCGTTTCTGAGGACGGCACCTGGCTCATACCACCGTCAGTAGCAGCAGTAGCTGCAGTATTCCTCATCTAAGATCCTATCACGTGGGATCAAGTAGATCCTTTCCACCTCAACCTGAATTCCTATCATGATGTTTCCTGTCCCAGGAAGCAGTTTCTTTATAGAGACATTGTTAGCTGTTAAAGTAATTTCAGTCAAAAGGAAGTATTTGAGGGCCTTTGCAAGCTTCCTGGAAATCATGCCACTTGGGCATCTGTCAGCCTACGCCAATAATCTATAAAATGTGTTTCATGTGGAGCAACCAGGTAGTTAGGCCAGGAAGTCGGATATTTTTCTAGAGATTCCCTGTGGAATCCCAAGAACTTCAGACCAAAGCCTTTAGTTTGTGTGTGCGTGTTGTGCCAGGGGAGGAAGGTATAGAGGAGCTGGCCGAAGGCGCCAACTCAGCCCTAGTCTGTTATGTTCTCTCTAGAATCTACTGTAGAAAGGCTTTCTATCCCTTTGCTTTCTCTTAGCTCAGCCTGCTTGGCATTTTATTCAAATCAGACCCTGATCAGAGGGGAGTCCACATCAGTCAGTCAGACACACTGGCATGTGTGGGCTTTAATTACCCTGTGCCTTCCCACCGTTTCACACCCAAAGGAAATCACTGCAGTGAGGATCTGGGCTATATTCTCAAAGGAAGCATTCAGTGAATAGAAAGTGCAAAACCTGTGAAATGCTATGGAAATTGGCATGCAGTCATCGATGGAGGCAGGCCATGGAAACTCAGTCTGGGTGACTCTCAGGACCTAGGGGAGAACCTCTAAGCCCTCAACTACCGAAGGACACTACCTTTTCCCATGAGTCTCTTATTCGATATGTTTGCTTGTGATCTATAAGCTTCTACAACTGAAGTCCTTCTAATGATAGAAGCATAGCCCCATGTGGTTCAAAGGGACCTTAATGGGCACATGTTCTAATTGGGCATCTGAAGTCTGAATCCCCAATGTCTTAGTCAGGGTTCTCCAGAGAAACAGAACCAATAGAATATATATGGATGCCTATAAGAGGAGATTTATTGTAAGGAATTTGCTCACTCAGTTACGGAGGCCAGCGAGTCCCATGATGTACTGTCTGCGAGCTGGAGAGCCAGGAAGGCCAGTGTTGTAATTCAGTCTGAGTATTATGGGTAGGAGTTGGAGGTTGGGAGGACTGGTGTGGTGGTGGTGGTATAATGGTATAAGTCCTAGTTTGAATACAAAACCTGAGAACCAGGAGCTTCCATGTCTGCAGGCAGGAGAAGACTGATGCCTCAGCACAAGCAGAGAAAGTAAATTTCCCTCCTCTGCTGTTGTGTCCTATGTGGGCCCTCCCTCAATGGATTGGATGATGCCAGCCTACGTTGGTGAGGGTGATCTTTACTCAGTCTACTGAATCAAATGCTAATCTCTTGCAGAAACACTCTCACAGACATACCCCAAAATAGTGTTTTGCCAACTATAGGCATCCCTTAACCCAGTCAAGTTGACACCTAAAATTAACCATCACACCCACTCTACAGTTTCTGCAAGTAGGTCTGCTAATCTCTGCTTAAATATCTATAGCAGAATACTTACTCAATCCAATCCATCTTTGTTCAGCTATTTTAGGCAGTTCTTCCATAGGGAAATGTTCTTCCTGAAGTTTCTATCTTTTGCTTCTAGAACCTCTTTGGATCATTTAGCATATATATCTTAATATTTCCTAAAATTCAGTCATTCATGTACCACCATTGTGATTGTTTTATATCTGTGTACGACCTGTAATATTATCCACTTAATATTTTCCTTTTAATTGACTTGTTTTTTGACTTTAATACTTTAGTTGTATCCTAAGCAAAATTATCTGTGAAACTATAGGTCTAAAGGGGGAGTATTTTTTTAATAATACAGATAAAAATAAATACATGCACCATGTAAGATCTTATATACCATCAGGGGTAGAACATCATATGTCTGTACTCCAAATACCACTGCCTTATTGTATTTAATTAAATGAAGTAAATTGTGGGAGGTTACTAATGTTTATTGAACAATTATTCTGTGCTAGATATAGAGTAGGTGCTTCACACATGTTATCTTAATGAATAATTCAATGCTCACAATAACCCTCTGAGCTCAGTGTTATTTTTATACTTGTTTCACAGGTGAAGAAGTGGACATTCAGAAAGCAGAAATACTTGCCTGAAGTTACAGAATTATTGACCATGAAGGTTGGGACTTCATTTCTTCTGGTTTCAAAGGACACACTTTGCCCACTAGGCCGTGGAACAACTAGAAGTTCTCCTTGTCCCAGAAAGAAGGTACCTCCAGTGGCTTGGTTCCTTTGCTTTGTTGTCTCAGCCAGGGCGGAAAAAGATATCTTTACCTCCAAACAGCTTACTGCTGATTAGAACAGTTGTTCATTCTTCAGTGAGTGCTCTTAAGTGTTCTAAATAGAGAAACTGACAGACTTAAATGTGGCAGGTGTGTCTTAGCCACAATTCCTTTCTCTTGAGAAATGTCTTGGTCTGCAGGGGAGCCTAAGGCATGCCAGACACAAATATAATAACAAATGTAGACATAGAAGTTTGGGATCAGGTGGGGGAGGGGACCAAAATAGTGTGTCCTCGAATCCTTTCAACCCTTCATGTGCTACATGGAAAGCATGTCTGTGTACTCTGTTGTGTATTATGCTGTGGGGTATAGAGGAAGGAAAGAGAGAAAAGATAAGGACAAGTTGCAGGAAATTTGTGGGAGGTTTTTCCTCACTCAGGACTGAAGAAAAATTGTTAAGCCACCAAGATCCTCCCGCAAGGGTATGTTTTCTACCCTTTCCTTCTGTTGCCTCTAGGAAGTGACAGTATTAATATTCAGAGTTTCTCCAAACATTGCTCTGCAGAATACTGATATTTTATGATACCTTAAAAAGAATTTCATGGAAAAGGGTCTCATGTCCAAATAAATTTGGAAAATGTTCGATATTATATCCCTTTCTTATTAATCTAAGTATATCTTACCCACCAAAGGCTCTGTGAACAGATAACTGGTAACTTTGTTTAAACAAATGGCCAAAAGAGATTTCCAGGTAACCTTTCAGTTGAATATGAGGCATGAAGTGCCTCACCCTTTTGAGTTATCTGCTTTGAGAGGGGTCTTGGCCTTTTATTGTCTTTGACCAGCTATTTTACAGATCTGTAAGCTGTGGAAAACTAATAGTAATGTAAATGATTCTTGTTCTTAGAATTGCAACACATTTTTTTTCCTTGGTGGAGCCGCAGAGATACATCTGCTAGCAAGTTTATTTTGGTGCTACTGGTTGCCTAGACAAGTGTCCGTTCTTTGGATTCCCCTCTGTATGCATTTTTACATCTTACTTGTTCCCTCATTATTTGATGAGCTAAATAAAATCTTTGACACGTTTTAATTTTATATTTGTAGGAGAGGCCCGATTTTTTCTTTTCTAAAAATTATCCTTTCATACCCAGATCTTCCCTTTGTTTCTTGCCTGTTGTTAATTAGGCCTCTTCATATAACTATAGGTTTACCCCGTGTCCTACCAATTCTGACTCCTGGCTTCTCTTTCTCTTCTAGTTCAGCGTCTTTAACTCTGACTCCTGGGGTAACCAACTTCCTTCTGGGACTCAGGACTCTTTCTTATGCAGAGCCTGTGGGTCAGGCAGCCTAGGGAAACACAGCATCTGCCAAGGTTTCCCTATTGGCCCTTCCCAGAACAGACTTTTCATTTTTCCACCTTCACTTTTGGCATCATTTTTCCCTTTCTTTCCAAAGCTGCCATCCTTTAATCTTGACTTATCTAAATTGTTCCCATCTTTCCAGACCCAACCATCCTGAATTACTTTCTTCCTGCACTGAAATGCTTCAACATTTTATATCACATGTGTGACCGACCTCTTCATATACTTCCTGATGCTATTTATGTACATTAAAAAAATCTCAACTAATTCTAGGAGGGAGAACACAGTTCTTTATATATTTTGATTGACAAATCATACAGCTGGCCCCAGTCCATGGATTTATTCCCACTGACTCAGTCAAAATGGGAACCATAATGGGGGGGGGGGTGTGCTCGCACGTGTGTACACAAGTGATTTCTTAAGGAAGGACTCCCAGAGGAGACTGGTCAGCATGACAGACCCAAGGGAATGGGGGAAAGCCAAGCAAAGGTGGAATTACATGCAGAATCTCCCTGAGGCTATGTTCAGCTGATCCCATGGGGACTCTGGAGTGTCAACTATGCCCAGTGTTGGCCTGACCAGGGAGCATCCATGAGTCGTTGGCAGAGGGCCATCCAGGCACTTCCTGGGCATTTGACAATACAGAGTGGCTCAAGCTTTGGAGGGAAGTCCTGCAAATATAAGCTGTGGGTGCTGGTTGTTAGAATCAAAATTTATAGGAAAGGGTTGCACAAAAATGTTAAATAGGAATCCGGAGCACCAACATTGCCCGTGACAGCCTTCTTCATAAGAAATTTTGTTTTAAATTGTGGTAAAATATACATAGCATAAAATGTACCATCTTAGCCATTTTTAAGTGTACAGTTCAGTGGCATGAAGTATAACACATTCACATTGCTAGGCTATCGTCACCACCATCCAACCACAGAACTCTTTTCACCTTGTAAAACTGAAGCTATGTATCCACTAAACAATGCCCCATTCTCCCCTCCCTCCCGCCCCTGACAACTACTTCTACTGTCAGTCTTCTTATTATTCTTATTGGCCATAAGAGACCCCTCTTTCTTGGCAACAGTTTCATATATTAGATGAAGAACAGGCCCAACAGGACCCCGATTTACCTGGAACTGTATGACATCTAATCCTGGCGGTGAGATCAAGTCACCGTGGTTCCTCCTAAAGTACCGATTCCTCCAAGACCCCATGACTCAGAATCCCCCATGCTGGGAGTATGTGTTCTTTTTGGGAAAATTCTTTCCCATGTGAATTTTATGTAGATAGCAAAGCATTCTTAGAATCACCAACCTCGAAAGGTAGTTTTCACCCTTGTTTTTAAGCCACTGAATCCTTCCTTGAATGACACTTCTCTCAGGACCCCATATGCCCAGAGGAAAGCAGAGCTGGTTTTGATAATGGGGAGGGAGGGAGGGACCTCCAGACTCAGTCACATTTCACCTTCCTCTGTGATGCCTGTTGTCCCCCTACACAGCCCCAAGGCTTCTCAGAAACAGCTTGAAAACTAATGAGCTAAGAAGATACATTGAAGGCTTCTTTTCTCTACCCATGTGTGGTAGGTTGAAAAATGGTCCCCTAGAAGATATCCACATCAAGTTCCCGGGACTTGTGAAGGTGACCTTATTCGGAAAATGGGTCTTTGCAGCTGTGATTAAGTTAAGGATTTTGAGATGTGGAAATGCCCCTGGGTGGCTCTGGTTGGCCCCACATGACATCATATGCACCCTTACAAGAGGGAGGCAGAGGGGGATTCAGACAGAAGAGGATACGACACAGACACACAGACGATAAGGCAACGAAGCCAGGCAGAGATTAGAGCGATGCTACGGTGAACCAGGAAGGCTGGGGCAGCCACAGGAGCTGCAAGAAGCAAGGGACAGATTTTTCCCCAAAGCCCCTTGGAGAGAGTGGAGTCCTGCCAGGACGTAGACCTGTAGCCTCCAGAACTGTGAGAGAATAAATTTCTGTTGTCTTAAGCCATCAAGCCAGTGGTAATTTGTTATAGCCACACAGGAAATAAATACACTGTGTAATTAAAAAAGAATTTTCAAAGGTGTTGAAAAAAATGGCTATATCTACTGTGTATGACAATGTTGATCATTGTCATCAGCCTCTCCTAAGGAGAAGATGGGACCAACGCTAACATTTAAGATAAGCATCCAAATGGGGTCAGAAACCTTCCTTTCTTCCTTGGGGGAAATAATGACTATCATTTCAGCTAGTTTGATTTTCAAGTGTTCCTCTATCAGCTTAGTCTTTGGAGAAACTCCTATGTGAGAAAAGATTCAGATAGTTTCAGAGTACAAGCCTTTTTTCAAGTCAAATTTTCCCCTGCAAGAACTATATTTTGTTTCTATGCCACTAATCCATTTACATAAGTTCTGTCTTGGGGAGATGGAAATGTAAATGGCTTGGAAAAAGAGGACTCTGTCTGCAGTAGGAGATAATGTACCTTTTTATTTTGTGGAAATTAAGCTATTACTGAGTCCACACAATATAAATATTTAAGCATTAAGTGGCATTTTATGCAAATCAATAAATGAGAAGGAAACAGCACTTGTAGAAAAATAAAAGTCACTTTTATAGATGTAGCAAGGCCACCTGTAGTCAGCTCTTATGCACAGCATAATCATTAGAATGACCAGGTGCTGTAATGCTCAAAACAAAACAAAACAAAAAACATACATATGCACGCAAAACCTCCAACAAGTCAGCACGCTTAAGTTCTAATAATTCCTAGTGTTAGTAAAGTACTTTACAGTTTGCAAAATGCTTTTGTAGCCATCCTCTCTTACACCAACTTGGCGAGTAGATAAAACAGAGATTATAAGTTTCTATGAGTTGAATTGTGTTTTCTCCAAATTTCATATGCTGAAGTCCTAACCCCCAGTATGATAGAATGTGACCTTATTTGTAAATAAGGTCATTGAGATATAATTAGTTTAGATGAGCTTCTCTGGGGTAGGGTGGGTCCTAATCCAATATTACTGATGTCCTTATATTAATGTAATAAAAGGGGAATATTTGGACACAGACATACACAGAGGGAGGGTGGTGTAAATACACAGGGAGAAGATGGCCATCTACAAGTTAAGGATACCTGAGGCTACCAGAAGCTAGAAGAAAGTTCTGTACCAGATCTGTCTCTTACATGCCTCAGAAGGAACCAATTCTAATGACACCCTGATCTTAGACTTCTGACGTCTAGGACTGTGAGACAATACATTTGAATTGTTCAAGCCATCTAGCTTATAGCACTTTGTCATGGCAGCCCCAGCAAACTAATACATCAGTGGAGTTTCAGAATTAATTTCATATCAAGAAACCATTTCCAAGATCATGTAAGAATGAATCCAGGACTAAAACCTGGCTCTTCTGATTCCTAGTACAGTGATGTGAAAATTTCAGATTCTCTTCAGTCTAGATGCCTGAGCTGGGTCAGAGAAAATGAGCTACTATCTGCAGCTGATGAGTCTCATGAGCAGGAGTTAAGTGGGATATCATCCTCTTCTAGCCTTCACATAAAAAAGGTGGAGGACTCTGTGTAGTTAGCATGGACCCAAACACAGCCATGAGCTCTGAATCACAGCAAGCAGGTGTGTTGTGGAGTTTGTAGGGATGTGCTAGGACTAACAAATAGAAATTTGTTTAAGGGCCAGAAAGCTGTGGTTAGTGGCCAAAGAGGTCAAAGAGTTGATGAGTTAAAGCCAAATCCACCTTTCCAGTGGCCTAAGAATCCACCCACAATAAGGCAGGAGCCCTGTCAACCAGGAGTGTAGGGATTTCTGTGGTCTGAGACAACTCAGGCCATAGACAAGCTATTTCTTGGGACTTAAGGAAGCACATTCCCAGAAGCAGGACTTTCCCTAAGGATCTTATCAGTTATCTTTGCTCATAACTCTTTCCCATTTGGTGCTTGTTTTCATATGGACACATGATAGGGAAGTAGTGAGTTGCAAGGAGGGCTGTAGGCCAGTTGAAGTTCTCTGCCTGCCTATGCTAGCAGCCCAGGAGTGAGCTAACAACTGAGGGCAACTGCATGGTTCCCTGCTGCCTTGGAAGGAAGGCATATATCTAATTGATATCTGATTGATGGAAGATATCTGTCATGGCCTGCTGCTCCCCGAAAGTCAGTTGTGTATGTGATGATGAAATTTCCAGTCCAATGCGAAGCATGTGAGATAGGTTCTTTGTGTTTTGGGGAAGAAAGACTCAATTAGGCTACCTTAATGATCCAGGGGTTTATCATATTGATTCATGGGTGAATAAAGAAGACAAGAACATTGGCCATGCAGTTGCTCCTCTCAGAGACTCGGATATGGTCCGAATACTGGAGGGATCAGCACCTTTCTATGACGTGGGTGTCCCACTGCCCATCAGCAGAGCAAGTTCCCTAATTCCTACTCCTGTCCTCTGCAACTCCTCCTCTCTGCTGCTATGATTCCTGCCAGCAGAGGCTGCAGGAAACAGAAAACCCAAAATATAACAGAGGCATTATGGCCAGTGAAAGCTCTGGGGCAGGATAAAGAACATCTCCCTAAGGAAAGGCATGGGGGGGGGGCGCTGCCTAGGCAACTTACTCTTTGAATAATAGCAAAGAGATCTTGCTCTAAGAACCTGGGCAAACAAAAGTGGGCAAGCTACAGATTCCAATTTAGTTCACGTTTTTAAGAACTTAATATTGGCTATGCACTGTGCTTGATGCTTTTACCTATATTATTTCATTTTAAAACTTGCAGCTTCTCCAGGAGTCTAAGAGGTCCTCTCTGCACCCCACTTTTTATAGGGCAAAAGCTAGATGTGGAAAGATCTGAAGTTTTGTGTAATAAAGCTGGTGAATGCTGAATTTCCAAAGACAGCCCCAGAAGGAGGGGTTTTAGCAGCGTGCAATTTAATTCTCACAATGACTCCGTGAGAGGGATACCATTGCTGTCTTCACATCACAAAAGAGAAGACTGCACAGCAAGGTTTAGTCACCTGCACATGGCCACACAGTTAATTAGCAACAGAGATAAGATTTAAACACATGCTGTTTGACAGTAAAACTTATACTCTTAATCATTAGGCTGTACTACTTAGAAACATTTGCCTGTTAATGCATACCTAACACAATAATAAAAAATAAATCCTGAATCTCTCCAGGTAAGTTTCCCCAGGGTTAAATAATCCAACTCTCCTTTCTTGTTTATGAGCAGTTAGTCTGGTTGTAGAAACACAACCTGCACGGTGTTCTTGCAGATGGCCATCGGGAGGCAGGGAGAGCACCTGCTTCCTCTCCTAAGACTGGGAGTGACAGCAACAGAAAATACTGGCGTCTCAACAGAGCTGCTTCCAGACAGGCTTGTATTTTTGGCTTAGACTTGACTTTGTAATATTTTATGACCAAAACAGTGTAACTGAAAATGATTATGTTTTTGAGATAATGTAGTAAACTGGAATGCTTAAATGACTTACAGGGAAATTACTTATCAACAAAAATTAGGAAACAGATTCTCTTCAGAGAATTTCAACAAATGTATTTCAGCTGTGGACTGGACAGCCCTTTACTGGAGTGGACTTCTTAGCTAATTTTAAGCTTCTTGACAGACTTATATCTCTCAGGTTTCTGGTAGGGAGGGCTTGAGTATCAAATTTCATTTGTGGTGGAGACCACATGTTGGGCTCAAAAACTTATAAAAATCACTTTTAATTTGCTCCCCTGTAAACAGATTGTATAGAATTTGAGTTTCACGTTCTGAGGATCTTTCTTCTAACCCAGGCACTATTACCAGATCTGTCAGAGGGAAGGGAGAGGCTCATGTTCTGTAAAGCCAAATAATGGTGTTTCCTTTGAATTTAACAGCAGCAGAAGACAGGAGTGTTTTCTCTAGATATACTTTGCGTTAAGTCCTGAAAAAAACCTAGAGATATTACACACCTACCTGACTTTGAAAACGGAGGATTCCTGTGGGGTGTTTATTTCTTTCATAACCACAAGATGAATTGATAGTGTGTGTGCTGGGATAGAGGAAACAAATAGACCATTTCCAAATGCTTTTGCAATGAATATAACTAAACTGTCTTAAAAAGCCAGCCTAGTCAAAATAAGTGCAATTACTTTTAAAAATAAGTCATCCTTATAGGAGAAGCAGTCTGGAAGTGTAAGCTAGGGAAAACAGAATGTGTGTATGTGTGTGTATTGGGTGCCAGTCTTCAAAGGCTGCAATTACCTGACAGTGGATGCTTAAATTCTTCAGAGGATTTCTCATGGTCGTGTATATCAAATGAAGAGGGAGAATAAAATCTAGGCAAGCATTGTGCGATTCAGGATGCAGCCTGAATATTGTGCCCCGGGTTCTTATGATGAAAACCATTAATTTTGCTTAGTTCCTAGAAGGGTTTTTGAACCTAGGTGTCTATTCCCAGCTCTGTGGGAAGGCATTTTTATGTATTTATTATATTCATAAAAACCACTTGGTCCCATTTAGCCTCAGGATGCACTAATATCATTTTAAAATATGCAGAATTAACAACCATTTAAAAATTTCTCGGAAGCCTTAAAATTTTCCAGTGTCTTTGTATGTTTAAAAAAGAGAGGCAGGCAGGCAGGATGGAAGGAAGGAATAAAAGAAAACTGAAAACCGATCAAACTCACTGCCCAGTGGAGTCACTTGAGGGCTGAATCCCTCTCCCCTCTCTTCATAAATGTCCTTGTGTTGTGCAGTAATATCCTTGGAACACAGTGGCTGCTCATTAAATATTTGTTCTTCTTTGAAAGTGTTGGAAGAGGAAGCCTACAAATTGAGTAGTAATGACCATAACATTAACTTATTTATACATAGTCCTTTAGAGATTGCAAGACAAATACCGTATCATCACACCCCAGTGGCTATTGGGGGTTTGTTAGATAAAATGTGGCCAGAGGTTGAGGGGGGATGGAGAAGGCGGGGGGGGGGGGAGGAGGTTGGTCCTTCACTGGTAATAACTCCTTGTTTATTCTTTGATTTCAGTCATGGTTCTTTTACTATTGGCCGTTAACTTTTAAAGTCAAGTATTTAAAAAATGAATAAAAGCTAAGAACCCATTCCTTAGGAAAATAAACACACAAATTGCCAAAAGTCTGTCTTTTCAGGAGGTTGATAGATGCCTTTGTGGCCAGCTGCGGTCCTGGCTTAGAGAATTTGGCCTCTTAGTTCTTAGCACAAGCTGGACAGTGCAGAATGGTTAGCTAAGATGTTATGGACAGCAATCTTGTACATTTCTTTCTTATTTTTATTTTATTTTATTTTATTTTTTTTTGTGAGACAGAGTCTTGCTCTGTTGCCCAGGCTAGAGTACCATGGTGTCAGCCTAGCTCACAGCAACCTCAAACTCCTGGGCTCAAGGGATCCTCCTGCTTTAGCCTCCCGAGTATCTGGGACTACAGGCATGCACCACCATGCTCAGCTAATTTTTTCTATATATTTTTAGTTGTCAAGCCAATTTCTTTCTATTTTTAGTAGAGACAGGGTCTCGCTCTTGCTCAGGCTGGTCTTGAACTCCTGAGTTCAAATGATCCTCTTGCCTTGGCCTCCCAGAGTGCTAGGTTTACAGGCGTGAGCCACTGCACCTGGCCTTGTACATTTCTTTACCACTGCATGACTAATACTCAGCACTTTGGGTTGCATGTAGAATGTGTTCAATAGATATGTATTTGATGAATGAATGAAAATGAGACTTTAAGTTTCTAAAATTTGCCTTTCAACCAACCATCTCAAAATATTAACAGGGTCATCTCTTGATTTTTCAAGATTAGTTTTGGTCTTGAGGAATATCAACAGGAAATATTCAATTTGGGTCAGTTTTTCCCGCTGTACCCTCTTGTCTTATTTCTAACCAAGTGAGTTCTTATGGAAAACTCTTGGTTATAATATCTATTAAGTAGCTTTGTGACCTTGAGCAAATCTTGTCTTTGCCAAAGTTGAGATGCTAATTGAAAGCCTTTTCTCCCGATCCCACTGGAATGTTTGGAAATGGAAGTGATACAATATATGTGTGAGTTTTCTTTTTAGAGGACTACATATTTTCCAAAGCATTCTAACTTACCATAGTGTGGTGCCAGGGATAAGATTTCCCTCTGTGGACGGTAGTGGGAGAGATGTACCATATGCTACTGAATACTTAGTAGCCAATGTTTTGCTGGACACATAGGTGATGTCTCAGGGCAGTATTTTATAATGGGGTCTTCTCGGACAGATAATAAATTATAAAATAATAAATTGGAAGGGCTGCTTATCTGCCTAATACTGAGCGATCCCCTCACCACTTCCTTCTCTTCTCACATCTTCATCCCCCACCACGCCATCATCATCACCCTAACAGACTGGTCCAGAGCTCCTCACCAGGATGATGACGTTGCAAGTTGTTTTGCCCATGACACTCTAAAGCCTTTTGGCCTTATTTGTGCTGCTCATTTAGAAGTTTAAGTTTCTGTATCTTCGGGGATGTCATTTAAATAATCGCAGCTGTCATCATAGCATGTTCCTGTACATCACCGCCACATGAAGATTCTCCTTCTCCCTGTTTTGTTCTGTCTTGTGGTTAATGACCCTTGCTCCATTGTGAGACACACTGGGATTTAAATCCAAGCTCTGCTACTTACCAGCTGTATGTTCATGTGTAAGTTTTTAACCTCATGAGACTCAGTGTTCTTATTTGTGAAATGGGAGTTATAGGATATCCTCATAGGATTATCATAAAGCTTAAACGTAAGCACGAAAGCTTAAATATAATAGACAAGATAATGCTCATACTGAACTTAGTACGGTGTCTGACCATGAGAAAGAGCTCTGTAGCTGCTGCTAGTGGCTGCTGTTCTCGTCATTGATGCTGGTGACATTTGTTTGTTGAAGAAGCTGTCCCGAGAGTGCTAGTCTGGCTCTGAGTCCAGTGTGAGCACTGTGGCCTGACACAAGGAGTGTGTCAGGAGTGTGTCAGTTCCTCCAGGGGACTTCTGCTGGGCCTTCAGTCAAGGAGGAGGGAGGCCCAGCTGTCTGCTGATATTCTGAGTCTGACACTCGGAGACTTTTTCCAGAATGCTCTGGGGTTTTCTCTCTCCCTGGGTCAGGATGGACAGAAGCTCCACCAGGAGTCAAACCTCTCAATATACATGGAGCTGATGAAATAAGCTGTTTCTTAGAGTGGAACTTAGAAAGAAGCCCAGAGCTCTCTGCCTGCCCACCTGTAGCAGTTTGAGAACTGCAGCTCTACATAACAGGCTCCTTTGGTCCATACTAATTGTGCTAGTCCCAGTGTCTCTCTTTGCTGCTGGTTTAATGCTTCTCTATTAGACAAATTGCTGCATCAGAAACTCTTAACCAGTCTCCTTTTAACCATTGGATTAACCAATACTTTCTACCCCCCTATGTGCAATGTATTGCCTAATGCCCAAAGAATGCAGATTGTTCCCAACTAGAGGGGCCAGCTCTCGATTTCATCCTGGTACTTCTGTTCCCTCCAGCGCGGTTGATTATTTGCCAAGAGTCAGTTGTGTTGCTGCCCATATCTATTTATGTCAAGCTCTATTTGTTACATAATTACATGTTTCAATTAAATGTTTCATAAACTGATTTAATATAAATGCAAAAAGAAAGTGGTTGATTCTGTGAATGTTTTGGAAACAGTAAGGTTGAGTGGCTAAAAGCTGCTGTTAAATTAGATGTGGTGAGACAATGCTAAAAGCCTCAGGGATGGAAGGAATCCTAAAAACTACAAAGAGTCTGCGCTCATGTTGTTCCACAAGGGTGTTTACATTCTCATGCTGCGTTAAAGAAAGCAAACCTGTAAATCCTAGTAGATGATGCACCTAAGTTGTTTATGCAACAAAGATAATGTGAACTCTGACCGCTGGACCAGTTTAAAGTCAACCACAGCCACCAAAACTTGGCCTACATAGAAAGCTTAGGAATGGATCCAATTTATATATTTTAAGTTGCAATGAAAATTTAAGTTACGTTATGCATGCATTATTTTAAAGCATTTCCAAATTTAACCAATATTTTCTATTAGCTGACCTACTACCCATCTGGTCACACACTGGGTAATGGCAGAGGTTTCTGCTGTCCAAGGTACCACTCCACCAAAGGTACCTGATGTGCCCACTGTCCATGGCGCAGGCTCTTTAGGGACTGTTCAGTGATGGTAGAAGGTTGTACCTGTAGGTTCACCTGGTCTTCTGTGGGCTCACACTGTGAATCAGGAATAGGACGTATCTCTGCATGGAGCATTCATCCTTGTGATTTTTTCCCATTACCATTTGGGGAAACCAAGAGGCAGAGCAGCCCTGTGTCTTCCAAGATTGATAAACGAGTCAGCAATGAAACCATTGGCAAGTTGCCTTTAATTCCTGCTCCTTATCCACAGGGCAAGTTTGTCTCTTAGCAACACATTTTGAACTTGGCAGCACTCAAAGCTCTCTGTGAATGAATAAAGCAAAATGGAGGCACATGGGCAAGTTATTTTGATGTGAGAAAGTGTGGATGCTGGCCATGTGTACGCCGGGCCTGTGCTGGGTCCCTAAATTATGGGGAGCCGGTGAAATCTGCAGTAGGAGACTTAGCACTCAGTAAATCTAAAGTTCCCTTCTCCCTGCAGTTAGGAAGGGGACATGGTTTTAAAATACAAAAAGTAGGTACTTATAGAGGATTGCCTACTTTTTGTTATTACAGAAAAGGACAGCCTGGTATGAGAGATGACTTTTCAAAGGATCCAAAGAATAGCTGAAATGTAAGCAGAATAGCCATTACCTTGGCCTCATCATCTCTCTTGGTGTGTAGACTTGATGCATCTCGAAGGCCTATGCTGTGTCTTTTTAGTCAGTTGGTCCACTGCTTTGTATTATGTTATATACAAGTAACTTTTTAACACTTTTATATTTTTATCTGTTTCACACATATTTATTGCAAACCTACTGTGTGTTGGGCATTGTTTGCAGGCTCTCAAAGTGTTTTAAGTATGGATTTGACATGGTGAGATTTATTTTTCAGTTACTCTACTGGCAGTGTTGAAGCTGGGTGAAAAGGAGAGAGAAAGACTGTGTACAGAAAAGCAATGACAAGGGTCTTCTTGTATCCATCCCACTAAGACGTTGTCAGAGCCTGTATAGTTTTCTCTAGTGCATAACAAATTATCACAAACTTATCAGCTTACAGCAACACACATTTAGGACCTCACAGTTTCTGTGGATCAGAAGTCCAGGAAAGGCTTGGCTGGGTTCAGGGTAGCTTACAAGCCTGTAGTCAAGGGATAAGCTGGGTTGCATTCTCTTCTGGGGCTTGACTGGAAGAGAAGCTGTTTCTAAGCTCTTATTATTGGAAGAATTTATTTATTTATGGATTGAGCAGCTGTAGTGCTGAGAGCTCAGTAGCTTTGTTGACTGTCAGCCAGAGGGAGTCCTGAGCACCTAGAGGCTTCCCTTAGGGCCCTGCCCCATGCCCTTTCCTTAGGCATTTTATAATCTCTCAGCCCACTTTTCTAAAGGCCAGCAATGCAGAGACAAACCCTAAGCAAGTCTGCTATGAATGTCATATAATGTAAAGTAATCACAGGAGGGATCAACTTTGCCATGTGCTATTGGTTAGAAGCAAATCACAGATGAACCCACCCACCTACACACACTCCAAGGGAGAAGATTACACACAAAGGGGAACACAGAAGATGGAGATTATTGGAGTCACCTTAACGTTGTTAAAGTAAACTAAAATGAAAACCCAGCCTGAAGAATCTCTGAGCAGATAAAGCCAGTTAGGCTTTGTAAGTGCCCTCAACCTTGATTAAATTGCAAATGCAAAAGAAACTTGATCTGAGCTTTTCCTTGTAAATGCCTGTATTAAAGAAAACGAGAATTTATGCTCAACCAATCAAAACTGTGAACAAACATATAACTAGAGACTTTCCAGCAGTATAGACCAAACAAGACGACTGTATAACTGTATCCAGGCAAGTATTTTCCTCGCTTTACTTGTGTGTTCACGCGAAGCTCCACCGTGCACTCTCTCAGTGGAGCTCCTGCGTCCCCACAGGTCCGGAGCTGCCCAATTCGTGAATTGTTATTTGCACAAATGAACTCTTTAAAATTTAATTGTTTCTCAACTTACTTTTTAACATAGTCCACCAGAGAGAGCGTTGGAAGATAGTTATTTAAAGTAAGGAATATATTGTCTTTAACTTTCTATCCTCATTGTCCAGTACACAGTGACTAACAAAAACACACACTGTGACTGGGCTTCTGTGCTGATTGCGTGTGAGGAGCAATGACAGAGCAAGTGGAGAGAAAGTGTTAAGGATGAGGAGAGCTTTCCAGCCTGGGTTAACTGGGTGCCGATGCCATTAACCAGGGCAGGAAAACAAGGGGGAAAATGTTGAAGGTTAAGGAGATAATAGGTTAACTCTGAGATCGTGTCCAGATGAAGGAATGGTGTAGAGCAGTTCTTAAACCTTAATGGGATGTGGGTCACTTGGGGATCGGATTAAAATGATTCTGACTCAGCAAGTCTGAAGGGAGGCCTGAGATCCATGTTTCTAAGGAACTCCAGTGTGAAGCCGCTGGAGTCCCGGGACCACATTTACCCTGAGTAGCAAGACTCAAGGGCAATAGACTTCACACATTTTTGTTTCCGGACTACCTGAAGAAGTTTAGAAATCTTCTCTCTCGAACTTGTCAACTTATTGACGACTAATATATTTCACTGTGTCTAAACAGTTATAAAGGATATAATTTCCAGTCTATTGTCACTATTCATATCTTAAAATGGCTACATCCCTCTTTTAAATGAATCCATGGGCCTATAAACCATAGTGATTTGATTCCTATCATCATTTATTTAAAATATATTGGAACAAGTTTTCCTTAACACAGCTAAAAAAAGACATAATTCCTTTCACGCATTTTTCCGTTCTATGTTTGCCACAAAATTTTGTCCTAAAGTGATAGATGTTTGTGTTGAAAGTTTTTATTTACTATTCTAGCTACTTAGCTACCACAAAAATATTCATATAAATTGAATTTTATAAAATTTTTTAAAAATTTAAAAAAATTTAAAAGTTCTTATGCCCATAAAGTCTAAGTGTTAAAAATTTATTTTGGATTAGTTGTTTATTGCAATCAATTGACAATCAAAATAATACACAATAAAATTTCAGTAAACACTAAATATGAAAGAAAAATTGTATTGGAAATGTATTCTCTAATGAGACAATTGAGGCTGGCTTTTATTTTTAATTAGCTCATGTATTCAGGGTAAAAATTACTTATTGTCGGAATGAGAGATAATGCAGCATCAATTCTGTCATTTTTCTGGTTTTTTTTTTTTAAGACAATGTTACTCAATTCTATGATCACCTTTATAGATATATGCCAAAAATCACATAATTTATCATCAAACTCATTTTTAATGTGTTAGTGGACATGTTTATTACATTATCCTTCAAATTTGTTGAAAACAAAGAATTGGAGACCACCAGATTTATCTTACGATAGTAAGATCAGGATAGGTGAGAGTTATACTTTTCTTTTGTTAAAAGGGAGGAAATTTGTGGTAGGGAGTGTGGAAAGAAGATTGGCATAAAACTGACTGCAGGCACTTTCTTAAGCAGATATGTTTTAGCGAAAAGTACATATGGAACTTGAGAATCTGGAAACATCTTCCCTTGAAACTATTCGTTCCCATGTACTCAATGAAATGTCCATACATCAGAGAGTACAAGTGCCCCAGTTTGAAGATTGCTGTGGTGCAGAATTGAAAACGTGTGGGCCTCAAGGCTGGGCTGAAGGTAAAATTAGTGGATACACAGACAGAAATTCATGACATTAAAACCTTCACTGCATAGATCTTATTAATTCAGAATTTTGGGGGTAGAGTCTGGATCAAAGGGAATTTTGACCTGTATATAGGAAGGAGAGAAGTGGTTACAAACCACAGTGCAGAACCGGCTTACAGAGAGGCTGAAACATGCAAAGTACCTTCAAACCCTTTAGAACATTTGTGTGTACATAAGTAATTGATTAATGACTATAAACCACCCTTATCTATTTGTTAGAGTTGGTTCTCTGCTCAGCCACACTTTGTCAGCTTAATTCTAGTAACTCTGTGTACACAGTGTGCCCAAGCTAGTGAAACCTCATTACTTTGAAGAAAGAGAGAAGTCTCGTCTGTCCCTTTTACTCAATCTACCTATCCCTCTTCTGCTGCATCCAAGTGGCTAAATCTAGGTGTCTTTAGAGGTTTCTTTCAACACAAAGTTCTGATTCTATGAACTAGTCACCTTTTAAAGATAATATAAAACAGACTGAGCCACACTTTTCTTTTTTACTTTAATTTTGAGCAGATCCTTGAAAAGACCTACTCAGATATGTTTAATTTATTTTCATAGGGAGGCCAGATGAGAGAGAGGGTGAGAACTTCTACTAAATTGATCCTGGAAATCTCCATGTTTGCAACTTTATCAAATCATTGGATGAGAAATGCTATAATGCAAGGCTAGGGAACAGCTGCCTTAGCTGAACAAACAAAAGGAAGACCACTACAGGGTTGCAAGCCACATCCTAAAGCTAAATTGCCATCCCTGGAAAGAATGTCTATCTGTCTCTGACTTCCCCAGCTCTATTTTGTGCCCACCTCTGTCATTTCTTTGTGCCTTTCCCTTCTGAGCACTAGGCTTTTGCTGCTCTATTGCTATCTATATATGATCAAATACCTTGTGACATTTAAGCTTAAGCAGCAAGATAGTCCTGAGAACAACTGTGGTTCAATATTTTCCATAGAACTAATAATAATTCTGCTGCCTTAAAAGCTATAAAGAGCAACTGATGCCTCATGGAAAATGTAGAGGAGATTGAATTTTCTCAGTACAGAATCACGGGGCCAGAAGAGACCTTTCTTTGTTCCTATAATAAATCCATCCAGGGCATCTTGTTTTTTTTCCCCCTATGTATGCAAGAAAATTGAAGGAGGCATAATAAAAGGTTCTAGATTCTTGCCTATGCATTTACTATATCTTCATCCCCTACATCTGTCCTATTTCTCTACTCCTGACCTAATATTCATGTGCACCCTTACCAGTTAAATGGGTCAGAGGAGATGCCTACACTCTGAAGCAGTAAGTCAGCAGGGAGAACAATCTAGGATCAAAACTCCACTTTGCCGCAAGCCCTAAATGCAGAAAGGCAAAGCTGGTTTTGCCTAAAATACATCTATCTTTTCTTCATCTGCCAATTCATGCTTGGCATTAGGTGGGATTTTAATTCTTAAAATTGGATGCAAAATTCTGCATATTTGTGCATTTTCTCCCTAGCTTTCATCAGAACCTTGAAGAGAGAAATTATCTTCCCAAAGGGAAAGGACCATTAATGTGATGGGCTGGTTTCCTCCGTGGCATTGAGTGACTCTTGGGATTGTCCTAGTGAAGAGCAGAATTCAGGGCACCTCCCACCCCTAGTCTTTTGAAACTTGGGGACTTCAGCTAAATAAAGACCAAAGTTTGTCCTCTAGCATGTACTCCTTTGGAACAACTCTCCTCCCTAGCTCCAGACAATCTCGGTTGCTATTTCTGTAAAGAAAATCTAGTGGAGATCATGAGAATACTTTTTCAAGATCTGCTGTGTAACTGGAAAATCCTGTCTGTATAGTTGGACACTAATTCCCTAGTGCCATTATCACTACTGCCACCTCCCCCAGCATTTATTAGGTCCCCGCTATGTGTCAGGCCCCATGCTGAGCACTTGATGAGCATTATTTTGTTTAATCCTCACCATAACCCTATTAGGTCGGCATTGTGAGTATTCCCGTTTTGGATACTGCCATTATGGATGAGGAAACTGGCACAGAGAGGTAAGGACCTTGCTTCTAGTCACACAGCTGATGCATGACGAAGCCCACACTGGTACCCAGACAGCCTGCTCTCGGAGCCTGAGCTCTGGTCTGTGGAGCTGTTCCTGTCACTCAGGTGACATGCGTAATGGTATGCTCAATCTAGCAACCCCATGAGAAAACAGACATAAGTAATCAGAAGCCTGGCCTAGGGGAGGGAGCCCTGCGGATCTGTTTCCCTGTATCCCCTTGTTCATTAACATCTGGAGTAATATCGGGGCAGTTATTTAATATTTCACTGCTGTTTCTTCTGTAACATGAAAAGTTATCATTTAAATTTTTCATTTATTATTGAGATTAAAATAATAGATATCAAGAGCTTTGATACAGGAAATAATAATGACAGCAGTAATACTAATAATAATGCATCTGTGGATTCAGAGTAAAGGCCTGAATGCAGAAAGGCCTCAGGCTTCCTTTGTGGAAAAGATCCTTTTGTATTACCTTGAACATGGTTCTTATTGTCAAGATGTGAATTCCAATCTTTCTTCCAAGTTTCTCCTCTCTCTCTATCTCCCCCTTCCTTTCTTTCCCCCTTAATCCCCCTCTCTCTCCTTCCTCCCCTCACCCCTCCTCCCCTCTTTTCCTCCTTTCTTTTACTCCCCTGCTCCCCTGACTTGGATTACAAAGACAGCACTGTGCCTGGGAGAGTGCCGAAGGGGTGCAGAGAGAGATGAGAATGAGACCAAATAAGTTTTAACAAACTCCGTCTCTTTTTGCAGCTGCCGTTTGGAAATCAGGCTTCCTGCCATTCTGGGGCTGAACCTGCCAAATGCCTTGTCCTGGGCTGAGCCCCAGAACCTCAGCCACAGACTGCTTTCTATGGCATTTCCAAATGCAGCCCTCAGCTGTGCTGCAGGCAATAAATATCTCTTTCTGTAATAAGAAAATGGGCCCATGAAACCTATCCTTTCATCCTTTACAGCCTCCACTCGGCTGCCTCTTTATTTTCACCCAAATTTGATTATTGCTCGTTAGAATAGAATCTGGAGACATTTATCAAGTGCCTCTATGCCAAAGTTCTGAGTATTAGAATATTCTCAAATTCTCCAAGGGAGGGATCAATAGAAAATTGTAGCCAGAGGGCTGATTAGCCAAGATAGTATGGAAGATATTTTTCTTTTCTAGAGACTGTAGGCAGCTGGACTCACATTTAAATTTCCTAGCCCCTTAATATTGAAGACAGTAATTCCAGTTCTTAAGTTCAGGAAAGTTGGATTTATTTTCTTAACATTAAAGAATAGTACTAAGACCACTGCAGAGCGTTACTTTAATGTGTCAGCTAAACCAAATGATGATAAAAATAATGATATCAATTATCATTTATTCATACATATTTTATGGACCAGGAAAAATGTATTAAACTTCTCTCTATATAGGATTTCATTTAATGTCCCAAACCAGGCTTGCAAAATAGATATTGTTGGCTGACTTTTAAAAATAAGGACACTAAAACTGAGAGATTTGGCCTTTATTTTTTCTTCTTAATATTTTACACCTTAAATTTGCATACTGAAAAATAGGCTTTCTCCTACACTGTTGGTAAGAGTGTAAATGTTGTAGTAGATGATTTGCAATGTGAATCCACATTGAATGCAAGCATGACATGACCTTTTTCAAAAAAGAAAATTTATATCAATACTTGTGCATGTGTGTTTATACATATATATACACACAACAATTATATGTATTTTTTATTTGGGCAAAAGTTATGGAACAGCACACATAGTTATCACTAGGGAATGATAATGGATGTTGGGGGACAGAAAGAGAATTTTTATTTATAACTTTATGCTCTTCTGAACTTTTGCTTTCTTACATTTTGCCAAGCTCATATATTACCTTTATATTATAAAAAACTAGTTTAAAATGAAATGAAAATGGGTATAATCTTTGATTCAGCAATTATATATTTAGGAATTTATCATAATGGAATAACCAGGCAATTGTATAGAAGTATGTACAGAGGCATAATCATTTCAGTATCATTAAAGACACCTAATTATTATCTATTAATAAATAAATATTCAGTTAAATAAAATATGGTACATACATACAATACAATGCTATAAAATAAATTTTTAAAATAAACAGATAGATCTATGTATATTGACATCAAATTCCCTCCAGCCAAAGCCCACTAGGAACATGCCTGTATTTGAACCAGTTGGGTTCATTACTCATTGCAGCAAGGGAGAACTATTTGGGACATATTAGTAAGAGGATGTCAGAAAGCACTTACAGGGCATTTGGCCTTGTGTCATGTGGTTTGGGGGAGGATGTAAGGAAATGGAGCTTTGCTCTGAATTTGGTGTTTCCATGCATGTTTATCTTAATAAATCATCTCTAGAAGGAGGATAGGCTAGAGTGAGGATAAAGCCGTAACTGATAAAGAAGCAGCAATTACTCATATTGGTCAGAAAAGGGGAATGTCTGGGTATTCTCGTGGTGTCTTGGACAATGTTTACATTTTTTCTGTGTTAGATATGATTATAGTGTTGTCTTGTTTTTGTCTTGATCCATTGTCGTCACTGGCTTAGTCCATTTTGTGCAGCTATTACGGAATACCAAAGGCTGCACAATTTATATAGAAAAGAAGTTAATTTAGCTCATGGCTCTGCAGGCTGAGAAGTACAAGAAGCATCACACTGGCATCTGCTCAGCTTCTGGCGAAGGCCTCCCATGGCTTTGGGGCATGGCGGAAAGTGGAAGGGAGCAGACGCACGGGAAGAGATCACACGGCGAGGGAGGGAGCAAGAGAGAGACCGAGGAAGCCGGACTCCTCTTAACGACCTGCTCTCATGGGAGCCAGTCTGTTCCCTCAAGAGTGAAAATTTGCTTCCTCCCATGGGAGGAAGTTTATCTATTGATGAGGGACCCTCCCTCTAAGACCCGGATATGTCCCACTAGGCCCCACCTCCCAACACTGCCACACTGGGGATCAAATTGCAACCTGAATTTTATCAGAGACAAGCTACATCCAAATCACGGAAGTCACAGAGTGCCCTTGTCTGTTGTTGAGTTTCTGTGAAATTGTTTAACAGGAGAACGTCAAGGTCCAGACCAGAAAGCCAGCTCTCAGATGTTAGGGGCCTCTTTAATCCTTTCTCAAAAGATATCCACAGTATATTCAGTTTTAAAAAATGCAAGTTATAGAACAGTACTTTACTTTTAAAAAATATCAACAGACATAGAGAAAAACTTGGATGAATGTGTTATTGGTTATCAAAAATGAGTCTGTCAAAAAGGGTTAGAATATGGGGATTTTCACTTTCTACTTTCTGCTTTTTTGAATTTTTTATAATAAGCATGTATTATTTTTATAATCAAAAAGGCAGTTAAAATGTTTCTAATTCGAAATAAAGACTGGGATTCCATCTAAGTAATCATGACTATGTTCCTATTCACTCAGTGCCCACATGGTGAACATATTCTCTTTTCCATGTTGGCTCTCCCCCACGGGAGGGTTTGGAGGTAAAGCTACACCTTTGCTCTTAAAAACAGATGATGGCCACAATCTGAGTTATGTTTCATCATTAAGGGACTGTGGATAGGGCGAGGTGATTTAAGTTGCAATAATCAAGACAACCTGTAAGCCTCTCCTATACCCTACTTTCTTATCCCTAAGGATAGAGGGCTGTGTACCAATGCAAGCTGTTATGAGCACATATAATGGGAAAGTCTTAGTCACTGGTCCCAACTTAAAAGTTGACAGCACTCTAGCTCTCAAAAGTATCCCAGTTTAGATAACAGGTCACATGCCTAAGAAAGGCTTCCTTCCCAGAGGAAAGATGATTGTCTGAGTGACCTGACAAGTATGGAGAGGGCTGGCTAGGGAGGAAGAAAATCGTGGAGCAGCATGTGCAGAGGCATGTGATGGGTGGGAGTAGGCGGCCACTGGAGGAAGCTAGAGTCCAGTGTGGCTGGAGCTCAGGAGGAGCTCGGGGACCATGGTGGAAGATAAAGCTGGAAAGGAGATCTAGGAGCCAAGCACTTAGGTCTTGGAGACCTTGTTAAGGAGTCTGGACTTTACCTGGAGAGCTATGGGAAGCCACTGAGTTATTTTAAGCAGGATGAGATATGAGCAGGGTTTGTATTTTGAAATGGTTCTTTGTCAGTAGCGAGGAGAGGGGTGATATGGCTAAGAGTTGGTTCGTGGAGGCTGGGTGGGTGGTCCTCGCATGGGCCAAGTGGAAGGAGTGGTGCCCTGCACTAGCGTGATGATGGTGGAGATGGGGGATAAAGGAACTATTCATAACTGAGTAGATAGACAGGAGTCAGCATAGTGCTCTTTTAAAAATTACAAAGTATGTTCATTACTCCAAGTCCTGAACGGAAAATGTATACACAAGAGAGCTGAGGCGAAAACAGTGAGACTGGCTTATGGAAAACCCAACCTAAGTGCAGCAGAAGGTGGCCAAGGTTGATTACATCATCTTCTTATTCAGCATGTTATGTCATCCCCAGAACCGCCCCTCCCTTTTGCTCGCACAGAAGAAACTACTAATTGATCACAGCACCCTTTCCTGTCAAGCCCTGGCAGGGTCAAAGAACCATTTTCAAACCAACCTTCCCAAATCAAGCAGCCTCTGAGAACTGTTCAGGATTATCATCTGTGAAAATGTCTATGTGCCTTCTTGCTTATTTAGGAGAGTGATTATTTCATGAATGTTCTTGCTGATGCAAATTTCATAGCACTTTATCTTTTCTCCCCTGCACCAGGTGACCCGGACGGATGGCAGAATTGCGAAGGGTGAAAGAAAGCTCCACAGACACTGTGGACATGTTCTGCATTATTTGGATCCAGATGGGTCTAAACTTTTCAAATGAGATTAAAATAAGGTAAACCAAGGAAGAAATGAAACGTGTTCATTTTGAATTGAGGAAAAGTTTGCCGTTGTAATGCACCTTCAGATTTGGCTGGCATGGAGGGGACTTTGCTGTACTTCTGATCTTTATCTCTGCTTAAAAAGACATATTGCCTAGGAGAAGAACAGAGTGGGTGAAGCACCCCTACATCATTAGTGTGCTTGTGAACGTCTGATATGCTAATAGGCAAAGTGGGTGGAATGGAATTGCTCTGAAATAAGTAAAATCTTAGCTTTCAATTACCTTAAAAATGGGCTTAATTTGGAGAGTTTCATTTAACATATTGTGGGTAAAATCAAATTTTGTTTTTTTTTAACTTTCTTTTGCTAATGCAAAGCAGAAGTGTTTTGTGTGCTTAAATAGACTAAAGTCTCATTGGGGAGGGTCAGAGAGCTGGGATTTTCATATTTTGGATACAGTGGATACAGTCGTTTATTTTTCCTAGGATCATTATATATATATATATATATATATATATATATATAGTAACATGGTCAGCCAGCCACCACCACCATGGGAATATCACAGTAGGGATTCACAGAATTTTGTAATTGCTCCACTCTGTCCCAAGAGAAAAAAATCCCCTTCCCACCCAAAGGGCCCACCCAAAAAGAAAACTATCCTAGGACTTTTGCTTCTTGTAGCAATTGCCTCAGATAGCTCCTCTCTTCCAGACTGTTCCTCTGTGCCCTGCTGTTTTATTTCCTATGGTTGTATCAATGCAGGGGAAACCCTTTGCATGGGGCAGGGACTAAGGGCGTGGACTCTGAAGTGACACAGGCCTCCCAGCCAATCCAGACACTACTCTTTATGATCTGCATGATTGTAACTATATCATTGAACCCCCTTGAGTCTTACTGTTCTCATTTAGAAAATAGATCTAGTAATAGTTCCTACTGCCTAGAGTTGTTTTGTGGGTTCAGTGAAATCGTGCATGTGAAGTGGTAATACTGAATGGGTATTAATAGTTGTCATTATTGTTGCTATTATTCTTTATTAATGTTAGCCTGTAGGGGTTTGATCTAAGCCCAAGGCTTCATGCAGATGCCAGCCTCAGTAGCTGCGCCAGCAGTCCCCACCGGGTATTGCAGCGGTGGTGGTGATGGAGGAAGAGGTGGTGACGGTCACATCAAGAGGGAGAGAAGTGTATTGAATGGAGGAGGACGAGGCAGGAGGAAGGCAGGTTGGAAAGGAGAGGCTGGGAGAGCACCTGGAATCAGGAAATAGCACACAGTTGAAACTGTGATTATTGAATCCGCGAATCAGTGGAGTTTCTTATCCAAAGTACAACGTCAGTGTTGAAAAATAACCGATAATATGAAATTTCTTTTAATGCCTAATCACACTTGAAACACAGTGCGGCAAGTAGCATTTTCCCTTGGCATTTAGAATAGCTAAAGGGTTTAATAATAAGAACAGCCATTCTGAACAATAGTGCTTAGACCACTTGTAAAGAAATGCTGCAAAGAGCTTGTCCAGTCAGAATGCAAGAAATGATTTCACCTAACCCTCAAGAATGTTAACTGCGAGACCTGCCCATACAGCGGTTGGCATGGCACTTATCTCCACACGCCTGATTAGACAATTGCAGTCATTTGGTTTCTGTCAAATACACCTGGGTTCTAAGTAAACACCCTGATTTATGTCTATTGCAACTTAAAATAGAACCAACATAGTCAGGATATAGCTGTTTAAGATCATGTGTGCATGGACCTTTTTTTTTTGGCTTGGAATCATCACAAAACAACCACTTTAAATTTCTATTTATGAGGGGGGTTGCATGGAGTTCAGTTTAATAGGCGTAACCCCCCCCCCCATTTCAAAGAAGTTAAAATCTTCCCAGGCCAGTTGGAGTAGTTATTAGGACCACACATCCAGTATCCAAATTCTGGCTCTATCTGTTTACTGGCTTTGTTATCTTGAAAACAATCACTTTATCTCTCTGTGCCTCCCTGGCAATAATGATGGTATCTACCTCTCAGGGGTGTCTTGAAGATTAAATGAGTTGACTGTGTACGCAGTTTGCCCCAGATGTAGGCAGGAAGCTGCGGGGAAGAGGAGGGGAGCACATAGAGAGTTTAGAAAGAACAATGAAACCAACTAAAAGTCTGAATGATATTTGTTACCACACAGCTGCAGTCTAAACAATATCAGTGATGACATACTTTTCCCCCTGGGGTGGCCTGCTCCCTCCACCCCACTCTTGATCACGCCACAGGGATTGGTATTAAGAACAGTGCTTGGGGCCAGGTGCCATGGCTCACTCCTTTGAGAGGCTGAGGTAGGGGGATTGCTTGAGGCCAGGAGTTTGAGACCAGCCTGGGCAATATAGCAAAACCCTATCTTTACAAAAAAAATTAAAAAATTAAAAAATTACCCAGGTGTGGTGGTGTGTGTCTGTAGTCCTAGCTACTAAGGAGGCTGAGGTGGGAGGATCACTTGAGCTCGGGAGTTCGAGGCTGTAGTGAGCTAGCATCTCACCACTGCACTCTGCCTTGGGCAACAGAGTGAGACCCTATCTCAAAAATAAAACAAAACCAAAAGAACAGTGCTTGGCATAGAAATATCTCAATGCATTGCCACCTGCTATTATTTTTCCTTGAAGTTCCTTGAAGCTCTCATTACTTGCTCAAAATCCTTCGTTGGCTCCCTACTGCCTAAAGAAAGCTAGTTCAGACTCAGCTTACCATTCAAGGCCCTTCGTATCTGATTCTAGCGTATTTTTTTTCTAATCATGTATCTATGAGACGCTTTCTTTTAACTTTAAGGGAAACTAACAGAATTGTTTTTCTGGTCACATGCACGTAGTGTATCTCTTATCTCTTTATAACTAGAGAACACATGTTCTTCAAGACCTAATCCAAGTAAAATCTATTCTGAACTTCTCAATCAAAATCATTGCTCTTGCTTAGAACTCTCCTAGCATTTCATCTTCGTTTCTCTTAGGGTTCTTTTTTCCTTCTTTCCAGCTACTTACATCAATACTTTATCTCTCTGATGGCACTCTAAATTCCCTGGGACAGAATCTAAGTCAAATTGACCTTTGATTTCTCACAATGCCTTGTACAGCACTTTACTCCTAGTGAATATTAATACAGGCATGCTGAATAAATGAATTCCAGGAACTGCTATGGAATGTCTTCCAAAGCCAGTCTTTCTATGTGGGGAGATGCTTACCTTGCCGCCACAATCATCATTCAGCAAAAACACCATACGAGGCAATTAGCCACACTGTACATTTCATTCAGCTCTCTCTAGAGATTTAGGAATTGGCTGTCATGCTAGGGATAACCAACTGTATAATCTGATATGTGAAAATTTGGCTAAAGATGGTCATTCGAGTTATAAATAGTGAATGCTGTACGTATAGCAAGAATATACTAGAGATGATTCTAGAAATAGAAGATATATCATCCTTGCCCCTAAGTCTGATTGGTAAGAAAAAAAATTCTGCTAGAAAGTAATCAACACTTATAAAGTGATGTGTAAACGTGTGTATATAGGCATATACACATTCGCTGGAGAAATGTTTATGTATTTGTGAAGAAAGAAGTTACCAGAAAAGACAGTCATTCAAGGAACTTCTGAGAGCAGGAGGCAGTGGTGCAGGGGGCTGAGTGCTGGATGTTCTCTGTCTCCCCATCTGCCTTCCACCCCACTAGGGAGCTGCCCTTCGAGGGCGCTTTCCTTCCGTGTTCAGCCAACAGAGGCACTGGCAGGATTGAAGGACTTGAAGGAAGGACCAGCAGAGGGTCAGGCTGGGGATGGGGCGTGTACCCGCCACAAGTCCTTCCTTGCTAGGAGGCAGGTCAGCTGCTTCCCTCTAGAGAAGGTTCCAGCTCTGTCCAGGCAGCTTGCTCTCAGCTCCTGTCGCTCCAGCTACTTCCTCAGAGTTCCTGTAACAGCTCTCTTCCCTCACCCCTTCAGGGCGACAGGGAGTAGTCATTCTTTGCTGTAGCTAGCCTCCGTGTGCTTCACCCTAGCTCGGCCTAGATCACATCAGCTGTCCCTTTAGCAACCTTCCCTAGGTCACCCTGTGTGTGTGGCCCGTCTGCTGTGGCTGGGCCTCCACTAACGTGAGTAAGGAGGCTAACGTGGGGGTTCAGCTCCTAAAACACCTATCGGACGTCTTTCCATGTTGACCATGGTTCAAAGCACTGGGGATAAAATGAGATGAAAACAAAGTCTCTGCCATTAAGGAATGTCTAGTCTAGCAGGAAATTTAACCCTTTGCACTCGCTTGCTTTTTTCTGATTATCACTTGACATTATCCACACTCGACATCCGAGTGCAAAGGGTTAAGCGTAGGATTAAGGTGGTTTCAGGTTGAGAATGGGTGTTAGAAGGATGCGTTATAACAGGGAAACGAAGAGGAGGCACTTATGGAAGAGATGAATAAAGCTAAAGGCAGCTGGATGACATTTTATCATAAAATATTTATAGCATTTTTAGAACCAGAAGGGATAATGGCTGTTTATCTACCCCGATGTCTTTATTTTGCAGAGGAGAGATTGCAGGGTCCATTGAGTTAAAATGACCTGTCCGCACTACTCAGTCGTGACAAAGTGGAGGGAGACCCCACGTATCCCCACTCCCAGTTCACTGTTCTCGCTCCCCTTTTTTCTAGACTGTAGATCCTGCCAATTCTAACTTCCATCTGTGTCCTGCCTGCCGCTGTCTTTGTTGGCATCTTCCTCCTGAGCCATTTTTCATTTCAGAGCACTTGAGTATTTGGAGCAGGGAGAGTGAACTTATTGATTTCAATATTCTCATTGTCACAGTCAGAGGGAAAGGTGAAGAGGGCTGAGACATATGGAGGTGAAGTGTGTGGTTAAGGACATACCACCAATACTAATCCATTGGCGACCAGAAGCAATTTGAGTGTCGGCAGGCTTTGAAATGTTTCCAAGCCTCCTTCCTGTGCTCGCGAGTGTCCTGGATGCTCTGGCACGGCCGGGGCGCTAATCAACATCTTGTGTGGAGCTGATTCATCCTTCCTCCCACCAGCGCCGGGCCCAGGCTGGCGTGCGGGGTGAATTTTTCCATAGGATATTTTCGGTGATGGGAAAAGAAGCTTCTTGTTTAAAATGACTTTGAATGCTACAACTTAATTTATTGGGTGCTGAAAGACTAGTGTCATTCACACAAGTAACTGTGAATGGTTCAGAGTTATCTTAAATATTAGGGTTTTAGTAAGAAAAAGTGCCATTTATAGAGTGATTACTGTGTGGCGTGCACATTCCTGAGAGCACCGCATGTCTCGACTAATTTGATCGTATGATGTAGACACTACTATGGTTACTAATATTACTATTTTCGCTTTACGGACGAGGAAACAGAGGTGCACAGAGTAGAAGTTACCTGCCCAAGGCCACACATCTTGTACGTGTCGGAGCAGTGATATAGACCCAGGTACCCGGCCCCAGCGCCAGCCTTGTTTGTACGTTACGTTAGGATGTTTATACAGACAGTTGTGCAAAAGCTAGTGTGCTTTTTCATTTGCTTTCCTTTTGTTGCCTTTTATTTTCTGGAGCAGCTTCATTTCTAGGCACGAGGGTGGGGAAATTGGGGGTAGATATGTAACCTCTGGAAGCAGGATCTTCAACCCAGGACCTGTCATGAACTTTTAAGCATCAGGATCTGACCTCAGTACCTTTCACATATTTGAGGCAAGAAAGCAGGAGCATGATATGTGCGTGGGTGGAGGAAGGTTGGGGCGCTATGTATGGAGTCTAGAGAAAGGCGTGGAATTGAGATGATGATGCTTAGGTTTTCCATGAGCTCCCAGGCACAACAGCACTTCTCTTGGTGCTAGGGTGGCCAGCTGTCAGTGTATTTGGGACTGAATGGTTTTCTGTAATGTGGGACTTTCTATGCCCAAACTGAGAAAGTTCTGGGTAAACTGGGATGAGTTGATCACCCTACTTTTTGTATTGTTGGGGCTAGTTGAAGCTCACTTCCTTCCCAGACCCTGGAATCGACCTTACCTTAATTCAGTGGTTCTTAACACACAATCCATAGCCCATTTGCATCTGAGGCACTTGAAATCCTTGTTAAAAATGCTGATTCCTAGACTTCATGCTAAACCATTTCCATAGAAGGAAATGAATAAACCCAAATTTCAAAGCTCGGGGGCTCCGGATCTATCACCCTCACTGACTTGATGCTCAGTTCTTGTCTGTAGGATCTTGTTTATTTCCCAATCCATATGTGTGCCTCAGTTTCCAGAACTGTTCCTGGTCTCTACACCCCACTCTGCATCCGGGTTGTCTGCCTTAAACACTGATCCAGCTTCCCATTTTCTATGAGACCCTCTTCTGTTCTCTCGGAACCCAAATTTCTCTTCTGAAGTCCCACTGCCTGTAGATTTCCAGGAAATCAAGCTCTACTCTTGTCTGATGCTACCTTCACATCTGCTGGTCAGAGGCAAGGGGAGAGTAAAGCAATTGTTTCCACAATTCTTGTAAGAAACTGTTTGTTTGTTATACAGTCAACAGCTTGAAACATCTACATTGGCTCTTAAAACAGGGCCCATGGGAGCCTGTATCTACCTAAGGACAAGCACGCATATATATTTGTTTATTTAAGCAGGGAATTTGATCACAGCTAATGCAAAGGTGGGACTCCATGCTCACTGACCTTTTTGGCATCTGGTATTCTATTCAGTGTACCTGCAGCTCAGTAGCAGCCTTCCACCTTCGCTCCCTACATTTCCTAGAGAACACTTAACTCCGCTTAAACATCTATCGTACTCTGAAATCTTGACTGCCCAGGTAGAGCTGATCTTTCCTCTTTTGGGTCCTCACTCTGTGATAGTAGACTCTCCATTTCCATCTGCAGCGGAGGCTGTGGATGTCCTGCCACTATCCTTTGGTCATTTTAAAGTTCACCTGTAGATGTGGTGAACAGTTCCCCTGTGTGCCCGTGGCTTCCCATCTCAAGAGCCTGCATCTCTCTGCTTCTCTGCCTAAGGGCTTTCTCTGGCCAGGCAGCCTACAAGTTCCAGGGACATCCTTTAACCAGTAAAGTAGAGTGTGATGGAAGAGTCAGCTGCCCCTTCCCTCACAGGGTGGTTCTGAGGTGTACTGTGCAGGGCCCCAGTGGAATGGAGCCCCACTTGCCCTTGTGGTAACCTCATTTGTGTTCCCAGGATCCCCTTCTACATAAACTACCTGTACCCACGGCCTTGTAACAGCATCTGCTTGTGGGGAAAACCCAAACAAAGCCACTGTCTTTTCTATGTCACTAGATGTATGTATTTATATGTCCATCTTCTCCTCTTAGACCGGATGTGATCCCTCTGTGAGCGACCTTTGCCTCCTAACATGCAGCCCGACTCCCAGTGAATGTCTGTAGTGTAAAGGAATGGGTTTCACGACATTTCAGTGATAAAATGATGTCTCTGAGGCACTCTAAAATCCTAAAGCGTGTCCTAAAGCCACCATTGTAGTTCTATAGGAATTTTAGTAAAATTCTTTAAAAACTTAGAAATCTACTAGGTTTTTACAAGGAACCTTAATATTAACTCTTTTATTATATTAACCAGAATATTCCATCTTATTTTTGAAGTAGATAAAAGAGAATTTATTGTTTTTTTCTAATTTTTTTTATTACCTTTGCCTACATTAGAGAGAATCTGGGTCATTTCTTCTTGGTATGTAATATCTAGTGAGCTTATATTGAAAGGAAATCTTTTCATCTGTAGATGATGCTAGTGCTAAAGAGTAGTGTGGAAAAATTGTTAATAAATTAAGATTCCATTACATATATATAAAAATATATTAGACTCTGAAACGAATTTGAATTATTCTCCAGGGATTATAGTCTTTAAATATCTTCTACTGGAGAAAAAACTCTGGCAATTGTGTGTCATTGTGTCATTTTGTTAATGTTGTCAGAAAGCTTTAAGCTGGAAGGTCTTGAGCAATATTATTGAACCAATAATTGCAATTTCCATCTGGAATCAGCAAGCAAGATATTTGACATCAATGAGCTTTTTCTTCATTGTTTAATTTTTTTTCTTCAAAGTTATACACATTTAGTTGCTTCAGTAGTAAAAAAAATACAAAGCCTGTAGAATTATGACTATGTCACTTTGCTTCTAGCAAAACAGCAGAAAGGACTGCAGGAAGATAATATGAACTAACACAAGATGCACCAATCGCAGAAAACAAGTTCTATTTATAGAGAGCATTTATAGTTTAAAATGTACTAATTTCCTATTTCTCAATCTTGCTCTATATAAGAATAAATGATATTATATTCAGAAGATCAATGAAAAGGGTGAGCTTACAAGAAGATTTATAGATAATTTATATCAGAAACATTATTGTCATGAGATATTATTTTTAACAAATCACTCAAATAATCCCATATCATTGAACTTTTGGGTACCCTATTTTTCAAAATATATGATAAGTCAAATGTCAAAAAATTTGATAGACTTACTATAGCTATGGATCTAAATCAGAAAAGACTTTTCAGGAAGAACATAAATGTTGATGTGGGACTTTTCAATCAATAATACTAAAAAAATAGCAAGAAACTTATTATTTTTACATATCTAGCAAAACAATGACATAACCATTTAGATAAAAAATAAATTAGTTATTAAAGAATGTTGTGCTATAGATATTTATTGTACCAAATTTGATTGACCTTGACATTGCTCCTTTATTTTATTTTAATCTCCCCAAGAGTAAGACCTTTCCATTTCCCTTGGTGAATGCACATGATAGAATTTTAATTATATTTTGAATGGAATTTTTCCCTTTAAATATTAAGAAAATAACCCTTAAAAGTAATTGTGGAAATCCTCATGAAAGGACAATAGAAATAGGACATTGTGATTTATTCCAAGTCAAAGAAACCATCTTCTAAAGCAAACATATGTCACAGGTGTGTGGTTTTCTATAAGAAAAATAGATTGTTCTATACAAACAGATGGTAAAGCCTGAACAATTAGAGATAACATACTCCAAAAGTCTAAATTTGTCCGTGAATCTAAAGGGAAAATAATAGAACTAATAATTTTCTTCCTTGTAAAGAGCTATAATCTTCTTTCTTGCAAAGTTCCTGGGAAGTTTTGTTCACGTAAGGTATAGCCGAAGTGTTAATCTTCGACTAGTGTACAATACCAAGATGTGCTCCTCATGATTATTCAATTACTACGTACTTGGATAGAAAGTCTTACTGTATATTCAGCCCATGCATTGAAATTCTTGGATCAGGAAGAAAATTTAACCAACCGTGAGGGAGACTGGTTTCTAAACCCATTTAGCCAGATTATATTTTGATAGTGTTTTGAGGTTTTTAACTGGCATTTCCTTTAAATGGGCCCTTTCATGTCCATTTCCTTGAACAAATTACTCTTCTCTTATTTAATTGTAAAAATTCATTGTTCTATATGGGAGAATATGGCAGAAAAGCAAAGAAATTACTCAAAATGTGCCAATAACAACAACAAAAAAACCAAAGGCTTTTGTGTCACAAGAACCTAGCATTAGTTTCAAAAGTTAAAGCCCTAAAGGATTTAGAATATGAGATGTATGCAATAAACAATAGATTAGATGAACTGAATTACAGGATTCCCCCCAGGACACTCACCTTTAAGGTAGGGTTAACTACGTGGGAGCAAAGCATTTGAGAAAACTTTATATAATATCCTTGAAGAAAATGTCTGCATATGATAGTGCTTTAAGGAGACTCAAAAGTTGGATGGTGTATACGTGTCAACTTTGAGCCAGGTTGCGAGTATCATTCTATGTGTTTCTGTTTTGCTAAATAATTTTCTTAATAATTTAGATAAGATATAGAAGGGTTTGCCAATCAGCTTCATGGAAGGCTTGAAATTAAGGAAGTTAGAAGTCATGTTAGAAAATATATTGCAGATTCAAACAAAACCAGCCAGTGGGGCAAATTGATTTAACAAGATAAAAATATGCAATTATAAATAAATGTAAAGACCTATGCTTAGGGTAAAAACACAAAAAACAAAACACAAAAAAAACATAACTTAACCACACAAGTGAAGGGCTGATAAGGCCTGCTTGAAAAAATATTGCTATGAGCAAAATCTGGGGCTCTGAGTTAATTTCATGTTTAACCTGAATGGGTGACATTTTTCCAGAAAAGATAATATTTCATTGGGTTATATTTAAAGGGATGGGAATGGACCCAGTGTTATTTGTACTGGTCAAACTATACTTGAAGATTGTGCTCAATTTTGATTTTTATCTTTTGGGTAGGTTATTAATAAACTGTAGGACATCTAGGGTATGTGGCTATATTTTATATTTAGCAAAAATATTTTTGAATTCCTATTATGTGCTAGATACTCTCCTAGCTACTAGGGATATAGTGGTAAACAAGAGTTTCTAGAAAGAGGGGATGATTAATCTGGAGATGGTAAAGGGAGTCCTTGCTAGTTGACAGCATTTGAACAGCTGACATGTGGAAAAAGAATTAGCCCAATATTGTGTGGCTCCAGGGGGATTAGGCAGAATTTATAGGGATGCAGATTTTGGTTACAGCATCTGTTCACAAGTGAAGTGCGTGGCCTTGGGTTAGAAAGTGCCTTGTCATATTCTTGCAGAGGCAGAAATGCATCTGTCAGGGTAAATGATATAATAGAGAAAACACTTAGCATGGTACCTGGGACTTCACAGATGCTCAGCCAATGAAACAAAGTAGTTGTACAGGGGATTCTTGTGTCTTGTGGGAGTATGTGATAGATGATTCTAGAATTCTAGAGACCAGGAGTTATTACCCATCTTTTTATACTCTATGTTCATCACTGAATTTGGCTTATGGTTGGTGGTTTTAACTATTTAATAAATAAGTGAGAGGTTTGTATCCTCTGCAAGGTTGTACATTTATAATTATGATGTTAAAGAAATAGCAGTTAGTGTTCGAAAGTCATTGTTTTCAGTTCAGTTTTTAGAAGCGATGTGATTTGATGTTTACATGTTTTCAGCATCTTTTTTTCCCAGTTACCATGTTTCCCCGAAAATAAGACAGGGTCTTATATTTATTTTTCCTCAAGAAGACACCCTAGGGCTTATTTTCAGGGGATGTGTTATTTTTTTTAAGCACGGCACAACAATCTACATTTATTCAAATATAGTTAACTCATCTTCTTCTGGAACATCATCATAACTCTCCAAACCCAAATTCCATCCTGAATTTCTTGTGACTCTATTTCCTTTAGAAACATTGGCCCCAATCTCTCATGTCGAGCCCTAGAGCTCTCATGGGGCAGATGAGAAGGGCTGCTCGTCTTCTTTACCGCTCCACAACGAAATGCTTGTCTTGTGCAGATGCGCTGCGTAGCCATGCCCATCACTAGGGCTTATTTTCGGGGTAGGGCTTCTATTGCGCAAATGCTTAGAAATCCTGGTAGGGCTTATTTTATGGGTAGGCCTTATTTTTGGGGAAACACGGTACTTAAAGAAAATCTCAATTATTCTCAGGAGCACACAAATCTTTTTGTCATTTTGTAGAATGTCAACATTCAGTAGCTTGTGGATTTACTGAGAATTTATAGAAGATTCATAATTTTATTCTCCAAATCAGGCATGAGCCTTTCAAATCCCAGCTCATCCTGTTATAACTTGCATTATTCTGATCCACACAATATATCTTTCTCCTCATTTATGAGGTCCTTTTACTTCCAGAAGATTTTCCCTATTTATTTCTTCTCAAGATGAACATTGTCATTTTCAACACCCTTTCTAACCACCCTTCTCTCCTCCTAAACTCATTCTGAAAACACTTGGTTATTTCCAGTTCTCTCACAAGCTGCATAAACATGTCAATATTAAAGATGCTATGACTCCTGTACTGACTCTTAAACGCTTACTATGTGTATCGGGGCCTTACGCAAATTATCTCATTTAATGCTCTTGACAACTTGTTGTGTTGATGTCGTTATTCCCAATTTGCAGTTGAGGAAATGGAGAGTCAGAGAAGGTCAATAATTTCCTCAGTGTTATACCACTCATTAGTGAAGCGTCTAGGGTTTGAACCCACCTCTTTATCTTAACCCCACATTCTGTGCCCTATTCATGTTAACTGGAATTTTAGATAGAAACTGTTAACACGCAAAAAGAAGAAATGGAAATTTGAGCTTTATTCTGAATGGGGTTTATCTTCGTTGAATACATTGTAGAGCTCCTTACTGCAATTAACCATAACAATGAGATATTTAAAAGACTGATACCTCCCAAAGTGTTGACATGCCTTCAGGGTTAGGCAACTCCCTACTAATGAACTAGAAAGGCTTTTCCAGAAGAGGCCAACCTTCTCATTTTAGGACAGAGTGGTGCACTGACTTGCTCAAAGTCACCTAGCTGGTTATCAGCCCAATGAGGACCAGAGGCCAGACTTCGATATTTCCAAAGTATTCCTGGAGAACTTTGAGTGAAATCATGGATGTTTTTCCCTGAGTGGAACCTCTCCTCAAACATAAGACACAGCAGCAGGTATACATTTGATAGTTTCAAGCTAAAAAAAGAGATCTTGATTTGAGATCAAGCAAGTGTTTATAGAGCATTTTTGAACCCCTTAGAGAAAGGTACTTTCTAAATAAAAGTTTCATTCGATCTTTTTAAAATGTTTATTTTAGGCAAGCATCCTTCTCATAAAATATTTACACATGTTTTAATAGCAAACATTCACATTAGTGTGTACTAAAGATCTGAGATTTACTTAACCAAAATTATTTGCTTTTCTGAGTCCAACCAGCAGGATTTCCAGAAATCCAAAAGAGATAAAGGGATTTTCTTACAAAGCCTGTTAAAGCATCAGATAGGAATTTGGAAAGGGCAACTCTAAATACGACTCATTTAGAATAAAAACTTTCTTAAGATCTTGACTTGAGGAGTCTACACTAGCTCAAACACCTGCAAAATGAGCAAATAAGGCATAATTTCCCCAAGACATTATGCCAGAATCTTGCTAAATTCTTTTCACTGCCAAGGACTCAGTTAATGTTTCAAAGGATGAAGCACAGCAGGTTTTAGCAGCTTTTCTGGTTATCGAGAAGAGAGAATAGATTTAGGAATTGCCTGTTTTATCGAAAGGAAATAGATAAGCAATAGTCTTCTGCCTCCATTGGAGTTGCTTCTGGAGCTGTCAAAATATTTCTAATGTTGGCAGCAAGCCCTGTGGTAGGTATATAGTTGAGCAGAAAACAACTCCACCTGTTTCTCAGAACTTATTTTAAATAAATCTTCTGGGAAATCATGAAGCACAAACGCTTCATGTTAAAAGAAAATCTCACTACCGGCAGCCCAGCAATGTGGCAGACAGAGCATCAGGACAAAATTTTCAGGAGTTCTAGTTTCTTCCCCTAACTTTGCTGCCTGTCAGATTACCAGCCAGGGCCTCAATCCCCCCCTCTGTAAAAGGAGAGCATGGGACAATTGCTAAGGCTTCGCTAGTGTTCTGGTCATCACTGTCCTTCCTGGTGTCTAGCTGTGGCTTCTACCCAGGCTTCAAGTGAATCCACCTCACAGAGGTACCATCTCCTTACGAGATCTCCTTTCATACCCTCCTGGCTTCCATCTGCCCTTGTAAATGATATTTCTAAGGCAAAAGGCACACATATGAATTCATCTTTTTAATCACTTTTCCTACTGTTGAAAATTGTATTAGTAAAACTTTCTTGGTTGTAACCTTACTAGAGTCTTTGCTCTCTTTCAGAAAAGAAAGAGGAGGTCACTTAAGAAAATAATTTAAGTCAGTTTTGTATGGGGATTGTTGAAAAAATTAACTCATTATGCATTGTGGTAGCAGCTGGTTAGTTACTAATGATGTGATCATGACAAGGCTGAATGTACTAAGTCTGGCCAGAGCTAGCAGTTGTTAGCCTCAGCTGAATTTATAAAATGTGATGGAAGGCAGTGAGGCTTATTTCTGTAAGAGTGGTCTGTGGTTGAAAATTTTCACTCTTTGCGGCTACACACTAATTAGGTCTTTGGATCCAAATTGGCCTATCAAATAGAGTAAGGGGAAAAAAGTCAATTAATTACATTTTTAAAAAGTAGAGTTTGGCAAAAGAATTAATCTAGTTGTACTTCTAAATACATGTTTTTCAGTTTGTAGATCAAGACCCATTAGTGTGTTCACTAGTGAGATCAATGCATTGAATCATGGCCAGCATTATTTTTAAAATAAAATTCTAGAATAGGAAATATCAGAGTATATCATAATAATGGTTAGTGTTGGTTTGTGAACATTTATTTCATTTATATAGAGAGAACATGTGCTGTACCTGGCACATGTAAATTTCATGAAAATTTCTCACTCCTGGTCTGGTCAAGGGAAGGTCGATTTCTCTAGGAAACAGATTCCAAGGGGGACACTTATGTGCAGTGAGTTTACTGGGAAGTGCAGTGAGGGAGCACCCCTGTGAGAAGGAGCAGGAGGCAGGGCTGGGCAGGAGAAGGAATTGCACAGAGATGTGATTGCAGCAGAGGTCTCAGCCTATCCCTATGGGGAACTGTGGCACGTGGGTGGCCCTGCAGAGGAGTCCTGAATTGAGGCCAGGGACGGTGGGGCGTTTGTACCCCCACTGGTTTTAGGCTGCTCCTGGGGGAGGGACATCACTTCAGTGCGTAGCTCCTGTCACTGGCCAAAGGCAGTTCCAGAGAGCTCTGTGCTGTGTGCTGGGCAGCAGCATGCGCAGCCTGCACAGCTCTGGAGCACCCCAGCGCTGAGCGGGGGGCCATCTGGGAGGCACCTACGACACCTGCACAGCCACTGCACAGATTCGGCCTGAGTCAGATTCGCCTTCCTCCAGTGTATGAGCTCTCAGCCTTGGCGTTATTGAGATTCGGGGCTGGACAAATCTTTGCTGTGGGGCTATTGTAGGATGGAATAAAGAGCGTGACCCCAGTCTTGATGATTGACCACTGACCACTTTCCACTCCTACCACCTGCTATTTCCTAGTCACATCTGAGCAAGTCCTGAGAAAGCTTGGATGGTCTTTCTCTTGCCTCCACTGGGGAAGTTCATGCTGGGCAAAACCCAGGCCCGTGGTTGGAAATCTTCGCCTTAGCTCACTACTTAACCACAATACAAACTCAAGCCACTTTCAGACTGGCTTTGGTACCTGCTCTACTTTCTAAGGAAGCCTCATTATATGGGTAATAAACCTTCATTCCCTGTTGGTGGGTGTGGGTCATCACCAGTCTTCATATCAGAACCAAATTTGGGACATAGGATAGTGAACTGCAACCCTGATCTCCTGCAACCCCCTAGATGCCATCCAGTATCCCCTTTCCGAAATTGTGACAACCAAACTGTCATTGCTAGATGTTCTTGGGGGACAAAGTCACCCCTGGCTGACAACTACTGCCCCAGGTATAAATGAACCTCAGCTGGATGGGCCATTGATATCAAGATTTAAGCCCATAATTTTTTGTCCCAAGCATTTTTGTATGATACCCAGAAAAAGACCAGTGATACCTCTGAATCTTAGTGACTCAACAGAATGGTAAAGATATTTTCATATGTTCTGTCTGATTAATTGGGACATTCGATTTCCTGCTTCTAGTCTGACTATGAAATCAGAGTGGGTGGTCTAGTGAGAAAACAGGCTGAAGGCTTTAAACTTTGATTGCTTTATTTGTGTGGCACATTAGCTCCTTCTTTAGAAGGCAGATAAAATCATTTAGGCTCAGTAAAATGGGATAATGTGCTGATTTGCATTTGCCTGCCATTTAAAAAATCCATTTTATGAAGTGGGAGTGAAGCAGAATGGTATAGTTGGATTTTAATCACTAGAGTTTCTACCTCCCCACCTGGGGACTATTATGCTATTTCAGAGACTAGCAACTATGGACTGCAAGAAAAGTAGGAATGACTGAGCTGAAGGGGTGGCTCTTAAGTGGGTGATTGCTGAGACTATTTTTGCTACCAATTGCAGACCACAGAACCCCACACTTTACCTTGGTTGCTTTAATTTTTAAATTCATGCTTACACTAAAATACAGGGGTTAAGAAAAAGTGGAATTGAGCTCCACAATTGCATTAGACTCATCTAGTAGTTATTTTCAAATACCTATTTGGCGTAAAAGAATAAATCTCCCCCACCCCTGTTTTCATTCAGGAATCCATTTTTGTTCATAGAAATGAATAGCATTGTTTTTGTGACTTGAAAGTTAGAAACTTTTCCATTTTGATGGTACTATTAACCAAAAATTTCAAGAATATGACAAAAATTAGCTCATTTGTATAGTACTTTAATCTTGACACATACTGATGGACATTTCAGCACTGCATATCATGGTTTAGTTCATTCAAAGTGGATTTTATTGAAGAAAAAGTAGGATTTAATGGAGGAAATTATTAACTTCTCTAGGAAGAAATTGTTGTCCTATTGCTGGGCTTGAGTGCCAAGAACACGTTGGAGGGAACGAGTGTGAAGAAAGTATAAGAGCTGGGACACCACACAGAAGTCAGTTCAGTGTCTTTTTCTCTAGGCAGGGTTCTTTTGATTGCTAGGATAGAGGCCTCCTAAAGTTAGAGCTAGAAAATTGGACATTGTTATAAGGATTCAAATAGGTCTCTGGGAATCGAAGGATGGGACATGGAGTATTGCTTGGCCTCTGGGAATCAGAAAGATCACAGAAACCAGGCCTTTGCCACCATCTCTCAAAATCTTTTGGCTTCTGCGTCGGGTTTGTGCCATTTTCTTGCTGCACTATGGATTATTATCCTCTGGTAAGTACTCAGATTATAAATGCACTAAGGGCAAGAGTTGGCGTGACTTTCTCTGACCCTCACACAGTTGCTGGCCCAGAGTCCCAAAGCCAGATTTCCAGGAGAACAATCTGATTGGCTCGGCCTGAGCTATGTATCCACCCTTTCAGCATTTGCCCTGTCAGCTGTGACTGCTGGGCTCTCCTTCTGCAGTGTCGTGGGGGGACGAGGATAACCAGCCAGGTCTGCTGGGCTTTCGTTTTAAAGATGAGGGCATTAAACAGCCATGAAGTGAAGGGATTTGTGTGCAGTTACACACCCGGTTACTGACTGGTAGACAGCAGTGGAACCCAGGGCTCTTTATTCCCCTACAGTCCACACCATCTTCCATTTTTAAAAATATCAAAGGTGTATTCTATTAATATATGTCCTACCTTTCTAGCATTTCTCCCTAATTAAAGGGAAGGAGGACACCCTTGGATTAGGAAACTGAGGCAATGGGTGACTTGCAAGTCACAGAAATGCACCTGTTTTTTTTAATTTAGTAATTCAGTAGGTTGTCTATTTAGAAATTCAGTAGGTTGTCAATTCAGTTTCTTTTAAACAGCTTTATTGAATATAATTTATATACCATACCATAAAATTCATGCATTTTAACCATTCGATACGAGTGTCGACTGTAGTTGACAGCCACAGATGAACGCGCACAGCGACTTTAGCCGACAGCCGTGATATGAAGGTGCACAGCCGAGCATCGACTTTAGCCGACAGCTGTGATATGACTTTTCCAATTTTTCATGTATCAAAATAAAATTGTGAACGTTTAAAAATAACGTAATGAAAACATATATGTATATGTTAGCTATTCTGATTTACATCACAAGTAAAGCTGCCTATAAAGTAAAACAAGCTTTCAGTGCTTTCAAGCTTTCCTCATCACACAAGAGCAAAATGGACTTGTCGTCAATGCACAGCACACACTATCGTGCGGGCTGTGAGTGCTGGCTGTGGGCGAGGGTTCGCGGCCGGTGAGCTCCGTACCAAAGTGGTTAAATGTATAAGTCAATGAGTTTAAGTGTATTTTTGGAGTTGTACAGCTATCACCACAATCTAGTTTCAGTATATTTCCATCATCTCATGCCCATTTGTAATCCCTCCGCCTTTCTAAACCAAACCCAAAGCAATCACTATTCTACTTTCTGTCTATAAGTTTGTATTTTTTGAACATTTCACAAAAATCGAATACTATAATCTGTATTGTTTTTGTGTCTGGCTTCTTTTACAAAGGATAAGGTTTTCAAGTTAATTCATGTTGTAGCAAATAACAATCAGTACTTAGTTTCTTTTTATTACTGAAAAAACTTCCATTTCATGGATATACTATATTTTGCTTCTCTTTCCACCAGTGAAGGGTTATTTGGTTGTTTCCACTGTTTGGCTATCGTGAATAATGCTACTGTGAATATTTGTGTGTAAGTTTTTGTGTAGACATATATTTTCATTTCTCTATTCACCTAGTAAGGGAATTGCTAGGTTATATGGTAACTTACCCATTCAAGGAACTGTCAAATTGTTTCCGGAAGTGACTCTACCATTTTATATTCCCATTAGCAATGTGTGCAGGTTTCAGTTTCTCCACATCCTCATCAACATTGCTTATTGTGTCTTTTTTATTTTAGTCATCCTAGGGCATATGATGTGGCACATTATTATAGTTTCGAATTGCATTTCCCTAATAGTTAATGGTGCTGAGCATCTTAACATGTGATTATTTTCCCATTTTTAAATTCCAGTCATTTTCTCATATTTAAATTAGGGTGCTAATCTTTTCATTATTGAGTTGTAAGAGTTCTTTATCTAGATACAAATCCTTTATTGGATATGATATGCAAAAGTAAATTCAATTTTACATATGAAACAAAAATTTAATTCAGTATGTGTCGTATTTTTTGGCTATACTATAAGCCAGGCATTGTGCTAATATTGTTATAAAACCTTCTTGTGTATCTTACTTGAGTGGTGACTTATATTTAAGGTAATACATGATATGCCATAATAGATGTGTGGACAAAGTGCTATAGAGATGAAGAGGAAGAACTAATTAACTCATCAGTAGATAATATAAAATAATAATTTATAATTATGAAACTTACTGGATGACAAACAACATACTAAGTATTTTGCATATAAAATCTAGTTTAATTCTAATACTAATTTTACAGAAAATCTGGCCCCACATATTCTCATTCAAGGACTTTAATAGTTGAAATTATATATAATTTTAAACCAATTCTAGAAATATATATTGACTATCTATGTACAAATAACCATGGATAACACTAAAAACAAGAATGTGGACTTGGCTCTTATAAATCTAGGAAGGGAAAGTGTATATTTGTAAATTACTATTTTGTAAAGGTGAAATATTTTCATGTCTCTTCAAGTAGCTATGAAATCAAAGAATAGGGAGGACTGATAACCTATGAAATTAGGGAAGGTTCTTGTAAGAGGTAGTGATTGGGCTCTACATTGAAGAATAGAGAACATTTTTAAAGATAAAAATAGATACTAGTAAGGTGATAATCTATCGTTCATACTTGGACAAGAGGAGAGAGACCAGAGAGAAAGGAGACACTGTTACTAATTACACTGATATGATAGGAATAAACTGGGGCTGGGAAAACTGGATGCATGGTCACCCTCGTCATTGGAGGGAAGATACCATAGGTGGAAAAGATACAGCAAAAACTCAAAGATGAAAAAGGGGGAAGTTTGTTTAAGGAAATGGCATATGAAATGATGTTGCTATGCTTCCCAGTACTTTTATTCATAGGGGATATATTTAATGGGCTCTGTCCTTTCTCACCTTGGTGGGTCATGAGTTCAATTCCCTACTAATTCCCTACCTTCTATTTGGGGGCCAACAAGGGAGAAGGATGCTGGGATACATGAGTAGCTAGGGATGTTGGATATTCAATAGCCAGTGGGCTGGATCCTGGGGCCATCACTTAGCTCCTAATTCATTTTCTTTCCCCAAGTGGGGTCCTTTTTCCTCCTTTCCAGCTCAGTATACCAGTTTTTCTACTTCTGCAGTCTAAGTGATCTTTCTAATTCCTCCTCCCCCTTTCTAGCCTAGTTTTGTCTGTTTTTGCCAAAAAGCAAACTCTGCAAATTTTTCTGTCTCCAACTCCTGCCAGCTAATTATCTGAGTCTTTGTTTCTGGTTCAGGGTGAGCCAAGGGATGAAGGTGAGTTATCACATTGCCGTATACGAGGGCAGTGGTGGTGGGACTGGAAAAATTCAGGAATGAGGGACATGATTGTTTTCAGGGCAATCCCTGCAGTCCAGTTTCAAAATGCAGAATCTCACAGAAGTAGAGAAATTGAATTAGTTTTCAACCGGTAACATATGATACATTACATATAGCAGAGGACCTAGATATTTACTAGGGAGCTCGAGTTAAGACCTTAGAATGGAAGGACAACCAAAAGCATTGGTCATGGATGAAAAAGGTTCTGAAAAAATGTTTTTTAAAAATACAGTTTTGTTTAGAGGAAGGTCTGTGAACAAAGTAGCAGTACTAAAATCTTGGGCATAAAGAATGTTTAACATGGGAAGGCATGAGCTATGTCCTTTGCAAAAATAGTGTGGACCTACCCAGACATCTACCACTGGACCTTCATCTTGACATAATCATATTTTATCAGTTCTTTTGCTCTAAGGATTACACAGGCCCTTCCCATGAATCATTAAGAGGAGAACTTTATATGAGGAGCAATATGTAGATATGGGATTTGTTTGAAGATACTGCGTGGAAGTTAAAATCCTCCTAAAATGATGACCTGAAGAACCTTCAGCTAGTTTCCCATTTATCAACATCTCACTTTGCATAATAAAATATAATGATTCTAAGATTTCCAGAGCCTATGTAACCTCCCTAATTTCCACATAAAATATTAATATTAAGTATCTTTATGGTAAGACCTTGGTTTCATGTGCTTCTAGAGCAATTTAATAAAGACACCATTGTAATAAACTGGCAACATTTCAAAGATACCAACTAAAGAGCTCCAAAATGAAAAGAAGTAATCTTTATGTATACTAAGCTAATTAGAAAGAACTTGGTAATTTAAGATTTTTCATTGTAGTTGTAAGTCAAAGTATAATTAAGATAGTGAAAATAATGTTATGAGACACTGATATTTTCATTCCACTGATGCTCCTGTGAAGTAGATCAACACACTTGAACCGTCATTATTCTGTTAAAATTGAGTCAGTGCCGAGTGTCTGTCAAAATTTATCACATCCGATTATGAAGTCACATTAGCTATAGTTTATTTAAACTGCCAACACACAATAATCTCTACAGAGATTCTTATTAAGAGCATAAATCCAAAATAAATGAATAAATTCATAGCATTATTGCAATAAACAGAGAAAGTTCTTTCTTTGTATCTTAAAGGTTATAGGATTTTACCCAAGTGAAGAGCTCTGGGCTTCATCTTATACAACGTGATATTTTATCAGTGAAGAAATTGAAAGTCAGTCAGTTAAATGATTTATGCAAGATCACATAGCTAAACATCATTTAATCTAGAACTAGAACGAATGTTCTAGTTCTAGTTCCCCATGTTCCCCTGATTTTCCCCCAGAATATGTCTCAGTCAGCTTTTCCATAGGAGGTGTGTGCTGATAGTTTTCCATGCAGATATGATCTGTAACATCACATCTTAAATGTTGCTTCTTGGGATTTTTGAAGGATAATTAATATTTGAAAACCATGCTGAAATCCGAAATTGCTGTTAACCACAGAAGGACAAAAGCAAAGAGTTTATGTTTATCAGGGTTTTCTCTTCAGTTTCTCTTGCAGAATCTTTTTATAAACTGTTTTCCCAAAGAGTATGCCCTTAATTGAATGTTGATAGCTTAGAACAACTGACTGGCAGAGGTTGTTGGCTCTCCCGTCATGCATTTCTCTCTCTGGTCTGGGTATCCATTTTCCATGCGCTGGCTGTTTTAGAACAGTAGATGCCTTTTATTATTGCTGACATAGATCTTGGTCTTTTTTTTTTTTTTCACATTTGCACCATGTAGATTGATTTCTTTTATGTTTATTCAGCTAAAACTTGCATGCTCGAGAGAAATTGAAATGGTATGCCATTTGTCATTTTACCTGGCCATGTCTTTAAATAACACTTGCTTTTTTAATTGAATATTTGAAAAATAATTTATGTATAGAATTTATATGAAAGCAGCCTGGCAGGATATTATAATATCATCCATCTGTTGGTCTTATACTGCACTTCTCCCTATTTCTTTTTGTATGATATACTTTTTAGGGGGATGGGAATTCCTAGGTATCCTTTTACCTTCCTGTACCATCACCTGCCTTCGGGACTTTGTCTTCACTGCAGCTTTACTCTAGTTATTTTTTGAACTAAAAAATTTAGCATGAAATAACATGGCACAGGTTTTGAGTTAGATTGTGTGGGTTTGACTTTCATTCATTTCCACTCTTTGACTTATTGTGTGATTTACAGCAAGTTACTTAATCATCCTAAACCTCGGTTTTGTCATCTGTAAAGTAAAGATAATAAGAATGCCACCTCATAGGACTGTTTTAAGAATGAAATGTGACAATAGTACATGGTACACCATAATTGTTACACAAAAATTATGGGCTATTATGTTCATTATTATTTTAAAGTCTGTTTTAGGAAGTATAGCATTAGGCTATAAGTATTATTAGGCTATATTTCAGGGAATAACATTTGCACTGCACTCTCCACTTTTCCAAAATTTCTTCCTCTTTCTTCCTGCCTTCCATTGTCCTCTCTCCCTGTTTCCTCACTCGTACTTTCTCTTTAATTCATTCATTGAGTATTTGAGTACCTACTAACTGCCAGGTATTGGGCAAGAAACTGAGAAAACCAGTGGTGACTGAAAGAGACTCAGTCCCAGCTCTCAGGAGCTTGTAGGATACTGAGGGCAGGAGGAGCCATTAGTCTAGAAATGATGCCAGTACACAATTACAAACTGTGACAGATACTCCAAAGTAATGAGCACCCTCAATTTATTCTTTCTCAGAGAACTGTGAAAGATAATAACGTTATCAATTAATGTGTGTAAGGTGTTTGCGTCTTGCGAAGCACTTGTACTTTGTTTTATTTGTATCCTATAAGGATGATGTGATATAGATATTCCCACTCCAAGATGAAGAAACCGAGAAGTTAAATGACTTGCTTTTAAGGTCACATAGTAATCTTATTAAAAGACTCAAGACAGGATCTTCTGTTTCCAAACTCTATATTCTTGTAATAATCTGCAAAATACGAATTTTTGAAATTGCCTTACTTACCTGGCTGCTTCTGGAAATGACTGTGTATCTTAAGGGATGTGTGTTCAAGTGATATCTTTGATCCCAAACTCTATGCTTCAATCCCTAAACAGACCAGTTGACCAGCCTAGCTCTAGAGGCTGTGGTTATAATCCCACTAGTTCACCTAATAGCAAATTCTGCATAACAGGCCGGGCGCGGTGGCTCACGCCTGTAATCCTAGCTCTTGGGAGGCCGAGGCGGGCGGATTGCTCAAGGTCAGGAGTTCAAAACCAGCCTGAGCAAGAGCGAGACCCCGTCTCTACTATAAATAGAAAGAAATTAATTGGCCAACTGATATATATATATATAAAAAAAAAATTAGCCGGGCATGGTGGCGCATGCCTGTAGTCCCAGCTACTCAGGAGGCTGAGACAGAAGGATCACTCGAGCCCAGGAGATTGAGGTTGCTGTGAGCTAGGCTGACGCCACAGCACTCACTCTAGCCTGGACAACAAAGTGAGACTCTGTCTCAAAAAAAAAAAAAAAAAAATTCTGCATAACAAGGAAGGCTGTTGAGATTATAGACCTAATTTATCAGGACCGCCTACTGCTCTTGGGAGAATCTGGTCAAGACCCAGAAAAATATGTTGATTCTTCCCCACCTGCCTTGGTTTCCAGACTGTATGCCAGAGTCCCTGTTGTTACTGCCTCCACCAGTCTGGGTTTATCTCAATTTACAAAGGCAAAAAGACAAATAGTAGAAAATATTCATTTCTTTCCAGCAGAATCAGAATTCTTAGACCATCTAAGAACAGTTACAAAGCCACCAACCATGCTTGATCAGGTAGGAATTTCATTCTTCCAGGTGTGTTTGTGTGTGTGTGTGTGTGTGTGTGTGTGTGTGTGTGTGTATGCTTCCCTGGGCACAGGAAAGTCTGTGGTGGCCTCACATTTCAGAAAATATGAGTGGGACCTGGTCACCACACCTGGGATGATATATTCTTGGAGGAATACGTGGAGGAGCTTTGCATTTATTTCCCTTGAAGCGACACATTAAAATAGTTCATTATGTTTATTTGCTTGCTTGATAGTAAATGTGGCTCTAATAGAAGCAATTCTATTTTATTACATTCAGGAGGATAACGAGCAGTTGTGTAACACAAGGCAGCCCCGACAACACCTGGTTTCAAGGATCAATCCTGAGCCTGCTTCTAGCTCCATCCTTGAGACTGCCTAGCGGATTCACAGCCATGGCACCATAACTTCCTCTCTATCATTGGTCCTAAGTGAAATGAACATCCTCTTCAGCTGGGAGTTTCTGCCTTCATTCTCAGCAAACTTTTTCATGAGTTATTATGGAAAATAAACATGATATGTAGTTTTGGCAAAACATGGAAGCAAAAAGAGTCATGACGTTTTGGATTTGAAAGCACTTTAGTTCAGTGCCTTCATTTTCTGAAAAGGAAATTGGGGCATTATGGTAGGCAGGATGATGGTCCCCCAAAGATGTCTACATCCTAATCCCTAGAACCTGTGAAAATGTTACCTTACATGGCTAAAGGGATTTTGCAGATGTGATTAGAGTTAAGGACCTTGAGATGGGGAGATTATCCTGTGTCATCCTGGTGAGCCCAATCTAATCACGAGTCCTTAAAAATATAAGAGAAAAGCTAAAGAGTAGATCAGAGAGCTGCAGTGTGAGAAGGATTCCACTGAGGGTGTTGGCTTTGAAGATAGAGGAAGGACACCAGGAGCCAAAGAATGTGGAGGCAATAGGTTATGGAACTGGCCCTCCATTACAGGCTGAATGAACAAGGAAACAGATTCTCCCCTGGAGCCTCCAGAAAGAAACTCAGCCCTGCCTACCCCTTGCTTGTAGCCCAGTGAGACCCATGCTGGATTTCTGAACTAGAGAAAAGGAAGATAATATATATGTGCTGTTTTAAACTGCTAAATGTGTGTCAGTTTGTTAGGGCAGCAATAGGAAGCTAATACAGGCACAGATGGGGAAAGAGACTTGGCTAATGTGTCACATGCCCAATTCATGGCACAACTGGGAGATATACCCAGGACTTTTGACTACCTGTTGATCTAGGTATTCCCCACCCATCCCAATCTCATTATTCTCTAACATAATTCTGGGTTCTTTATCCTGGTTATCACCCCGAGCATATCTGAAATCGTCCGGCTTCCTTATTTGGTTTTTTATCATTTGTCTTTGTCTAGAATGGGAGATTCATGAGGACAGAGACTCTGGGTTTTTTTTTGTTCACTACCTTCTGTTTAGTGTTACCAGTACAGTGCTGGACATGGAGGAGGGTTCAATAAAATTTGTTGAATGAATGAACAAATGAATAAACACTATGTAAAAATCAATGAAAATTAAACAATAAGGCTAAAGGGAATTTCATAAAATTCTGCTCAAATATCTCATTTTACACATGAGGAAACCTGAGACTTAGAAGGACCCAGCTCCAATTCTTAGCAGATAAAAAAAAGCCTAGGTCCCCTGACCAACTGTATAGCACATATGCACCAAAATATCTCATTTTAAAAGCAGTGTGGAAGTAGATGGATACTACCAGGGGGTAAAAATTGGAACTGACATCACCTAGGTGTGCATTTCTGAAAATACCCAGGGGTAATACCTGTCCTAAAACTATTTGCCTTTTTCATCTTTCTCTCTTTATCAGATCAGATGGACCCCAGGCAAGCACGCACTTTCATTCATTCTTGAATAAGGATTGTAAAACACTTTAGAAGGGACAGGCTTGAGCTGTCGAGCATCCTGATTGTACTGGTCTGGGCTAAAAGGAGTTGACTGCCTGTGTCTGGGCTACACTATATATAAGTTTGGATTTTAGAATCCACTTTTGACTGGCTCATTGTTGGTCCCTATTTCTTTTTTGACTTTTGCACACCAAGTGTCCAGTCTTTATTTATTTATTTATTTTTTTGAGACGGGAGTCTTGTTATATTGACCAGGCTGGCGTTGAACTCCTGGGCTCAAGCGATCCTCCTGCCTCAGCTGTCCGAGTAGCTGGGACCACAGGCACATGCTACCACGACTAGTTCAGTGTGCAGTCTTTTCATTATCACCTTCAGGTGCTTTAATAAAGTCTTGGCTGTTTTCGTTTGTGTTTTGTTATGCTAGAAAAGAATTTGGAATCAAGCAATCTCTTATCTCATCTACCGGTTTTATCACCAAATGTTAATATCTTTTGAGAACTCACCAAGGACAGGAGCAGAGATACCAGCTCTGAGGGGTTATGCAGGGCCATCCCTGCTTTGACTGTCACAGGCAGATGCTTGGGGGGGCCTGTCTGAGAGGGTCACAGCAGGGCCACTGATGCCTTGTGAAGCCAGGCAGCGGGCCAAATTGTGGTTTGCACGCCTGCATGTACTTGGGGTGTGATTTTCTGTTTGAAACATTTCCTTTGATTTATAAATTCCTCCTCACTCTTCCACATGGGCTACATCTCCTTCTCATCCCTGATCAAAACAGCCTTCCCCTCTGGAGATCAAAGGTGAGAATACCAGGACATTTTAAAAATGGGAAGTAAACAGCCCAGCAGAATCAAGGGAGAGACAGGTAAAACATCCATTTCTCGCTGCGAGTGACCGGAGCCTTATTGGATTTCTCTCCTTTCTTGTCCTGTGTCACTGTTCCACTTCTGCCAGGCAATATCTTCCTTAGGGCCAGAGGGCAAGTTGGATGTGTCTCCCGAGCTGTCTGGAAGCGCAGCCCGTGCCCAGGCTGGTGGCATCTATCAGCATCCTCAGCCCCCCGCCTGCAGTGCGGAGAGGCAGGCAGGACCCGGCTCCCACGGGTGAGCGCCACAAATCAAATTGTCGTTCCTTTCATAAACCTGACCCAGGCAGTCACTCCCATGAGACAGCCGTTTTCCAGGAGAGCTTTTTCAATTCTGACAAAACCCATGAGGCAACTATTTTGTGAAGAGATTGAATCTCGCCTTCCTATCAGGAAGAAAACTTGCAAAATTATGCTCTAGGCAGTGTTGACGCCAGCACCAGGCAGCGGGAGACTCGGAGTCCAGGCTCATTACTGCTGCCGACCAGCTGGGCCACCTTGGGAAAATGTCTTAACCTTTCGGGGCCTTGGCTTTTCTATCTCTAAAGTAATAGTTGGTCTAGAATCAGAGATGACAAAATAGACGCCTGGTGGGTTTGAATTATTCTGCATGTGAATTTTATTTATTCTGAGCAATTTCTTTCTTTCCTTTTTTTTTTAAAGCAAGAATTTTAATGACTTCATTTGGGATAGTTGCCAGCTGATCTCTCATAGTCTCTCTTGCTCCATTTTGTCGTAAACTGAATTTCACTCATTTATCTTACTTATTGGGTCTCTGAAGCATCTCAGTTTGCAACCCCTGGACTAGATGATCTTGAAGTTTATTATTGTTTTTTTGTTTTTTTTTTTCTTCGTTTTAGAGACAGGGTCTCCCTCTGTTGCCCAGGCTGGATGCAGTGGCAAGATCAAGGTCACTGCAGCCTCTAACTCCTGGGCTCAAGCAATCCTCCCCCCTCAATCAGCCTCCCAAGTAGCTGGGACTACAGGGATGTACCACCATGCCCAGCTAATTTTTTTTAATTTTTTGTAGAGATAAGGTCTTGCTGTGTTGCCCAGGCTGATCTCAAACTCCTGGGCCTCAAGCAATCCTCCTGCCTCAGCCTGCCAAAGTGCTGGAATTATAGGTGTGAGCTACTACGTCAGCCTACTGGCTTTAATAGTTTATGATTTCCTGATTCTAAATCATGTGCAACAGAACAAAACAAAGAGGGATCAATTAGACATTTCAAGCATGTGTTCACATAGACTCTAGATTCTAGGGGACTAATGGCTGTCCCAATTTCACATGCCCTTAAATTTTCATGTGCAGTGGTAATTGTCAGCAGTAACTCTGTCTCTGGGAAATGTTTGGTAGATGATTCAATGCCTATGAAAGAGGAGAACATGATGGCAGGTGACTAAGCCAAGCAAGTGAATGTTGTCAACTCTGCAAATTGAGGACTTGCAGAAAGGAAAAGCTCTGTGGTAGATGGCCGAGTGGCCATAATTCTCTACCCTTCCCTTTAGGCATAACCTTGGCAATGTGACAGTGCAGCCTCTCCCACCAAGAGGGAGAGTTTGTTTCTCCAGCCCTTGAATCTGGGCTGGCTTGTGACTTTCTTTGGTCAACAGAATGTGGCAGAAACGATGTTATGCTGATTCCTAGCCCAGGCCTCAAGGGACCTGGCACGATTCCACTTGTTGTCTCAGAACCTTGACAGCTGCCATATGAATAAGCCCTTGTTAGTTTGCTGGAACACGAGGGGCATGTGGTTTGGTAGCCCACACCACCCAACCAACAGCCTGCTGACCCTACAATCAGTTGCATACCTGACTAGCAGCTGGCCACCAATGCATGATGAAATCCAGAAGGCACTAGAAGAACCTCCCCAGCTGATCCTAGCCAAAATGGTTGCACCAAAAGTCATGAGCTAATTAAATCCTGGTTGACTCAAAGCACTAAGTTTTGGGGTCTTTGGTTATGCAGAAGAAATTGAGATAGATTAAATACATTTTTAATTCATTTCAACAAACACTGAATGAGTACCATGTGAGAACACAGATGAGTAAGAGACTATCTCATCTCCAAGGAATGTACAGTTTAGCTGGGGAAACAAGAAAAATGTACATATATTGATAAGAAAAGTGAGATATTGTGGATGCCAGAATGAAGATACAGTTGAGGTTTTGGGAGTTTAGATTGGAGTATTGGAGAAAACTTAAGAAACAAGATGCCATTTGAAGTGGATAGCAGATAATGGGTAGAATTTGCCCGGGAGAACACGACGCTGGGTTTGTTCTTTCAGATGAGGGATGATGTGGTAATGGCAACAATAGAGTCACATGGAAACAAGAAGCAAGAGCAGTCTCTAGTTCCTACTGCGCTCCTATTTTCCTATTTGGGAAATCACAAAGACATAGATGATGTGAGTCCAGAGTGTAAATGGTTCATGATCCAGTTGGAAAGACAAGACACAGGCTGAGGCTTCTCTGTGAGCCCCCACATTGTGGGGCAGGGGCAGCTGTGATGGCAGAGGACATTGTGGCAACATGATCTTTGGGAAGACCATCTACAAGAAAATCCCAGGCAAAACATTTTTGGGGATGACCAGTGTCTTGCTCTCCATGATATCTTCCTTCAGGCAGCAACATATTTTCTGACGATACGAAGAAATATATTTCTCAGATTTCTCTCGCAGGAGGTGATGATGAACATCTTTTTGAAATTTATTGATTGCTGGGAAGAAATATGCTGCCAATCTGGGCCTGAGCAGGGGTCACCAAATGGTGGCTCAAGAAGGTTCAGAGAGGGGTAGACAGATGGTCTGACTTCATGTTCATCTTCACCGTCTTGACGGTTGGCAGGTGAAATAGCCTCCTAGTTAAGCATGCTTTATGGGTAATTTTTTCTTTCATAGGCAGTGATCACGTTTACAAGTTCTAATATATTAAACAGTACACTTATGTGTGGCCTGTATATAGAGAGATTGAAGAAATAATTTTAAAATCTCATACATGATAAATATACATTGCTGCATGATTTATGGTTAAAGCCAAGGCATAAGTTAAATGACAACACAGAAGCAACTGATCCCACTGTCAGGACTAAGAAGGACCCCATCCTAGAAGTGCTAGAGACTAGGGTTCAACATTTTCCAGAAGGTTTTCCATGGTATGTCAACCTTGCAAAATGCTTCCTGGTCACTTAAGTTTAGGAAATGCTGCACATTATAAACTGCTTATGGAAATGAATTCTTCATTTTAACATATAAAGATTCTGAGAAGTTCCTGCTTTAAAAAAGAACAGTTTAACACCAGTTATTCATGAGGAACAACTAAACCATTTCGGTGAACTTTGATCTAATCTGATCTTTTCTTTTGCCAGGAGAAAGAACAAAATAGTTGCTATGATGGTTAATTTTATGTGTCAACTTGACTGGGTTATGGGGTGCCCAGATAGTTGGTTAAACATTATTTTTGTGTGTGTCTATGAGGGTGTTTCTGGATGAGATTAGCATTTGAATTGAGAAACTGAGTAGAGCAGATTGCCCTGTGCAATGTGGGTGGGCATTCTCCAATCCACTGAGGGCCTACGTAGAACAAAAAGGCAGAGGAAGGGCGAATTCTCTCTCTTGGCCTAACCACTTGAGCTGGAAAATTGGTCTCTTCTTGCTCTTAGACTGGAATTTATACCATTTTCTCTGTTGGGTCTCCAGCTTGCAGATGGCAAATTGTTGGACATTTCAGTCTCCATAATCATGTGAGCCAATTCCTTATAATCTCTCTCTTTCCCTCCACCCCTCTTTCGCTCCATGCACACATACTCACACCCGTACTACTGGTTCTGTTTCTTTGGAGACCCCTTACTCATACAGTGCCAAGTTCATTTACTCAAAGTCTCACACTCAGTTAGTTCTAGAGATAGGAGGACCCAGGACTCCCTGAGAGACCCCCATCAGGAACGATGAGTACAGGGAATCCACACGGGGAGCAAGCCTGAGCCTTGTAAACTAGAATTATGGGAAAAACTCCTGGATGGTGGTGAAAGGGGGCTGGGCACTAAGTGACGGGGAGGGTTCAGATAGGACACATGAAGCAGAGAGCATTCCAAAGGGTGCACAGAGCACCCCAGATAGGACTTGCTCTCGCTGCTGCACCCCTCTTTATATTGGCCTTCACAGATAAAATCAAAATATAAAAGCCAAGTACTTCCACTTTGTACCCAAAAAAGCATAATCCAATTAGGGAAACATACCACATGTGCATTAGTAATGCGGTTTTATAAAGGATTTGGGTTCAGGGTTTTTAGCAACACATGGATGCTGTGATATTGTGGATTCACAGTCGCATAACAGGGTAGACTTCCCTCCTCTCTGTTCTCCCTTGTACTCGAGTACATTATCATTAATTGTTCCTGTCCCCCACATGTGACTTTGCTTTCAGAGTATATTAATTCAGCTAAGATTGAGGACTAAGCCAGAAGCTTTTTAGGAAATTACAAGGGCAGGGTAGTGAAGAGAGATTTGTTTAAAGATATTAATTACATAATGTTGTGAAGATGCTGTGTGGAGGTCATGTAGATTAGCAGTAGACGAATTGCACAGAATGTCAGAGTACAGTGATGAAATGTCTGCACAAATGATGAGAGTTGCCCCGGCCAGAATTCCATTACACCCGATGTGTTCTCAGTCTCCCGAGTGACAAATGGGCCTTTTGTTCCTGCACCGAGTATTCACACAAAGCAAGGGGAATGCTTTTAAATATGAAGAGAGAAAAATAAAACAAATGAAGGAAAGAGAAGTGAAAATGGGTTATACGTTTTCAGATTTGGGGGCAAAAGGGCCTTCTACAAAGTACTTTGAATATGATTTTATTGCTCCTTAATTTAATTCCCCCTACTCCAAATGGACACAGATTTAATGCTGGGCTGACCACTCTCAGAAGGGAAAGAGCTCCTCTGTCTTCTCACAACAGAGATAATGCAGAACTTGTCAGAGATCGTCTCTCTCCAGATCTCCCTTCAGTTTGTCTATGCTTCAGTTTCCTCCCTTCCCTGTGATTTAAAATATGCACAATTTTAGAGGGAATATTATCTTCCTTTTCTCGTATAAATCTGTCAGCTCTGCTTCCAGAGATCAGGCCCACTGGGGTAGCAGGTGAAGACGCGTCCTTGCTATGGCTGATAGATATTCTGTTCTCTCCTAAATTTACACGGAATCACGGAAAACAGGTGTTTCAAAAGTTCTCTGAAACCTTGGTTCCAACTTTTGAAGCCTCAGATTAACTTCCAGAACTTTGTTAGCCTAAATCTTTCAGCTGGCATCTCCTTAGACACTGCAGTCTGTTCCTTCCACCAGAGCTGCTGCTTTCTCTCCAGGCTGATCCTGCTCTTCTCCTCCCCGCCTGGAAAAGCAAGGTGCCTCTTGCTCCTGGGCGGAACAGAGCCAAAGCCAACTGCAGCGGGGCTGGTGTTCAGCCTGCACTCCGCACAGCTCTGGCTGACTGATTTACAGAGACTCAGTTCACGATGGCTGTCCTGGGGCCAATAAAGACTTTTAGAGGAGGAGATTATGGAGGAGGAATGGCCCAGCCATTTCCATGAGAGTTTGTACTCGAGAGAGAGTCTGAATTGCACGGGATGGCAGGATCACAGCTGCGTTCTGGATAATGGAGTTCGGGGCTCTCCAGGCAGGGCTGGAAAGGGCTGGCTGGGGGCAGTTTGGCAGAGAGTTTATTAAGGCACTGGAGAAGGCCCTCAAGTAATAGAAAACATAACACCTGTCCTCCAGGAGTGTCGAGTCGATTGTACATAGGCAGGAAGGCCACAGGGAAGATGGGGAAAAGAGCTGTAAGTCACTGAAATGGTGTGTGATAGATGAGTTTCATGGGCAACAATTGTAAAAGAATTCAGAGAGGAAACATTATTTCTTTCCAGAAGGTTCTTGGAAAGGTTTCAGAGAGAAAATAGGATATGATTTGGAGTTCAAAAGAACCAGTTTAAATCAACTTAAAATTATGAAAATAATTTTTAATGTAAAAATCTTCTAATAAAACAAAACCATGACCCTATCTGTCATGGAACCATGTTCTCTTTCAATCTCGGACTATGTATTTCAGAGTTATAATGTGGTGTGCATGCAATTATGTATTGTGCTATCTTTATATTTTTCTTTGGTAATAAAAAGAGGGAGGAAAGCAAAAATAATTTATTCTTTATATATTTTGAAATGTAAACAGATGTTTGGTCATAACTATAAGGAAAGATACACTGAATTGGTCCAGTGGTTAACTCTGTATGCAGAATCACCTGAATCACATTTTTATTTCATATATATTTTGAGTTTATTTTGTAGACACTGTGGTAGGTGTCCCCCAAACAGTGATGCAATAGAGTGATCACATTGTTGTCTTTCTTCCTTTCTTTCCTTCCCTTCTCCTTCCTTTCCCCTTCCCTCCCTCCCTCCCTCCCTCCCTCCCTCCCTCCCTCCCTCCCTCCCTCCCTTCCTTCCTTCCTTCCTTCCTTCCTTCCTTCCTTCCTTCCTTCCTTCCTTTCATTTTAGCACTGAAAGCCCTGCACCTGGCAACCCATCCTTCCCCCACCAATTTTAGCAAATCAGGACTATTGATAATCCTATAAAAAGATGGTGGCCTCATGGAGATTACAGTGCGGTAGAGACAAGATGTAGGCGTAGGAGTACGTGTGCGCTGAGTGTTGCAGGGGAAGGGCTCTTAGAATGACCAGCTGGGAGAAGATACCCTGGAGGAAGTTACATTCCATAAAGGCTAAAGAAGAGTTAGGAGAAGAGCCACTTTGCATAGACTACATTAGGAAGCACACCCAATGTGAGAAGTCAAATTATAATCTCAAATTGCTTTTGACCCTAGAATCAAAATAAGGAGATTATGGGGGTGATTATAATGTTTAGTTATGGTAGTGGGGTTCTCTCCATATGACACTTTAGTAGAATTCCATCTCAGTTTTATTCTGTAATAATAATTTTTTTCATTTTAATTTTCTGTATTGATAATAAATTTTGCAAGTTTTCAATTATTGAACTTCAAAAGGATGTTAATTTATGTGTCACACTTTATATAACTGACCTCATATCTTTTTGACGTTTTTCTTATGGTCCTGATAGTTACACACATGTATTTTATTTCCAGAAAATTAGGGACAGATGACTTCCATCTTCCCTTTCCTTTACTGTGCTTAAGAAAAGGTGATTGCTTTAAAGGATGCCCCTTGCTGTGTTTTGAATATGCCCCCAAACATTTATGTGTTGCAGACTTAATTCCCAGTGCAACAGTATTGGGGAGGGCCCTTTAAGAAGTGATTAGGTCACGAGAGCTTTGCCCTCATGAATCAATCAATGCTATTATCTCAGGAGTGGGTCTCTTATTACAAGAATGGGGTCCTGATCAAAGGATGAGTTGGGCTCCTTTCTCTTCTCTCTTGCTGTCTCCTGCACATGCTCTTTTGCCCTTCTGCTCCTGCCATGGGATGATGTAGTGTGAAGGCCCTCACAGATGCCTGTCTCTGTATCTTGGACTTCTCAGCCTCCAGAAACATGAGCCAGATAAATTTCAGTTCTTTATAAATTACGCAGTCTCAGGTATTCTGTCATAGCAGCACAAATGGACTAAGAGACCCTCCTGATGCTAGTATGACTCAGTGAGATGGGAATGGGGGAGGGCACTGCATCTCTGCAGGCTTGGATAGGTGTTGTCCAAATCTTTCCCTTTGGACTTCCCTTTTTTATATGCCATGCATACCATGCCCTGTTTCCGTTGCCATGCTCTTTCTTCAGAAATGCTAATATTATTGATTAAGCTACAGCTTTCTTATGTAGTCAAACTTTGATTAGGTTGTTCCAGGTCTTTTCTTTTTGCCTTTGTGCTTGGCAAATATTCTACATGGAGAGTTGGTTTTGGGAATACACTCAAATCAGCTATTAGGATTTTAATGGTGAAGCTGTCAGAGATTATGGGGGTATTTCATAGGTTCACCTGTGTTTTAGACATATTTCTTTACCCCCCCCCCTTCTTTTTTCTTGCTCCAAAAAGAGAATTTTATGTGGTCAGTGCCTCCCTATGCTTCCAAATAAAGTGCCTTCCCCTGAGCAGGAACAGTGTGATCAGCCCCAGAGGGAGGCTTAGAAGTAGGAGTCTTCCCTGTCCCCAAGAAACTTAGCTTTGAACAGCTGTCATAGTGCATTCTTCATTTCCATATGGAGGACAGAAAGGAAATAAGGGTATTTGGTTGAGAGAGGAGAGAATCTTTTGTGCAATCCAGGAAGACTTACTGGAGGAAAAATCTTGATCTGGGTTTTGAGAACTAGAGGGAGTGGAGCTCACAGTAGAAATTGCTGTTTCCCTTATTAATATATTGCTATGAGTGATGATAAGGTACGAGGTTATCTTCTTTTGCAAAGGTGTTTCCTATACTAAAATGTAGGGCTTCACATCAAGCCCACTGACCTGTTAAAAGAGGCCTTGAGAATGTCCTTCAAATAGGCACACTCCTGACCTGGAATAGATTAAACTTACTAAGCTGGGGTGAAAAGTTTTCTTCTCCATTTCTGTCTAAGCTCATGCGCGTACCTCTGTGGCCAGCCTGGCCACTGCGTCGTACAGACAGCAGCGTCTTCTAAAGAGGAGATGATGTATAGTGTCCTCTCAGGCAGAGCAGCGTGTGGGGCAGGGGACTGTCACAGGGCTCTGAGGAATAAGAAAGAAGGGCCCTCACAATGGAGACCACCTGATTAGATTACAGATATTGCGCAATACCGAGTGAGGCATGAATACAGCTTTACTGCTGCATCAAGAATAAATCATGATGTAGAATGTGCTAACGTTTTTCCAAATTAAGTCGTCATTGATGCCCATGGCTCCTGCAGAACAAAATGTAGTAAAGAAAGACATTTATCTTGTGAAAGATTAAAATAAAATCTCAACTGAGCAAAAAGTAATAATAAATAAATGCAAGTTTAATGTCCAACGAGACATACAGTATGTAATTAAACTCAACTTTATCAGCACCAACATGCATTAATGGATTTTAAGCCTGAGGAGCTATGAAGTTCTTTAAGAGGCAGTCAATAACCCATTACAGTCGTGACATAAACTCTGAACCTAATTTCCAGCAACAGAATAGTTGTGGCCCATTTAATAAAACAGTAGTAGTATTAGAGGTGAGCAAAAGTATGTGAGGGTTAATCGGCATTGGCTTATATTTCACCTAAACCTACACCTTAATTTTTCCTTTATAACATGATCTAGGAAAATGCTAATTAGAGCTGTTCAATAGACCATTCTGTTCTTTCTAACCTTGAACTCTAGGTTTGTTCATTCTGAAAACTTTGCTTTTCAAGTGCTCTGAAGAGTGGATCATTTAATTTTATGGTATTTTACAAGATTTCCACTGAATGTTTCTCGTTCTCAGCAGCCTTGTGAATTGCCTTTACCGTTCTTTCTTTTAATACTCTCTAATTTACTCTGATGAAACCCTGCTCCCCCACAGGCATTTTTGCTTGGATCTTTGTGGTGTCATTGTCATTGAACACTCTGTATTGAATCTTCTGCGTGCCCGCTCTTCTAGAACAGATTTGAGAGAACCAGGTTTTGTATCAGCTGTCGCCCTGTGTTACTGATGTTACCTACTACCTTACTTTGAGTTTCCTAGAAGCAAACCCTGAGGCAGGATTTGATGCAAGTAGCTTATTTGGGAGGTAAAGAGACCACCAGCAGAGACTGGGGAAATAAGACAGTGAAGGGAAGTGTGGTCTAACAAATATGTTTGCTTGTTGTTCCAGGTTCTGGGCACAGAGCTCCTAAAAGCCTGGGAATTTCCTGAGTTATGAGAATATCTTTTGCTACATATAAGGAGCCCCCTTTGATCACTCCAGAGTTCATGCTAAGGCGGTGACTTAGGGTCCTAGGTAACCTCTCGATGGGCCTGGTCACTAGAAAGAACAAATGATTAGAAGGTTGGAACTTTCAGCCCCATCCACCAACCTCTGGGAAGGGAAAAGGGGTGTGTGGGGGCCACTCGAGATCAAGCTGTAGCAAAACTCTTGAACAAGGAGATCTGATGAGCTTTGAGGTTGATGACCACACTGAGGTGCTGGAGGATGGCGTGCCCAGAGAGGGCTTGGAAGCTCTGTGCTTCCCCCTGCCCACCCCTCCTGCTTGTCCTATGCATCACTTCCATCTAGCTGCTCCTGCATTGTAATCTTATCATAAACTTAGGTAAGTCTAAGTTGCATGTTTCCCTGAGTTCTGTGAGCTGTTCTAGCAAATTATTGACCTGAAGAGGGGGTCATGGGAGCCTCTGATTTAGACCCGGCCAGACAGACATGTGGGTAACCTGGGTACACCCTACTTATAATTGGCATCTAAAGTGGGAAGGTCGAGTCCTTAACCTGAGGGGTCTATGCTAATCAGGGTAGACAGTGTCAGAATTGAGTTAAACTGTGGGACACCTAGCTGGTGTCCAGAGAGTTGGAAACTGGTTGGTGTTGGAAGGCAGTCCAGAGGAAGGCAGCCAATAAAGAAGGTACTCGTCAAACTAGATTTACTACGGGCCATTGGAGTGTGGTCCTGCAATAGAGGCCAGGGGAGAATACACAGCCCAGAGTGTCACTGAAGGTCAAAGAAAGTGGGTGTTTATACACTAATCCTCATCAGTCATTGGTGGAGGATTGCTCCAAGAGTGCACTAATTCCTTGGTACTTCTATTCTGCCACTTGGGTGGCAAAGAGTGCTGAGGGCTTGGAGAACACCCTCAATATTGGTGATTGGAAATAAGGCCAGTGTGCACAGATGTGGCAAGAGCAGAGGGTGTGAGAGGTTACCCAAGTCTCTGCTCCACCCAGCACTGGTGGGGCTTCTGCGCACACCTCCCTTCGCACTTGAAATCAATAAGGCTTGATTAGAGTCTTGCATTCCTGGCAAGCCTTGTTCTCCTGGTGGACATTTTAGATTTGTACTGAACATGAGTAGCTGGAGAAATGGGTTTGGGGACAGCTATGGAAATACAACGGGAAAGATCTTGGCAGGAGAGGAAGCTAAATGTCTTAACCTGGAGGTAGGAGAAGGAGCTTACTGACTGTCCCTGGAGATTTTCCAGAGTGCCACTACCAGAGACAGCGAGAAATCACACAGGTCATTTGCCAACTTCTAGTAGCACCCAAGGGCCAGAATCAGGTCATAGCCTAGGATCAGACTAGGTGAGGGGTACAAGAGACTGTGTGTGTGTGTGTGTGTGTGTTTATATATGTGCATGCCCAGAGCTTGTGTGATACATGCATGTACCCTGGGAGGTGGACTCAGAGAACTGCAAAGCAGAGATAATTTGTGTTGTTTAGGTTTTGCGTTAGATTGACCACCCTAATGCAACCCATCATTCCCACCCTTTCCCTTATCTTCAAACACTGTGCTTCAGGTTTATGTTTAAAACCATGACCTGTCTCAAGACCAAATGATTCCAAGCAAATAGTATTATTTTAATGAAGAAACAGAAGGACTCCTTAAGGAATTCAGCTGATCATCTTGAACATAACCCATGAGGCTTTTCTGTGATCTCAGTTTTCTCTTTAGCAGTGTTATTTTGAGGAGCAAAATCAGCATGTGTGAGGTTAGACTCCCAGACTGAGTTAACAGTGAGAAAAATCAGACTTAGATGTTCAGCCTGGATTTTTCTGTTGTCTCTCTTTGGGACTACCAGTGCTTATGGTGGCAAACCCTGCAATTAAGTATGCTTACCTATGTAATTTAGATATGAACATGTATAGTTTATTACATTATGCATAGGCCTGCGAATGGAATCCTATGGAATACTTTAGTATCTGAAAATTTCTTTGTGTTTGAGCTCTCCTTGAAAGCATTTTTCCCATTCATTTTCTATTTCTCAAGGACCATTCATATACCTTGAACTGATTTTATATGCAGTGGTTCTGTGGATGCTAATTAGAAAGCCATCAGCCTTTGTGGTCTTTTGGAATCTCTTAGAAAATTAACATAATTGGCTATTTCTTGCATTCTCACATTCCACACTTGATGAAGGATGCATTCTTCTTGCATTGATCCTTCCTCAATTCCACATCCCCCTGTTCTTTGCACCTAATGGGTGTTCGATAAATCTAGGTTGAAATAAAGGCATTGTCTAAATCTTTAAAAGTCAATATTTCAGTTCCCAGTCCAGTTAATAATACTCTGGAATATTTCAAAACAGTCAAGAAACAGTCGAGCTCTGTGTTTACCAGTGCCTTTCCACTGCAATGACCTGCAAGTCCCACTGCGGGCTCAGTTTCTCCAGTTCATGACTCAGTCTTTATCAGAGTAGACAGTATGATATTAGCCCAAGCTAGTGGTACGGGTTTTGGGATTGGACTTGTTGCTCTGGATTTGGAGTCTTTTTTACCTGGGGGGGGTACATGTTCAAGTGGACACAGGTACTGAGCCTTGGCATGCTACTTCCATAGTGGCCTAGGATGTAGGACTGTGACTTTGTCTTGATTTCCTTCTCTCATTAGTACTCACTTACTTACTGGACCTGCAACCTGCTTGGGATCCAATTTACTCAGCTGGGGCCTTGATACCTTACTTAAATCCAGGAGCTGAGTCATACACAAACTCACAGAAACTCAAGAACACTGGCTATGGTTCTCCTATGAATGTGTTTATTACACAACTGTTCTTCCACCACACACTTGACCCGAAGAATTTGCTGTCACTTGGACCTATGACATTATAACGTACTGATTAAGTTTGATCACCTCAGCTTTCTGTTTTCCTCAGCCATTTATTCCCACACCCATCTAATTATTTATTCATTCACCCCCTTGCCCTTCTGTGGGGGACTGTTCTGCCTCAGGCACAATTCCAAAACTGATACTACCTTTTAGACCTGTACTTTGGATTGTCAACTACTACACCAAGCATCACTTTTATACCTGGTCAGTTTCCCTCATCTCTTAGTTTTCACCCAGACTCAGCTTCTCTTCTTCAGTGCAGTTACAGACGTCCCTGTGAGTCTCTTATCCAAGCCTACCCAGGTTTTAATAAGAGCTCATCTCCCTGTGGTCTTTCTACATAGTCCATCTATTCTTGCTGAGCACATCCTATTTACTTTTTTTTGTAGCTTATACGGAAGTTAGAGTTAAGGATTGAGTTTTATATCCTCAAAGGAAGAATAAAATTATATGTCTATTAATTGGATAAATATGTATTGTATACTTACGATGTGTCAAGCATGGTGGGATATGGTGAACAAGATAGACCAGACTCCTATTCTTGTGAAGCTTACAATCTATCAAGAGAAGCATTTATTAAATTAGGACAGTCATTCCTTAGTTATTTGTGGATTCTGTATTTTCAAATTCATCTACTCACTAAAACTTATTTGTGATGCCAAAATCAATAGTCACAGCACTTTAATGGCCATTCTTGGACATTTTCAGAGTAGTGAAGATTTCGAGTTACCCAACCTACATAATCCCAGCTGAGGTTGAACAAGTTGATGCTCTGCCTTCTTGTTTCAGCTCTCATGCCTTAAACAAGTATCCTTTCTATAGATGATTTAGTACCATGTTTTTTGGCAATTTTTGTGCTTTTTGTTGGTGATTTTGCCATTTAGAATGGCCCCCACGCATAGCACTGAAGTCCTATCTAGTCCTAACCACAAGAAGGCTGTGATGCGGCTTATAGAGAAAATATGTGTGCTAGATAAGCTTCATTCACTCATGAGTTGTAGTGCTGTTGGCCATGAGTTCAATGCTAAAGCATCACCAATATTAAATAAGGTGTCTCTAAACAGATGCACACATAAAACAAAGTTATGGATTGAGTGGTTGACAAAATCTTTATGACCAGAGGCTCACAGGAACCTAACCCTATAGATCCCCTAGGAGCGATGCTTCAGTATTTGCTCAATTAGTGTTCACAGTGACTTTATAGAACCTAAGTACTGTGAATAACAAGGATCAACTATAATTAAGCGAATGACTCTCTAATTGTGTATAAGATAATGACTAAAATTTAATGACACTACATACCATGGGAGTGTATAAAGAGGGATTTAATCTTACCGGAGAGGTTAGGAAAGACTTCCCTGAGGAAGTGATGTTTTAGCTGTGATGTGAAAGAGAGGTAGCTGAGTTGAGAGTGGAAGAGAGGGCATTTCAGAGGGAGTGAACAGCATGGGTAAGCTCTTGATAGAGGAAAGAGTATGATTCATTTGAGGAATAAGAGAAAGCCATCATGAGAGGATGATTATGTATGTGGGAGGAAAGTGGTAAAAGAAAAAGAAAACAAATAAAGCTGTAGGCATGAATGGAGACCATGTGAGCCAGGCTAAAGATTTTAACTTTATTGTAACAGCAAGAAGATTCTGCTGTGTTTTAGCAGTTCCCTCTGCTCTGCGAAGAATGGATTAAAAGACAGGCAAAGTGGATATATAGACCAGTAAGAGTCTATTTAGGAGTCCAGATGGGGGATGATGATAGCTTGAACTAAGTTGTGATGGTGCATATAGAGAGAAGGAGACAGATTCATGAGATATTGATGGTAAAAATGACAAAATTCAGTGAGGGAGAGGATGAAGAGGATGAGAGAGAAGGTGGAGTCAAGAATAGTCTTGGTAGGAGCATCTGGGTAGATGATTACATCATTTAAGGAAAGGGGAACTCTGGAGGAACTCGAACACAATTAGAGAGAATGCAATAAATTTTGTTTCCATAGATGGCTACAACTGTACCTCCCACCTCACCTGCTTTTTTACAGCATGACCTTATTACTCTCCCATTAAGAGACAGGACTCATTTCCTCTCCTTTTGAATCTGGGCTGATCCTGGGACATGCTTTGTCTAACAGAGCACAGTGAAAGTGATGCTATTTAGCTTCTGAGCCTGGACATGAAGAAAATTGCAACTTCTGCCTTCCTCTTTTGAAATGCCCCTTCTTGGAATCCAGTTGCCGTCTTTGAGGAAGTTCAAGCAGCTACATGGAGAAGCTTACATGGAGGAGAACCAGGACTTGTGGCTGATAACCCCAGCTGACTTCTAGCTGGCAGTCAGCATCAACTGGCTACCATGTGACATTTGGACCTTCCAGCCGTCTTAGCACCCTAGCTGCTCCACAGAGCAGAGGAAACATCAGGAAAACCTACAGAAGCATGAGAAACCACAATTTTCTACAATAGACATCTAAAACAGGTATGTAGGAATTTAGTTTTAGATGTACATGAGATGCTGTGGAAAATTTGCATGAAGATGACTATTAGGATGTTAGAAAGATCTAGAGCTGAGATGTGAGGTCTGTGTTAGAGAAATAAATGTGTGTATTGCTAGTGTTTAAATCATATTTGTAGCTATGTGAGTTGCTAAAAATCTAGTGAGAATATAGAATGAAATAAAAAGCAAGATAGAGTTAGGGTTGGACTTTGAAGAGTTCTAGAATGGTCATGTTGTGAGGAGGTGCCAACAGTGGCGATTAAGAAGGAGCAGCTGTAGAGGTTTTCTTGGTGTCATGGAAGCCGAGAGAAGACACTACTTCCCAAGGAGTGTGTGCTCAATGGTAGTATCAAAGGCTAATGAGAAGTTACATGAGATGGGTTCAAAAAATATCCCTTATTGGTTTAGAAGCATGGTGGTCTTTGATGATTTATCTAAGTAAATTTCCAGAGAACTGTAATTTACTTTTTATGGTGCTGACAATATTTTAATTTTGACTGTTTTCATTATTGTATCTGACATTGCACACTTAGCATATGCAAGGCACCGTATTGAATTTTTCACATATATTACATCATTTCTAATTTAACCATTGTAACAACCGTATTTATTTTTGAGACAACTAAAGCTTAGGGAAATGAATGCCCTAAAATTATTCAGCTGGTGGGTGGTTACATGCCCTTCCTCCCTGCCCCATTTAATTTACGGCTCCAAGTCTGTTGAAGGAAGGAAAGCCACATTATTGCTAATTGTTTTAGGTGTGATAATGGTCATTTTTATGTTTTTTTTTTCAGAGCCCATTCATTTAGAGGTAGAAACTGAAATATTTACAGATGAAATTTTATATCTTATGTATGCTTCAAAATAATGAGGAGGGAAGAAGTTAGTGATATAGATGAAACTAGATCGGCCATGAGTTGATACTTGCTGACATCGTGTGATGGGTAAAGAGGGAGTCATTGTACCATATTCTATTTTTTTTATAGCTTGAAATTTTCTTCAATAACAAGTTGAAAAACAATAAGTGTCTCAGTGAGGTTCTGAGGTCTTCCCAGTGAATAAAGTTGCCTGGGCTTTGTATTTGCTCTTTTAAGCACTCAGAGGTTTATTTCTGGTAGTTTTTCTCTGATGTTGTGGATAGCTAGAGGTGCTAGATAAATGATTGCTGGACATGGGAGGGACCATTTATTAAAGTACTCTGTAAAGCCTGCAAAAATAAGAAAATGAACCTTCAAATTTCGATTTACTGAATAATTGCCTAACTGTGACATCTATCATCATTCCATAGGCTTAGTAGCATTGGTGAGATGACAATTAATTAGCTGGATGCCTTTATAAAATGCATGTTGCTTTTAATTGCTGTGGCCCATTTTCCTTGTTTAATACAAAGTTGGAAGCTCTTAAATGCATCAGAAATATTTCTGGATTTGTTATTGTGTGATTGCACAGACATTTCCCCCTGGAGACATGGTAATTTTACAACTTTTAAATATTCAACACAACTCTAATTATAAATAGTTCTCTTTCAAAAGCAATAGCCAGACACTTGGCACAAACCACCCCTTGTTATATTGGTAAGGATGACAACATAATGACTGATGATATGTGTTAGATTTCCTCATTCCTCTTAATTAGAATTTTCTCTGCATCATCATGCTTTGTAACTAACCAGCTTACTCCTGACAATGGTTAATGTGATTAGGAGTGGTTTTACCTTTGTATTTCATCCGGAGAAATGGCCCAGCCAGTCTGTCTGGTAGTCTGGATAGGCAGAGGGAGAAATTTACCCCAATTCCTCCAGTTTTTCTGTTGTACTTGAGCTGGGCTGGTCAACGTGTGAGAAGAGATAAAGGAAATGGGAGCATGTTTTATGCTCTCAAAAGGAGAGGAAGGATGCAGAAGGAAGAAGGATGCAGCCTGGGGAGAGGAGGCGGTGAGAAGGTTAGAGAGGGTGACCATATGGAGCCATAAATCAGGAGCTACCCAGGCAACAAAGCTGATTTTGTCCATCTGGTTTGTGACTCCCAGTTATTTATTGAGCACCTGCTGTGAGCACAACCCTGCCATCGCCACTGTGGGAGAATACAAAAGACCCCGAGACCTTTCCTCTGCCTTCAATTCTGGTTGGAGGCAGACCTCTATAATTTAATATCCTCCTCAAAGAGACAGACTCATCTCTTTGGTTCATCCTTATATCCCATGGCCTGGTACCGGGTGTAGTTACCTTTAATAAATGATTTGCCAAGAAATGGAGGGATGAATCAATACAATAATGTGAAAATAGTTACAGGGCCCATTACAAAACATCAAAATAATCCGCCACAAACTAAATATGTAAGTGCTGTTGGGGTGGTCACAGTGTAAAGGAATATCAGAGCAGGGTGAGGTTCCACAAGGAGAAGTCAGGCATCTGAAAAGCCTGCCCTGGATCCCATTCTTCAGTGTCACAAGATAAGATAAATTATGAAATAGACTGTGAAGATTACACTGCCCAGGCTTCACTCATGGAACGTTCTTGCCTGGAACGTTCTTGCCAGCAAAACCGGAAACCACCTCTCAAGGTAGGTGAGAAAGTATTTGGTAGATATAAAAAGGTAAAGGGTTTCACCTCCTCATACACGGCACAGAGATACTCATGATATTGGCATACATGAGAAAGGAGACCACATAGCATGACCAGGGTCCCAGGATAATGGGAGCATGATCAGGGAGCATTACCAGGGAGCTGGATGCAAGGTACAGGTGGATTTTATGATGCCTTTTTTTTTACTGTGTTGTGGCCAGTCCTGAGCCTTTTGAAACATAAGGAGACACAGTGTCCTGGAAGTCAGTCTTGATAGGTCCTTAAAAAAGGGATTTCTGAGCCTTCTACACATGATTTGAGAGAGACTCATAGCGGCTTTATCTGTATTTGTTCTGGAAGACTCGAACAAGATCCTATGTTTTGCCTCCAGCCCATGTGTTGCTCATTATCAACAAAGTGAAGACTTTGGGATGAATTGAAGATGTAATTTTTGTTTTGGGTTCCTTCTCTGAATCCAGCAGAATATCTGTCTCGAAACAAATGTTTGTATTTTCCTGTGGAGTTGCTTTATCTAGAAATTTACATCATATTTGTGTGTCAAAGTAGTGGCTTAAGTAAAGCAATTCAGCTAGAGAATTTATGATGAATGCCCTTCACCACTTCCCTTCCCCACACACAGACATTCAGGAACTTCCTTTTTTCCTTCTTCCAGTGAATATGTGAAGATTTTGCTAAAGAAAACATATTGATTAATTGCCACCACATGGCTAGACCTCTGTTCAGGAGAGAATACCATTGCTATAGAATGAATTGTGTCTCCCCTAAAAGTCACAGGTTGAGGCCCTAATACCCAATGTGATTGTATTTGGAGATAGGGCATTTCAGGGGATAATTAAGATTAAACAAAATCATAAGAGTGGAGCCCTAATCCAATAGGACTGGTGTCCTTATAAGAGAAGGACATACCAGGACACATGTGCACAGAGGAAGGGCCAGGTGAGGACACAGCAGAAAGGTGGCCATCTGCAAGCCAGGAAGAGAGGCTTCACCAAAAACCAACTCTGCTGACGCCTTGATCTTGGATTTCTAGCCTTCAAACCTGTGAGAAAATGCATTTCTGTTGTTTAAGCCACCCAATCTGTGATATTCTGTTATGGTAGCCCCAGAAGACTAATATACTCCTGAAAGGAAATAAATAAAACATGGCTTCTGTTGTCAATGTCCTTACTACATTTAGCTAGGAAGAAAAACTAATGAGTATAAAATATAGAAAATCAACTGTTACGTTACCTAATGCTGATAGTAATATAACAAAAATAATAGCTTACTTTAATGGTCAACTTATTGTGTATTAGTGCCTTGTTATGGGTTGAATTTTGAGCTCCCCAAAGGATACACTGTAGCCTTAACCCCCAGTATCTCTGAATGTGACTTTATCTGGAAACAGGGTCTTACTGAGGTATTAAGATGAAAATGAGGTCATTAGAATGCATGCTAGACTCATATGACTGGCGTCCTTATAAAAAGGGGAAATACAGACACAGAGACAAACATGCACGATGGAAAGATGCTTTGAAGACGTGGAGATAGAAGGCAGCCTTGTGACTGGAAGGAGGTGTCTACAAGCCACGGGTGCCAAGGATTGCCTGAAAACACCAGAAGCTGAAAAACTCAGGGAAGGATTCTTCCCTAGAGTCCTCGACAAGAGCATGGCCCTCCCTGCCCACTGTTGATTTCAGACTTCCAGCCTTCAGAACTGTGAGATAATAAATTTCTGTATGGTCAGCCACCCAGTTTTGCTGCTTTGTTATGGCAGCCCCGGGAAACGAATGTGACCCTGTTCTCAGGGCTGGATTAAAGCACAGCTCAGCAGGGCAGCTTCCTTAGTCACTAACCCACACGAGACTCCAAACTATCCCTGGAATAATTCAGAAATCACAGTGCCAATTATTATAACTCAGGAAGGTTTTCTCACAGGGGGTGAAATGTACCCATTGACGTAGTCAAGTGTCTCTAGTGGAAAGAAAAAACATATTAATCATTTAAAACATCACCTGCCATTGACTCTTTAATGCTGTTGCGTATTTTTGTGATGTACTCACAAGTTGTATAGTAACTACCTTTAAAGAGAGTCCTCTTATTATCTCATTTTACGGCTCAGGAACTGAGAGTCAGAGAAATTCGATGATTTGCCTGACCAGCCTTTGGTCTCACAGCTAGTAAATCATGGAGCTAGCGTTCAGGCTAAGGGTTCCTCCAGCTAGGCACTGAAAGGTGAAAGGATTTGCATAAACACAGTAGGAAATACTTCTGAACTGTGAAAGTAAACACAATTATTTCCACTAGAGCTATTTCTAGGCACAGCTAAAAGAGAGAGCTGAGGGTGTGATTAGGGAATGAGGAGTCCAGCATAACAGGATTGGTGTGGATGAGAGTTTGAGGGGGCCCTTTAGTTCCATGTAAGGTCAACTTTTTCCTATCCTGAGGAATTCCTGCTTCCAAGAATAGATTAGTGATAAGCAGACATTAGAACTTGACCTAAGTCCATTCACCGTGCCAGACCCCGCATGAGATCCTATGCCCTCTTCTTGCTTTTTCTCTGTCCTCCTTATCTCCTAAGATTCTGGATGGTGTGGGATCTGTGGAGACCATCGATAGACTGTATCAATCATATCAAAAATCCATGTCTCTTGTGAGACTTACAGAGAAAAATTTAAGTGAATAATGAGCATCTAGTATTCTACAAATGAGGAGTGATAACACCTGTTATTTTTAAAAGCTCTGTTCATTCAGCACTGTGCTGCAGCAAAAAATACCCAAAATGAAACCATCCCAGAATATAATGTAACATGGGAAAACAAAATAATAACAATCAGTTTAATGTAAACACACTGAAGGCAAGACCAAACTGTTTTGAAGAAATTCTAAATTGTAAAGTATTTACCAAGAAATGTAGCTTTATAGCAAATGTTTGAAGCTGAATATGGGCCAATAGAATGTAGCCAAATACAAGCCCAAGGATTTACTTAATGGGTAAGAGTTTGTCATAAAGAAAGAGAGGGAGAGCGTGTTGTAGCTTTGAGTAGAAATGGTGCTCTTTTCCGATGGAATCATCTGGTTTTGGTTCTGCTACTGTGTTGCTTTGGGGAGTGTCTTTACCTCTTAGGGCCTCAGTGGTCACATGTATAAAATGAAGGGATTTGATTAAAAATCACAAATTCCTCTTAAGCTCCAAACCCTGCCTTATCATGATGTATAGAGTGCAATGCTTTTCAGGTGCCTAAATGTTCATCAAAGTGGGCTCTTTATTATTTGAACTTCATTAAGATGGGGAAGAATCTGCCCAGGTATTACCTTTTGGCTTAGAAAACCCTATGTTGGTCCAATTAGAATTATGATACATGCAAATTAGTGGTGTCTAAATTAGGAAGGTCCTATGGTAGTTGAGCATATAAGAAGGCCTGAGTGGTTACATTAATATGATCTTTCTCTAATCAGGGGCTTCTTGTTTCATATTGATAACTTATACCTTGGCAGATGACTATGTATCTAAGATTGTGGACCTGTTTATAGCTGTATCACTATTTAAGCACTTGGCTGGGCGCGGTGGCTCAGGCTTGTAATCCCAGCATTTTGGGAAGCAGAGGCAGGAAGATCACTTGAGGCCATGAGTTTGAGACCAGACTGAGCAACATAGCAAGACCCCATCTCTACAAAAAAATAAGAAAAATTAGGCAGGCATGGCGGTGTGAGCCTGTAGTCCCAGCTCCTCGGGAGGCTGATGTGGGAGTATCATTACTTGAGCCCAGGAGTTCGAGGCTGCAGTGAGGTATGATTGCACCACTGTACTCCATCTTGGACAACAGAGAGAGACCCCATCTCTACAAACAAACATGCACTAGCCAACAAATGTCAAATACCAATTGGAGTCACTACAGTCTCCTGGATTTCACATATTATCTTCATGAAGTTCCCATAATATGTATATTAATTAGGCCTATAGCAGCTGATGACACAAATCACCTTTTTGGAGAAAGGGTAATGTTTCTTTCTCCCAATCCATCTACCCATCCAGTAGGGAACTTCTGTCCCTTCTCTTTCTAGTTACTATTCTTCCTCATGTTAAGAGGAATAAATAATCTGACTGATCAGAACTGGGGACATTCATTGAGCCACATTTTCTAGAGGATGGGATAACTAAATTAAAAAGGCAACCCTGGCCCCTCTGTTGCTTTGCTCTATTCTGCATTCCAGTGGTGACCAGGATGTTTGAGGCAGGCCCCTATCTTCTATTCAGCCAGCCAGGCAGGGAGCAGCTCTCCTCTGCAGACCCAGATATCCTCACACAGGTTGACCCCAAGATCCAGGTTTCTGGAGAAAATGAAAGGTGCTCAATGACCTCGAATCCAAGCTATGTTCTCCAAAATCATTTACCAGCCCCTGGCATTTGAGGATAACTGGGTGCTTGCCCAGCCGTGGGTAAAGCTGATGTGTTGTGTCAGTTTCTGACATCCACTGGTTAAGACCCTGGTAAGGAGGAGGGCTGAGTCTTGGCCCCCTCCCAGCTTCCAGCGGGGCTGTGTGTCAGCAGTGTAGACAAGAGCTTGTAAACTCCTAAGTCTTCATCTAATTCAATCAGCCTCTTCAGACTGCCTTTCTATCCCAGTTTTCAAGACACGTCTGTGTGTGTGAGTATCTATGCATATATTTTAAAGTAATCCTGTTTTAACTAGCATAGCTGTTACTTTATGTGTTATTATAAAACAGTGCTTCAGCCGTCAGCATGCTGTTCTCCCTCCATATGTTCCCCGGTGCCTTCCCGACACTGCATTTCCCAGGGCCCCGAGCAGGCAGAGGCAAATCCTTGGGACACAGTGCAATTCCGAGTAGCTTTGTCTTCTCATTCATTGCTTTGCAAACTCTCCTGTGCTGAGTCAGGAAGATGCTCCCACGTCTCCATGTCTGTGTGGTTTTGGGCGTGAAGCCTAGCTCCTACACTCCAGTCTCATAACCCAGTGCTGAAATTGCTGTTGCTGCCATTTTATTGCAGCAGAAGGGAAGATAGACAGTGTGTTGGAATTTTATATTTCCTAAGTGGGAAAATCATCATGTTCTTTAGAGCTTGTAAAAACCCTTGCATTTGTACAGTGCTTTATGGTTCATGAGGAACTTTCATATTATCTTCATTTAGGCTCACAACACTAGATGCTTGCTCAAAACTTATTATCTCTTCCCCAATTAAAATGGTGAATGCTGATGAGCCATTCAGCATTGTTTGAGTGCTTACTGTGTACTGGACACTAGGAATTTGAGGATGAGTTTATCATTATTATCATTATTTATTTATGCTTTGTTTATTTACTTATTTATTATTTAGTTCCACTTTATAGATGAGGAAATAGACTGAGAGAAATTCAGCGAACCACCGTAGATCATCAAGATAGTGAATAGTAGAGTGAAATTCTCAAACCTAGGTTTTTTCATTTCAGCTTTAATATAGTTCTTTTGTAAACCATTCTAACTTGTCTCTCAATTAGTTTTCTCTGACTTACTCAACATTTCTCTTGTGAAAGTTTTTTTTTTCCTGACTTAGCTCAGGAAAAATATGTATAAATATACATTTTAAATGCAATTCCAGTTAAAATCTCAAAAGGACATTTTCTCGATGTTAGCATGGTTAATCTATAGTGTATCTGGGGAAAAAGTGGTATCAAGAAACCAAGAAAATTTTGAAAAGAAGGGTAGTGAAGGGAAAACTCGTCCTCCTTGATATTAAAATACATTATATGGTTCCTATAATAAAAAAAATGATGTTAGTGGTTCACAATTGAACAAATAGCTCAAAAATTGACTTTGACTTTGGTACACCAAAGAATAGAAATACAAATGGCCTATAAATGTATAAAAGTGTTCAAACTTCTAATAATAATAATAAATCAAATGACAAAATATACTATTTTTCAACTATTAAGGTGAAAACTACTTGGTGGAATTTCAAAAATGATCATATTTAGTGTTAACACCTTCAAGAAATGTGGTCAGAAAAATAGGATACACTTTTATACTTTTCCCACTAGACAAGAAGGAATATGGCTTGTATAATTGTCCTAGAGCGAATAAAAAAATCTATCAAAAGTCTTACAAATATTAATTACATTTGATCTAATAATCTGACTTCCAAAAATTCAAGGAAGTAGAGATGTATCAAACAATAATGTATAGGGATAGTTACTGCATTATTATTTATTTTTAAGAAAAATTAGAATCCTCTTACTGTTTAATGATGAATGACTAAATTATGATTTATATACAAATGATTGACTACTTTGTAACTATGAATATATTTTCAAAGAATATCTCATAAAATGGGGAAATGTTCAAAATATAATATTAGGTGAAAACAAAATAAGACCTACACTAATATTGGGAATGAATAATTGGGTTAAAAAACACACCATACTGTTAATAATGACTGCATGTGGGAGATAGAACTAAAAGTCATTTCATTGTTATTCTTCCTATTTTTTCATATTTTCAAAATTGTCTACAAATAACATGTGTTACATTTACATTTTTTTAAAGATGAACGACATTTATTATTATTTTTCATATTTACTATTTAAGTAAAAGTATCATTTTACGTATCCAAACCCAAAGCTAGTTAATTACAAAGTCAGTTAATCAATAAGATTCCACTTCCCCAAATGTTTTCCTTAGTTAATATTATAATTTTACAAATTTCTGCTTGAGATAAGCCATTAATAATTATAAGTAGTATTTTTGAGGTTTTAATTGTTATTTCTTTGTTATTGATAACAAACATAATTTCATACATTTAGCACTTATTATTATTTCTACTAAATGTTTGTATGTACTACGGTATGATTCTATTCTGTACATTCTATTCCACTCATCTCTTTGGCTATTCTTATGTCACTATCACATATTAATGATATTATACTTAACTTTATAATATGCCTTAATATCCAGTAAAGTAACTCATTCTTGCAAAGACAAATCATTCTCCCTTTCCTCCATAGCTTTGCCTTGCTCCTCTTTTTAAAATATTCTCAGCTGTCAATTTGTTTGACAGGTGCATTGGTGCACAGTAGAACTTATTTTCTGAGATAAATAGACTATGGCACTTAAGGTTTAATAGTTGTTAAATACACACACACACATACAGACACACACATATATAATATTTGAGTTGCATAGCCAAATAATTTTCAATCAAGAATTCAAAACATCTTGTGTCACTGAACCAAATAAATATCACAGATTATAGAATTGTAGGGACTCGAGAAATGAACAGATACAAAAGACCATTATTTCTCATCTTATAGTTGAGTTAACTGGGCACACAGAGGTTAACTGATTCAAAAGTCACTTGCTCCATTTGGTGGTTATCGAACAGAGAAGTGTGACTAGAACACTGGGCCTAAGCTGCTACATGAATGCAATGGCTAGGTGGGTTTGTGAGAGCACACATTCACCCACATTCTTTTTAAAGACTTGGAAGGACCACCCCTTTTTATATCTACAACAGGGGTCCTCAAACTTTTTAAACAGGGGGCCAGTTCACTGTCCCTCAGACCGTTGGAGGGCCATTGGAGAGTGTGGCGCACATTCCACACGTGCGCACTGTGGGCCTGGGAGGAGTCGGCTGCTAAGCAGGACAGGCAGCAGCAGCAAAAACACCCAGTGGGCCAGATAAATGTCCTCGGTGGGCCGCATGTGGCCTGTGGGCCATAGTTTGAGGACCCCTGAATTCTAGAATATTGGTTCTCAACCAGTAGTGATTTGGAGCCCCTGGGGGCGGTTGGGGGACAATATCTAAAGGCATTTTTGATTGTCACAAGTGACATCTAGTGGGTAGAAGCCAGGGATTCTAGAAAATATCCTACAGTGCACAGGACAATCCCCCCAAACAAAAGAATTATCTGGCCCGAAATAGCAATAGTGTTGAGGTTGAGAAACCCTGACCCAGAATGACAAAATAACTCTCTCTGGAAAAAAGTCACACATAGAAAAACAATAGCTTCTATTTGGAGACATTACTTATCTGCCATTATAGCCATAGGTCTCCAAGTGCAGTGGCCATTGAAAAACAACAACAAAAAGGTTTCTCTGGGCTAAAAACCAGTTCCCAGAGAAACAGTGCTAGTGCTTATGAAGCTCTTTAGTTCTGCTAGGATTCTGGAGACCAGCATTCTTGCCCCCACCCTGTTTCTACATGGCCATATGGCACGAGACAAATTACCCCATCGTTCTGGGGCTCTTCGTATTCTAATCTGCACTATGGAGGCAACGAAACCTTCAGCACCTACTTCTCAGACTGTAATGTACACTCGACACTGTTAGCGATTTTGTTAAAACACAGACCAGTTCAGCAGGTCTAGGCAGGGGCCTGAGATCGAGCATTTCTGACAAGCTCCTAAGTGATGACAATGCTGCCAGTCAGGTGAGGCAGTGACACTCTGCATAATGAAGACACAAAATAAACTGCTCGTGGAAATGTTAAGAGCATCAACTGGAAAAAACACAGTATAGTCAACATACTGGACAGAATTTTGAATACCCAGAAAAAGGCCCCAGTTCCATTCTCTGCTTTGCTTCTTAACTAAACAAGTGACATGTCACTTTGCTCCGATCCCTAGATCCCTGTCAGTTCAGTGGAATACTAGTCCGTGCTTTCTTCAAGGGGGTGAAGAGATAGTGATAACTGAAAGGAAAGTGATAGAAACTGTAGAGTGCTATGTAGATAGAAACAGGAGATGGTGTTCAATATGAGACGATTACATGTTCGGTATGGCCAGCTGGTGGCCCACCTCTCATTGGTTCTGGCCACAGGGCACCTGGACATTAACCTTTCTTCTAATTCCCCCTTTCCCTGCATAAAGGGGAGAGAATAGCTAATTGAACAAAACAGGCTTTAAAAATTATCTGCTAATTTTGGGGAATGATCTTCCATCCAGAATACTCAGAACCACTTCTGTAACCTAAGAGGTTGTGGAACTTCTGTTGTTGGTGGTGCTAGAGGTTGGCAGTTCCCATTGTAGACAATAGTATAGCTGAGTTGTGTCCACCCCAATTCTCATGTTGAAGGCTTAAGCCCCAGTACCTCAGAATGTGACTGTATCTGTAGATAGGGTTGTTACCGAGGTAATCAAGTTAAAATGAGGTCATTAGGGTGGGTCCGAATCCAGTAAAACTGGTGTCTTTATAACAAGAGGAGACTAGGACACAGACAGGGACACAGAGAAGACCGTGCGAAGACACAGCCAGAAGGTCGCCATCTGCAAGCCAAGGAGAGAGGCCCCCAAAGAAAACAACCCTGCTCAACCTTGGTCTCTGGCTTCCAGCCTCCACAACTGTGTGAAAATGAGTTTGTGTTGTTTAAGCCACCCCGTCTGTGGTACTTTGTAATGGCACCCCTAGCAAACTAATACAGATGGGACGTTCTGTGTGTTTCTCTCAGGAAAGCCGCAGCAGATAAAATACACGTCTGGTCTTCTGACTCCAAGATCCTGAGGTAATTTCAGCAAATTAAACTCGGTTCTAGAGAAAGCTTTGTGCTTTCATTGCTTGCCATACTGGGGCTTTTCCTGGCAAGCAGGGACAAAGGCCAAACCCATATAAACTCAGATGGAATAGTTTAGGGGGCTGTTATAAATCCATCATTTCTGGCTTCCAAGGAATTCTCAGTCCCTCCATCTCTCCTGCAGCCTTGGAGGACAGGGCTGTGGCCTTCTGCGGGCAGCATCTGTCACTCCTGTGTGTGCTCAGCCTCGAGGCTTTGTGCCCTGCTTGTTTGCAAATGTCTAGCTGAAACCAAATGTGCTGGTGCGTTGGTGACGGCACTGCAAAGTGGTGTCTCTAGGTTGCAAATGTTTTGTATGCGTCTTGCCCAAGTTTAGCAGATGAGACCTAAAAGCATTTTGTTACTCTCCCAGGATAACGGCTAATTTGACCCTGGGGCATCTTCGGAGCAAGATGCATCTTCCTCAGAGGTAGCTTTCCCTTCCAAGACAGTCCTGGATGGAGCTCAGACACGCTCCGTTGTTTGCGCTTGCTCGTGCACGAGTCTGGGGCGGTGCTCAGACAGGGGCCGGGTTTCGCGAGTTCAAAGCACTGGCTCTGCCATCTCCCACTTCAGGACTTCGGGCACATTCTTTAACCTTGCTGTGCTTCCATTTCCTTCCTCGTGAAAAACGATAATCCTACTACCTACCTCCTACGGGCGTTGTGAGGAAGAAGCAAATGAATGCAAGTAAAGCTGTTAGAACAGCACTTGGCACCGGAGTAGGCATTCAGGAAATGTTACCAGTCTGGATAGGATATACCAGCTGTTGAATATGAGTTCTTTTTTTTTTTTTTCCCCCAATTCTCTAGAATGAAAATGGATTCACAAGTTTTTTTCATGTAAATGCTGCAATGTATTCGCTCCCTTGGGCATAATAAACACAGTATTTATTTATTGAGGCTTTCTATTTGCCAGGAACCATGCTAAGGAATTTATGTGCTTTATCTCAGTTAAACCTTATAGCAGTCCTGGTGGTAAATGTTCCAGTCAGGATATGGTAGGTTACACGGTAGAGGCAAATAACCCCGAACTTGGGTGGTTTAATAGAACCAAGATGTCTTTTTTGTTCTCGCTACATTTCCAATGCAAGTACACAGAGGTCTCTGTGTATTATTATTATTTGGGAACCTAGAATGATGGAAGATGCTGTCGTCATCTCAGCACAAGTCTCTAGGTTGGCAGGGGACGAGAGCCAGGCTAATCGAGTGCTAACCCTTTAACACTTCTATACTGGAGTGAAACATAATTTCTGCTTGAATTAGCCACAGACAGTCAAATGACCATGCCTCACTTCAAGAGGAAGTATGTCTCTAAGAAGAGGAGAAAGAGAAATCTCAGTGAGCACAGACCAGGGTTGTTCCTACTGTATACATGCGAAAACCTTCTGCCTAGGGGAAAAGGGAGCTTGTTCAGTATCACGTACATGCAATAGTCAGTGGAAAGCTACAATTCCAATATTTGACTGACTCTAAAATTGGTGCTTCCGATCACTGTGATTACTGCCTGTCTAGGCCAGTGACACTCTCGTTGGAGCCTGTTGTTGAGTTGAATTGTGTCCGCCAAAAAAAAATATGTTGAAATTCTAACCCCTGGGACATCAGAATGTGACCTGATTTGGAACAGGGTCTTTACAGACTTAATCAAGTTAAGAGGGGGTCGTACTCGGTTAGGGTGGGCCTTAATCCAATACGACCAGTGTCCTTGTAAGAAGAGAGAGCAGAAATGCAGACAGCACATAGAGAAAGTGCCATGGGATGGTGGAGGCAGAGCCCAAATTGCCAAGGATTGCCAGTGCCACCAGAATCTAAGAAGAGGCAGACACAGATGTTGCTCTTGAACCTTGATAGGGAACATGACCCTCCTTGATTTTAGACTTATAAACTCTAGGATTATGAGAGAATAAATTTCTGTTTTTTAAATCCACCTAGTTTGTGGTACACTATCTCACTCCTAGGAAACTAATACAGAGCTCGTCCGGTCATCATGGGTTTTGGATCTTCATTTCTGTATTGCGTATATAGCTCACATGTCTCTTCTAACATGTGTTCTAACACAAGAGTGGCTCTTCTCAGGGACTGTCTCCTCCAGGAAGTCTTCCACGAGAGCCCTGCCTGGTGTCTTATTCTTTGCATCTTCATTGCCTGGGACAGTGTCTGATGTTGAGCAGCCACTCAGTAAATGATTGTTGAGTGAATATGATAGAGTTGTTTTTTATTACTTTTTTCTCTTGTATCTTCTTATCTGCACTTAGAGCTGTCAGCTTTATAACAGGAATGGGATGTTTATTTCAGACTTCAAGAGATACTGAGAGTTTGTCAGAGGACGATCCGTTCATTGGTTCTCTTCTGGGAACTCTTGAGCTCAGGGAACACATCTAAGCTTCACATGCAAAACCTTTCGTGGTTTGATCCATGCTGGGCTCTCAGGATGGGTTCTCTAGAAGCAGACAGATGGAGTTTGGGGCTCAAGATATTTATTGGAGAACAATGTCAGTGAAAAGGAGGAGGAGAGTAGCATTGACAAAAGGACTCCATAGCCTTGTCAACCTACCTGTCAGGGAGCTCTGGTGCAGTGCCGGCCATCAGAGTGTCTCCTGTCTGGCCAAAGTGGCCAGGGCTTTAGACCCTGCAGGCTACCCCAGAAAGGGCAAAACCTCCTCTGCAGCTGAGCCTCACCCTGCAGCTGCTGACAGCCGGTGGCTGACTGCACTTCCTGCTGCTGGGAGCAAGGCCTTCTTTGAAGGGGAACCTGGGTGGCCCATCTCTCTTTATCTGCCCCTCTGGCTTCATCTCACACCAATTCTCTTTTCCCACCATCGTCTCCAAAGCACCAGCCTCCTTCAGTTCCCCCCACCCCAACCCAGTAACCACTTGCAGATCTTTATTCATGCCTTCCTGTTTTCCCCCTCCCTGACCTCACAGAACGCCACTCCTGTCTTCCAGCAAACCGTCATATTCTCCAGCACTCTAGTTCTGACCTCTGTAGGCAGCCTTGGCTGCTCTCACATTCATTTCTTCTCTGTACCTATTAATACCTTGTGATATCATCCTAATAGTACTTACTACACACCATCACATCACCTACTCACTAGCCTATAAACTGCCCTGAAAAGAGACCTAGAATTCAAGCTCTGTGGCACATGGGTCTAGTCTGGTGCCTGGCACACATTGGCAATTAATAGGTGCTAACAGACGATGAACAGAGTAAAATATACAAAAGGAAACAGAAGGGGTTGTGTGATGTCAAGGAAAGGAACATTTGACTTGATTGTAGCATACTTCAAGCTAAAATGAAGTATTTCTTATCCTCTTCCACTTGGCTTTAAGCCAGCTAGAACCAGTGTCCTGCAAAAACCTACTTTAACAGATCAGCTTCTTACAGATCTAGGAACTTGCACCAGTGTGCTATGAAGGCAAACAGGGAAGACATACAACTTAGAGGGGACCCCCTTTGCCCAAAGGATGCATAGTTAAACCAGATTCTAACCTGCAGAGGGAAATGTGCCTACGGACTCCTTACTAGAATCAGTTTGCTCTTTAAGCTCCTAGTCCGGAGGCTCAAAGGTGGCTGCCCATCACAAGTCAGGGTTCACAGAGCCTTAGGTGGCCTAGTGGATATCTGGATTAGTCAGTACGAGTTTCTCTTCTATCTAAACGGCCCTAGCTTTTCTTTAGGGAACTACTCTCTCCTGTGCATCCAATCCTGAGGAGACTATTAGCCCAGGATTCTGCTCTTCCCCAAATAGAGGGAGTAGTTTTCCAGAGGTCATGAGGCTCAAGCGGGCCAATCAGATCAGTGGGCATCAGCTCTGGGAAGGAGAAGCTCTTATTCTACTAGTTGTTAGGGTGACAGAAGTAAGATAGGAGTTCTAGAGGTCGTGCGGAGACCAGACAGGGAGAACTGCCTGAGACAGAGCCAACGTAAAGAACATGAGAGGCAGGGGCTGGACAAGGACAAGTCCTCAATGACATCATTAGAGCACCAGAATTTAGACTTGCTTGGATTTAACATAATTGTCATATTTTTAATTAGCGAGCTAAGAAATCCTCATTTTTTGCTTATGCTCGTGTATCTTATTTTTTTTCAGCTTTATTGAGATAAAATTGACAAAATAGAAATTATATATTTAAGGCATACAACTGGATGTTTTGACATACATATACATCATGATATGATGTCCACAATCAAGCAAGTTAACATACTCATCACTTCACATAGTTACCTTTTTGGGGAGTCGGGTGGTGAGAAAACTTAAGATCTATCCTCTTGGCAAGGATTCAAGGATATAATATGGTATTGTTAACTATAGTCACCATGTGGTGTATTTGATCTTCGGAACTTACTCATCTAGCATAACTGGAACTTTGTATCCTTTGACCCAATGTCTTCCCACTGCCCCCACCCTCCAACCCCTGGCAGCTACCATCCTACTGTGTTTATATGAATTTGACTGTTTAAGATTCCACATGTAAGTGAGGTCATGCAGTGTTTGTCTTTCTGGGTCTGGGTTATTTCACTTAGCCTGTCTGCCGGGTTCATCCATGTTGTCACAAATGGCAGAATTTCCTTCTTTTCTGAAGGCTGGATAATATGTCATTGTATGTGTATATATGTATATAGTAATGTGTATATATATGTATATATGCACACACACACACACTGCATTTTTGTATCCATTCATCTGTCGATGGACATTTAGGTTATTTCTGTATCTTGGCTATTTTCAATACTGCTTCAATGAATAGGGAGTGCAGACACCTCTTTGACATACTGATTCCGTTTCCTTTGGCTGTATACACAGAAGTGGGATTGCTGGATCATATGGTAGTTCCATTTTCAATTTTTTAAGAAACCTTCATGCTTTTTCCCATAATGTCTATACCAATTTATATTCCTACCCACAGTGTGTGAGGGTTCCCTGTTCTCCACACCCTCACCATCACTTTCAATATTAGCCATCCTAAAAGGTATATCTGTTTGATATTAGCCATTCTAAAATGTATGAAATTATATTTCATTGTAGTTTTGATTTGCATTTTTCTAATGATTAGTAATGTTGAACACCTTTTCATATACCTGTTGGCCATTAGTATATCTTTTTTTTTTTAAGCCTCTGGTGTTAGGTTGTGAATATGTCTTCTTCTGAGATATGTTTATTCAAATGTTTAGCTCATTTTCAAATCAATTTCTTTTTCTTTTTGCTCTTAAGTTGAGTTTCTTATATATTTGGGATATTAGCCCTTTGTAAGATACATCGTTTGCTTAAGTTAGTTTGAATTGGGTTCCTATTACTTGAAAGTGAAACGTGTTTCCCTTAAACATAATCTTGTCTTTTCTCTTATATTTTCAGATTAAAAGAGTAGTAGAGTTAGAGTAAGAACCAATTCTTGTTCTACTACATCTTTGACTAAACTGTGTATTTCAGACCAAAAGAGACAAAGTAGAACAACTATTTTATATTGTTTAGAAACTAAATGTTGTCCCTGAGTTTTTCTCTATCCTCAAGCAATGCATAGTTTAGCTAGAGAGACAGGCTCCGCATATTTGAAAACAGGGCAGTACAAAGGTTTAATTTTTATTCGTCGGGGCAAAAATTCCACTGATGATCTTGGTTCACCCTTTGGTAGGAATGGCAACAGACCCGTAATGTTCATATTTCTACCAACATGGTTAGCGGGCAGCTTCACCTGAGGTGATGAGTGGTAATTCTCTCGCTCTGGTAGTTAGGTTTTGCCAGCCTGGAGCTTAATGAAAATTAATAAAATGGTGAATTGGAGAGCTTTGCCTGGCCATGTCAACAAGAGCACAGTTCCTTAGGGATAGATTGCTCAGAGCTTCTTCGGGGTTTTCAGGGTTAGACTGAATCATTCACTGGTCACATTGTTTAAGAAACAAAGAACAAAAATTTGAGAGGCATGGGAGATGGCCTAGTTTTCGTAGGGCTTTGCAATACAGTTAGGGAACTCTAGACTTGGTTCATAGATAACACAGCTTCTATAGCTACCATTTGTTGGATGTTTACAATATTCCAGATACTACGCTAAGCACTTTATATGAATTATTTTATTTGATTCTCACAACCATCCTTTGAAGTATATAATTTATCTTCCTTTTGCAGATATGTACACTGTAGCTCAGAAAGGTGAATTTACTCACCCAAAGTTAGCAGAGATGATAAACACAGGAGGCAGGATTTGAAATAAGTTCCAGAGCTTGAGTCCTAATGCTACCTATACTACCTTCCCAGCACGGGAAGGGACGTAGCGACCACTGGGACTGGTGAGGAGGGTCACTATGCAGAGAGACGTGCAGTGGGGGAACCCTAGATTCTGACAGACGAGCTTGGGATTTGCTTCTGTTATCCCAAAACAAAGTAAAAAAGGCCTGCATTGGTGAGATGGCAGGAGGAGAGTGGAGGAAGATGACAAAGGGAGATTTTTGCAAATCAACGCTGCACAATTTAGGAAAAAAATGAAAAAGAGATGAGTCAAAACATATTAGAGTCCATTTTAAACAAGAGTATAAAATATCAGGGTTCAAAATAGTAGCCATCAAGAGATTACTTGCACTGTGTTCCGGGAATGCATTTAGTTTTTGTGGCAGAAAGCTGTGTCAAGGAGAGAACTATTCCCATACACATTTATTGGAGGCTCATTAGTCTATTTAATGTATTTTTAAATTTTTAAAAGACCATTCACCACAATTATGTCTGGGCATGTATACAAGGAAGAAAAAATCAATGTTGAATTTTACAAATAGACGCCTGTCTCTGCCTTCACTTTCTCGTTCCCATTAGGCAAATGGCAAATCAACGTAATCGTGCAGGGTGGAGTTGTTCAGCGGGCTTGAAGAAAGTTCCTAAGATGCCATTCCATTTTTCGAATACAAGTTCATCATGCTAACTTTCTTCAGTTTCATTTTCACAGTGACCCACCCTGTGTTTATTGTTTTTGAAGGCTCATGTTGAAATAGATGAAGAGGAAGGGTAGCAGATGGGTTCCCCAAGCCTGCAGGCTGGGGTAAGGCTATAACACAAAAATGTCCACTCAGTATCAGGGAAGAAATAGCAATCAGGGCTTGGATGACACCGTAAACCAGCTGTTGGTGACTCCAAAGTCTGACCACAGAGCCTGGCTTTATTTGCTGCAAGGTTCAGAGACCTGGCCAACCTAATTGACCATTTTCAACACCTTACATGTTGTGCTCATACTGTCAGCATTTAGTACAAAAAGAAGCATGTCAGGTTCTCTCTTACCTTCTCCTTTCATTATTTACTCCTCTAATCATTTCTGTACTGGAGAGGGAGCTCACTGAAGGTGGTGAAAAGTCTCCTGCACCGAAGTCAGAAGACTGAGATAGAGACTTGGCTACGTAGACCTGGGCGAGTCATTTTCTTGTAGTGGGGCTCAGATTCCACATCTGAACAATGAGAGGACAGGACAATGTGATTTCTGACAGTTTCTTGGAGCTCACACAATCTGTTTCTACTCATATGGAACATGGCTAAGCACATAAAATAAAGATTTGTTAAGGAAATCATGTAATAAATAACTCAATAAGTGGTGATGTAAGATAATTTTGGATGATATGCAGGTAGACATTTTTAAATTTTAAGTCATTCATCTCTTTTAGTATGTGTTAGAAAATATATGACTAGCATTAATAAAACCAGTGATTACATTATGTTGTCGCTTGCAAGGAAGGTAAATTAAGGTGAAAAGAGAATTGATTTAAAAGTTTTGTGTAATAAAGAATTTGGCTCCTGGGAGGTAGTATCTTAATCTTTGGAATTGCTAAGTGATAGAAGTGTCTTTGTTGGTCATAGAGGGCCCTTCCTGAGTTTATGCCAACAAGGTGACTCATGGTGGACCCTAGATAGTTTGGGGATGGGGACTGGTCATGCAGGAAAGACCAACCATGCAATTCAAGACTGGGACTTTAAGCCAAGTGATATCATCTGACCTCTCGGGAGGCTGGGAATTGAGTGTAATCACATGATTCAATCAATCACACCCGTGTAATAAAAGTAATGAAACCACAATAAAAACTCCGGACACTGAGCTTGGTTGAGCTTCCAATTGGTGGTGCACACAAATGTGCCAGAGGGTGAGGCATCCTGAGGACATGGGAATTTTGTGTTTGGGGTCCTCCTAGACTTCACCCTAAGTGCCTCTGCATTTGGGTAATCCTGGTGTGTATCCCTTATATAAAACTATAATCATAGAGACAATGCTTTCCTGAGTTCTGTGAGTTGTTCTAGCAAATTACCAAGCCTAAGGAGATAGCAGGAACCCTTGCATTTGTAGCCAGTTGTCTAGAAGTACAGGCGTACTGGGACCTCTGGAGCTTGTGGCTGGTGTCTGAAGCCAGGGGAATCTGGTGGAGGAGTATATGCCCTGGACCTTTGGAAATGGACTTAATTCTAGGTAGTGATTGTCAGAATTGCATTGCACAGGGGCAATATTAAATGAATAGTAGTATTAGTTACTTAATAATAAAATGGCATACAGGTATATGGACAAATTTCTGTCCATAGTTTAAAAATGACCAAAGTTTGGGAAACTATGGTAAAATATTCTCTGTAATGAGATTGACTATTTCACATATTTTGTGATTTCCTCCTAGCAAGTACCTTGTCACGTAGATAACTACTAATATTCCCATTTTACAGATTAAGAAACTGGGGCTTTGGGGCAATAAATAACTTGCTCAAAGTCATGTCACAAGTAAGTTGCAGGGCAGAGCTGGGTTACAAACTCAGGCAGCCTGGCTGCAGAATGCCTCATTCTTAGATGTGTTCTTTGTCGCACGGTTAAGGTACCTACTTAGTGGGATCACTGTGATGATTAAATGAAAGCTTCCAGCACATAGTAAGCACTCAGTAAATGTTAGCTTTTATTATTCTTATTATAATTAGAAATAAATTTCTATATCAAGTAATAGTAGTCTTTAAAATAAAGTAGGAGACATTTAATTTGGTTACACCCGACAACATTGCCTAGTGTCAGTTGATAGTCATATGTTTTCTCAGTTGTATATGAAAAACAGGGCTTTCATGTTTGTAAGTTAAAGAAGGTACAGGACTTGCGTCACTGACTTCCCTAGCATGAGGCAATTCTTTTTCCAGACCAGGAATATCATTAAGTCCAAAAGTAAAGTCGGTGTGATAAAGAACCTGGCTTTTACAACCTTTTCTTGGTATTATGTAATTCTAGTTCACATAGTCGAAGACAATGAGAGGAGAAATTTTAGCTAACAAAGCAAAATTTGGATTTTGAGATTTATTTAAGTGACTACAATGGCTTAGTTAGTTAGAATGCTCTGGCCTGGTAATTTATCTTTATTTGTCAGCTCCCACAGGTCAAGTTCTAAGAAGGGCAAAAAGTAAGAAGCAAAAATAACTGCCTGTTTTTGATTAGTGATTCTTCCCAGATTTGGGGTTAATACAATTCCAGAAACTCTTGTTGGAAGGAAACCTAGGTGCTCCCCTAAAATATTAAATGTGCAAGTTGGCAGGAATAGGGAAACATTAATAGTTCATGTATTTTCTTTCACAAAAACAAATAATGATGTTAACATCTTAGCTGTGGATATACTATCTAGATATAGGTTAAGAAAAAACACTATCAGAGTGGAAGGGCTTTTGATGTTGTGTAGGAAAAATTTTGATGCGAGCCCTTTTTCTGGCTGTGACATTCAGTGAGACAGTCCAGCCATGAGCCCTAGGAGAGATGTGATTCTGTGAGTTTCCATGGAGGGAAAAAGCTTCATTTTTTTTATACTGCAGAACAGCAGAGGGAGGGAGATACTATCTCCTTTGCAAATTCATTAACTCTGTGGATGAAGGAAGCAGTGAAGGAAACTACTTTAGCACAGTAGGGGGAAAACAAACAGATTCATCTCCAGAACCCAAAGGAAGAATAAATGGGTTTTTATTAGCCAGTTCCAGCCTAAACTTTCAATTTCCAGTGTGCACAAGTTACGTGTGCTTCTCTTGATTTCTACATAGGCCTGATCAGGTGGGCACTTAAATGATTCCATTAAGGCAGCTGTAACAATGAACAGTGTATCAGAAATTCTGTTTTCTGGCATGTTTGGGAACGAGCTATTCGATTCAGGTTAAATATTCTGATTAATAGGGGGTTATCATATATATCATGGCAGATGGCAATTGTGGGTTTATCTACCCTGTGAATGGTTACTGAGGGCTTTCCACATCCTACATACCATTTTAGATATTGTGGATGTGAGATCTTGCTTGGATATAACAAATAAGACATTGCCTTCTTCAAAATTTCATTCTAGTGGAAAAAAACAACACATACATTCATAAATGAATAGGATGATTTCAAATAGGGAAACTGCCTGAAGCCAGTCAGCAGGGCACTGGAGCCATTATTGTAAAGTTCTCAGAGAAGATCTTCAATGTTGAGAGAACATCAAGCGCAAAGACTCCGGGGTGAACGCAAGGTAAATGGGCTTACAGAACAGAAAAGAAGTCTTGCACAAGGTGAAACGTCATGAGCAAAGAGAGTAAGGTTGAGAAGTCAGAGTGGTAGGCAGGAGGCAAACAATGCAGAGCTTGAAGCCTTGATGTCAAAAAGTCTGGGATTTTAGTTTATATGTGAGGACTGAAACAGAGGAGTTACATGATATTATTCATACTTTTAAAGCATTAATCTGGCAGCTATATGTTTAATGGATTAATTGTATGCCAGGGAGGTGGGGATGGATGGAAGAGTGGACCCATTGCTGCTTCCAAAAGTCAGAGAAACTTGGGGAAAGAAATGCCACTACTTATTAAATGGAACAAACAGAACCTGGAGTCAGACCTGACTCTGTCACTCGCTTGCTGTGTTATCTTAGGCAAGTCTCGTCCCTCTCTAGGACTCAGTCTCATAATCCGGGAGAGAAAAAAGGTCTTTAAGACTAAATTCCCTTCTAAGTGCTCCTGCACACTAGCATAGGGTTCAGAGGTCTAGGCCTCTCCAAAGGTAGCAAAGCCTCTAAGATCGAAATCACGAACTATAACCAACACCAAACCTGAATGGTGGAAAGCAACGGGACGAAAGTGAGTCCCTGGGGGCAATCAATCGTTGTGACTTGGTGTGTCATCCCTGTGTTGGTGTGAGTTCAGTTCATAGGAACTGGCCTTTGTTTGGTGTTTCTTCATCAGTCCTTGTTTGAGTGGTTGTCTTTTGTCTTTGTGCCTCTTGACATCCGTTGGGCCTAGCATTGCTCCCAACTGCATCATGCCTGAGTACTTTGGGGACCTGTAGCAACAGAAAGCATGTCTGACTTCTTTTCATTTCTGATGTCATTAACATATACACCATTTTGATGAGTCCAGGAGTCAGCATTGATACTTCAAAGCAGGAAAAGTTGGTGAGAAGTGAACCATGGAATACATAGCACCTCTGTAGTCTGGTATTAATGCAAATCCACAGTGAATGGAGAGACTAAAAAATCTTGCCTAACCTTATGGCTTCTTCATGTAGACATTACAGTCTAATTTAATTTAGGCAAGGTGGTACCTTAAGAAACATTATGTCATTGAACCTATTCTGCCCCCCCACCCCTATAGAAAAGAGTTTCTCTTTGTTCAGATTGACATTTTCATGGTTTAATTTCTTTTAAGTGCCTCATCAAGATGTATTATTTAAGGGACCAATTTTGAAATGTCTATACTATGTCATATTACTTTTCCTAGCATGGAGTAACTTGAGATAAAGTTTGATTTTGAAAACTAAAGAAATGTTCAAGTGTTTTAGCAAAGAGTGTGGGAATATTTGCAAACCATATATCTGACAAGGGTCAATATCCAAAATATATCAGGAACTCACACAACTCAATGGCAGAAAAACAAACACCTGATTAAAAAATGGGAAAACAACTTGAGTAGACATTCCTCTAAAGAAGACATAAAAATGATCAACAGATGTATGAAAAGGTGCTTGACATCACTAATTAGCAGGGAAATGCAAATCAAAACCACAAAGAGATATCACTTCACACCTATTAGGACAGTTACTACCAAAAAGACAAGTGGTAACATGTGTTGTCAAGGATGTGGAGAAAAGAGAGCCCTTGTGAACTGTTGGTGGGAAGGGGGATTGATGCAGCCATTGTGGAAAACATTACTGAGGTTCCTAAAGAAATTGAAACTAGAACTACCGTGTGACCCAGAAATCCTTCTTCTGAGTATACCCAAATAAAATGAAATTATCACTTTGTAGAGATATCTGCACTCCCGTGTTCATTGCAGCATTCCTCACAATAGCCAAGAAATAGAAACAACCAAAGTTTCTGGGAACAGATGAATGGATAAAGAAACTGTGGGGGGTGTGTGTGTGTATGTGTGTGTGTGTGTGTGTGTGTGTGTGTGTGTGTGTGTGATGGAATATTATTCAGCCTTACAAAAGATGGAGATACTGCCATTTGCCACACATGGGTGAACCTGGAGGACATTATACTAAGTGAAATAAGCTAGACACAAAATGAACAATACTGCGTAATCTCACCTATATCTTGAATAGTTTTTTTTAAAAGTCAAATACACAGAGATAGAGAACAAAATAGTGGTTATGGAGGGGGTGGGGGATGGGAGGAAATGGGGAGATGTAGGTCAAAGTATACAAAGTAGTGGATATGTAGGATGAACAAGTCTAGAGATATAATGTACAGGAGGACTATATTGTAGTTAATAATATTGCATTGTATTCAAGATTTTTCTTAAAAGGTAGATTTTAGGTGCTCTTACCACGCCAGAAAAAAGGTGTGTAACTATGTGGGATTATGGATATGTAAATTTTCTTGACTACAATAGTCATTTCACTATCTATATATCAAAACATCATGTGCATACCTTAAATGTATACAATAAAATTTTACAAAAAAGAAAGAAGTGTGGATAAACATACCATAGCATTTTCTAAGCATTATTTCATTATTTAAATATATATTGAATGATAGCACTTGATTTTTCCACTAGACTAGACTTTTAGGTATTTAACCTGTTTACTTGGTGTATTCATTTTTATTGCTGTGTAACAAATCACCACAAATTTAGCAGCATAAAAGAATGCCTATTTATTCACTCTTGATGCTGTAGGTGAGAAGTCCAGGTGGGCTCAACTGTGTCTCCTGCTCAGGGTATTAGATGCTGAAAACAAGTTATTGGTTGGGCTGAGTTCTCATCTAGAGGTTTTGGGAAAAAAATCTATTCCAAGCTCATTCATGTTGAAATAATTTGGTTCCTTGTGGTTGTTGGACTAAGGTGAGGTCCCTATTTCTTTGCCTCCGTCAGCTCTCAGTTCCTAGAGGCAGCTTCCTTCTTTGCCTTGTGACCTCATGTCCATCTTCAAGACAGCAAAGGTGCATGTGTTGAATCCTTCTCATGCACTGAATCTTTCTGATGTCTTCTTGTGCATCCAGCCAGAGGAAAGCTCTCAGCTGGGCTCATGTGATTAGGTCAGGCCCCACCAGAAAATCTCCCTATGTTTAAGTCAACCATGCCATAAACTAGAACCTCATTGTGGAAGTAAAACCCATCATAGTCACAGTGCGGAGAGTTGTGCATGTATTGCATGGAGTGGGAAATCTTAGGGCTCACCTTAGAACTCCGTCTGCCACACTTGATTATTTAATACAAATTTAGTTAGGAAAATTTTAATTTGGATTATCCCAAAGGCAGGCATGGATTTGGGTACAAGTAGTTTATTGAGGAGGTGGTCCTAGTTAGTGCAGTGAGAGAGCGGGGAAGTGAGAGAGGGGAGAGAGGAAAGTTTTTAAGGATGGCTTAAGGAGCCAGTCATTACTGTAAGCAACTACGACTCAGTACTTCTGGGAACTCTCTAAGAGACGGCAATCTCTCAAAACTGCTCATTCCTACCCACCTCCCGTTCATTGATGGTTACTCCAAGGGGCATTGATACCCCAACATTTCTGGTTCATGCTATCAGAAATGATCTTTTAGTCCATCAGTTTTGATGAAGGACTGGATATTGTTGTTGCTATTTTGCACATTAGGAAACTGAGACTTAGAGAGAGGTTAGGTTTGTCTAAGATTGTTCTAGTAGGTACTGGCCTATATTCCACCTGCCTTGTCCAACCTGCCCATACCATATATAGGCTACTGTGGAAAATGCAGCCATGAGTCACTCTCCTTCCTTCTAGAGTTGCTCATTGCCTTGTTTGAATCGACTTTTTAAACAACCTAGGCCTAGAGATAAATAAGTGCTGAGGGGATTTTGAAGGAGTGATAATTGTCTGTGAGGGCTGAATAGAGAAGGTCCTCACTCATTCTCAAGGGAACATATCAGGCTACCTCACATTTGTGTGACTGTACTGTAGACTCTCAGAAACCCATGGTTGCTAATGAAATCCCATATGCTGAATATGTTTTAACTTTCAAAATGCTTTCTTATTCAGGATGCCATTTGCTCCCTGTATCCATCTCTGAGGTCTATGAGAGAGGGGTTATACTGCTGTCATTATGAGCTTGGGTTTTGGACTCAGACCCACCTGAGTTTGAAGCCAGGCTCCACCATTCTCTGTGTGATCTTGGATCATTTACTTAAGTTCTTCTAGGCTCAGTGCCCTCTTCAAAGGATTCTTGGGAAGGCCAAATCAGATGGAAGGTTCAAAGTGTTTATTAGCATTATAAAGTACTCAATATATGGTAGCTGCTGTTATTATTATTCTCATCAACAGATGAAGAAACTAATGTTCAGAGAGAAGCGACTTGGCCAAAGTCATCTGCTAGATGGTGGTGGAATTAGGGTTAGACCCAGGTCTCAGGTCTATGGAGAGAAGACAAGAATCTTCCCTTGATCTTCTCTAAGATGTAGGACAACATCCAAGTGAATCATCTGGTCTCTTCTATGAGCTACTTTGGCTGTCACACAACAGCCAATTTTCAGCTCCAGGTGTGGGGCTCTGCATGAAGGGAGTGGCATAGAGGTAGCCTCTTCTTGCCTTGTGAGGTTCTTTACACCGTTCCTCTGGCCACGTGACCCTCAACGCACAGTTCCAGGCCTCAGCTAGAGAAAGATAAATGGTTTCCAATAGGAGGTGGTGGAGGGGGTGGATCTGATCACTTCCTTGATGGACTTGAAGGAATTTTAAGGCTTGCTTCTCTGCATTGCAGCCAGCATGGGCATTTGATTTTATGGTGGTAAATCCTGCCAATCAATTTTTATATGAAGAGTTACGTTTCTTATTGAAGATTTACTTCAAGCAAATACCCATGGACATTTTTCCCTGTCCATCCTAACAGGCAAATTGAAACCTTCTGGATTTTTCTATATCTATTTTCTACTCAGTCTTTCCCTCACTATTCACTGTTTCATTTAGTCAATATGTATTGAATATCTACTATGCAGCAGGCACTGTTCTAGGCCTTGGGGATACAGTGGTCCACAGAATATACAAAGCCCTTGTCTTCATGGGGTTAATACTGTAGTGGGGAAGGAGGAAATGGCAGTAGACAAAATCAAGTAAATTATGGCAAGAAAATAAAGCAAGTGATGGAGGATAGGAAAGGCTGGAGGTTTTATGAGTAAGGTCAGGGAAGGTTGGCCAGAGGAGGTGATACGTAAAGAGAGGACAGGAAGAAGTGATGCAGAGATCCCTGAGGACATAAAGGGGGAAGGAGGGGACGGTTGGAAGGACATTTGGTGTGGGATTTCAGGAGCAGTTAAGAGGCCAGCGTGGCTGGGCCAGAGTGAGTGAAGTGGAGAGGAGAGGTAGCAGAGGAGTAGAAAACACCCAGGAGCCACGGCTCTTTGGCTGCTGTGAGGACCTCAGCTTTGACTCTGATGGCTCCTTAGGCTCCAGTGTGTCTGGCCTCACAGTTTTCTTCAAAGTCTAAAACAACATAATCTGGAAAAAATGTTGCACTGATGACACTTAGATTTAATGATGCTTGGATATAACAAAACAGCCAATTCTAGCAGGAGGGTGTTTGTGGAAGATATTTTAAGTCCTGGTACTAATAGTTGGAAGAAAGATCTTTGAGCTATTCCTTTGCTACCCCTGGGGCTTTACCAATGGGATCTAGCTAAACTTGTGGGGGTTTTTTCTTGTCCTTTAAGTTTTGATTTTCTTTCTTTCTTTTTTTTATTCTTTCACATGTCTTGATGTTTTGAGCTAAAAAGAATCCTTTGAAAAGAAAATGTTAGAAAGAGATATAGAATGTACTAGCAACATCTTAACCCTCTAGCATCGATCACTGACTTTGAAATTGTAGTTCAAATAATTAAAATCAATTTTTATGCTTTTTGCCACCACCGTGGAAGGATATTCCTGTCAGAAAGCTCCTGTGGGCTCCAGAGGAAGTTTGCTAATGGGATCTGGCCCATCTACAGCTAAAGCATTTTCAGCAAAAAACCCATAAAGGTCCAATTACACAGGCTATTCTTTTAAAAATCCTCCATGGTGATTCTATTGAGCCACATTACAAGAAGCAAAATTGCATTATTAAAATGACCATTTGATTATTTTTGCTGTATTTTTTTCTTCTTCTTGCTGTTGGGGAAAAATATCTCATTTCAGACCTTCTTACGATGTGTTCTTTCCAAGAATTTTCTCTAAAATAGAGGATGGGGGGAAAGTTGCAAGCCTCTTTGCAAGTAATCGTGGAGCATTTTATTAGGCTAACCAATATGCAAATATTAAATGCATATGCTTGAAAGGAATATATTGGGACCGTGGTATAACTGTCACAAATTGCATCAGAAGCACCTGCAAAGCTTGTAAAAAATGCAAACTACTGTGCCCAACCTCCAAATGTCCTGAATCAGTGAGTCTAGGTGGGGCTTGAGTTTCTAGGTGATGATGAGGAGGATGCTCGTCCAGGTACCCATGTTAGAACACTGTGTTAGGACCATGCTCTGCAATGCTGCGGTAGGTTCTGGAGTTTATTCCAACTGGTTAGTGTTGGTCCCCATGTGAGTAAATCTGGATATTAGAGATATCAGAACGTTTTGCTTTAATGCATACTCAGCTGTAACAAGCATCTAAGACATGATCTTAAATACAGCAAGGCTTCAGAATTGATTTGAATAAGAAAAAAAAAACATGATTTGATTCATTTTGGGGTTGGGATCTACGAGACCTAATTATTTCCAAACCCATTCTCCGTATCGCAACAAATGGTTTATTTTTTGCTTTGGGAGCCCCCTACTTAATACACCACGGTTTTGCTCATGCTGTCTTTCCACTCCAAATGCTTCCTACCTTAATCTCTGTCCAAACAAGCCTAACCTAAGGTCTACGTCAAATTCCAAGTCTTTTATGAAGCCTTCCATAAAGCCGCTTCTCCTTCTGAGACCCAATTGCTTTTATTATCCAGACAATTCATTTGAAATGATACAGTGAACTCTTTTTGTCTTGAGTTACTAGATAAACCTTGTATGGTTATCTAAGTCCTTGCAGGAATATGTTTGACCTTCTCAAATAGACTCTAAGCTCCCTGTGAGCAGAGATTGAGGCTACCATGTGGTCGGTGCTTATTTGAAGTTGATGGAAGGCATAAATTTTATCAAACTAAGTTTCTACTCTCTCAAAGGTTAAAAAAAGTAATTAACATGTATTGAGTGCTTAATATGAACCAGAGCTGGGACCCTGTCATCAGTGCCTTATAATAACTGCATGCTGTTGGTGCCATTGTTATTTTTGTTATGCCAATGCAGAAACAAAGGCTTAAAGAAGTGAAGTGACTTGCTCAAGGTCAGACATCCAGAAGAGGACAGCTGGGATTGGACCCCAGTCAGACCTCAGAGGCTGCATGTTACTCTTTGTGGTATTACTAAGCCACCATCCTTTTCCTCCCTTCCCATTCCCAGCAGCCCAGGCCCTCAGCTCTCTGAACTACACACTTTGAAGCTAGCTTCTCTCCTCTCTGCCTCATGCTTACTTGAAACCACAGAAACCACATGAAAAATGGAGTCTGGCCACCTCCACTCTACGGATCTCAGGCTTCTCCTCCTGTAATGATTCACCATCAAGGGCTATGGAAGCCACGACAGCAATAAAGGACTCTTGTATTGATCCGCTTTGAAATTATAGAGGAAAACAAATTACCCTGAGCTTTTTTATTGGCATCAAGTGCTAGGTCCAGACAGATTCCAGAAAAATTTAGCTTTTAAGGTTTAATTCAAAAGTCTCTTGCAAACTACAGATACAGGAAAATGAATCATTTCATATTAGGGGATGGGGAGATAATGATGATAAATGCCTTTTCGAAAGCTCTGGGTTCCAAGCATAAGCCCTCCTCTAATGGGTCATCAGAGCTGATTAGAAGCTCAAAAAAAATCCCATTGAGGTCAAAAGCTGATAATTCCTAGTTTTCTTTTGGTGGAAAAAGTTGGTCTGAGTATCTAAATAGTATTCCTTAATTGTCCATTCTTTATGATTGTACTATGCATATGTTAATTGGATGCTGAATAACCATTTTTACTATCTTCATTATGTAAGTAATGCACGAATCCAGTTTTGTTTTAAAGATTCAAATAATACGTACATATGCAGAAACACACTAGAAAGCCTTCCTTCCACATCCCTCTCCCACCTGCCTCAGCTACCCTGTTCCCAGGTGTGGCCGTAGCCAGCTGATGAGTATGAATCCTGAATTCCCCTTGTTGTACACACACAAATGCATATATGCATGTAGATAAATAAATAACATTTTTCCATAAATGGGATCATACTACTGTTAGGTCCATGAAGCCTCGTGTGTAGCAAAATTTTAATTTATTTTGAGCATCTGGGTGCAGATGGGTGGAGGCCAAAAAAGGCATCCAGGAGAGAAAAGATGAGAGCCTGGGGTTTTATAAAGGATTTTTCTGGGGGGAGTAAATAAATTCTTTTCAAACAACTAGGAGGGACAAAGGAAATGAGTTCCCTCTTGCATTCCATTCCTTTATATCCCTAGGGAAAACTAGGAGGGATAAGGGTGTCTTTATCAGCAGGGATAAGGAAAGTAAGTTCCCCTTCTGCATTTCTCCCTAGGGGTCTGGCAAAGGCTACTACCGTGTTTCCCCAAAAATAAGACCTACTCATAAAATAAGCCCTAGCAGGATTTCTAAGCATGTGCGCAATAGAAACCCTACCCCGAAAATAAGCCCTAGTGCCGGGCGTGGCTGTGCAGGGCATCTGCACAACCCATGCGTGTTGTCGCCAAGCGGTCAAGAACACGAGCAGCCCTTCTCATCTGCCCCATGAGAGCTCTAGTGCTTGACAGGAGAGACTGGAGCCAATGGTTCTAAAGTAAATAGAGTCGCAAAAAATTCAGGATGGAATTCAGGGTTTGGAGAGTTATGATGATATTCCAGAGGAAGACGACTTAACTGTATTTGAATAAATGTAGATTGTTGTACCGTGCTTAAAAAAAATAACACATCCCCTAAAAATAAGCCCTAGGGTGTCTTCTTGAGGAAAAATAAATATAAGACCCTGTCTTATTTACGGGGAAACACAGTATACACACCTAGGAAAGTGAGAGGGGTGGGTTCTATAGGTGGTTTGGATGGAAGTTTGGGGAGGGTGAATTCTTTAACCCTAACCAATACTGATGAGGGAAACCCCCATCTGGTACTTGGCGCATCAGGCACGGGACACCCCCACTACTCACGGAAGACCCACGTCAGCATTGATTGCCTGGCACATCAACCAACCTACACCTGGTACCCCACCCTTGGACCACCCCAACTTAATAAAAGTGGGAAAAATCGGGTAGACGGTGCTCAGAATTTGGTGGCGAGGCCCCTCTGAGCCCACCGGCAAATAAACTTTGATTCTCCGACTCTCCGCGTGCCACTTGGTTTGTCCTCGGGACCACCCGCTGTGACACCTGCTGTAACAGTGTCACAATTGAGAAATAGCATAATTTTCCTCTCCACTGACCTCTCCTAGGACTCTGAGAAAATGGCATTCAATTTAGCTGGTTAGCTGTGTCAAATGCGGCTAAGTCCCTAAGACGAACACTTTTGACTAGCATTTGAAGACCTAACAGCTTAGAAGTCCTTACATTTTTGAGGACAGAATCCATGTTCCAATTTTCTTTGCCTTCAGTGATTGCCAGCATCATACCAAGTACACACTACGTAGACTAGAAGGATAATCGCCTTCTAGTGGGAGAGGCAAAAGCAGTGGAAGTGTCGAGGGTGTTCTGCCCTGTTGCCAGTGTTATGAGCTAAGAAGCTGAAGCCTATCTCGTGGCCCAGAAGGTTTTCGCTTAGTCTTTCCTTTAGCCTTTTAGATGTTCTTCTCCCAGCACACATTTGCCCTTTCTTTGTGTCTGTCATTGATTTGGGGACCCCCATTCCATCCTGATGCAGGATCTTCCTGCCAAAGGGTGACACTTTGCCCTCCATGACCTTGCATGACATGCAGAGCCCATGGCTTAGGAAAGCACAGGGGAACTGTTACGCTCTAACTGGCTCCGGTACCTCGGGGACCTTCTGTGATGATTCCGTGCTGCAGGAGCCAAATAGGGTTGCCAAACTGCAAGTTAGAAAGCCCTTAGCACTCTTTTCCACCTAAATCTGCACCTTCACTCCCGATAGGCATTGCTTTTCATTCCAGCCCCTTCCTCTGGGTTTTGCATCTGCACAATTGAATTCCAGGGAGATGTTCCATTCGTGATAAGAAAACCACAAGGTAGCACTAGCTTCCCTTCTCCATGACACAGGGCTGGCAGTTCTGCATTGGGCTTTCCACCTTCCGGCTATGGCCTTGTCCAAGACCCACTCTCCAATTGCTGCCACCCTTTCTTTAATAAATCAGAGCTCTTGGGGCCTCAAACCAGACAAAAATCACATTCTTGCATATTCAGCAGCAGCAATCGTAAGAATCATGGTGGCAGCAGCTGCCCAATTGCAGTTCTTTGCTGGACCCATCCTAAATAATCTGGGGGGTAGGGGAGACCTGCAGGTGATAAATGGGCCTAGGCTTTTGGGACAGTACTGCACGTAAGATGCCCCTGAGCTTTATCTCAGGGCCAAGGTCGTAGACACTGTAACACTTTATATCCTTAAGCTCTTTGCAAAACTCCTTGTACTTCTATATTGAGCTCTTTAATTGTCTCTCACTTTTCTCTTTCTTGTCCCAGTTTTTATTGTCAGAATTTGATTTCTTGGAGGCTCCTCTTATGCCTGGGAATTATTAGGAACATTCTCCACTGTGTCCTTTCTATATCTGTCCTGACGTTCTCTGTGGGATCTATTTTGCAGTGTCTTTTGTGCATTTTTTTTTCTTTTTTTCCTGCCCTCTGCATCCTCATCAACTTAAAAATTGTCCACTCTGAGTCAGGGTGGCAGTTGACCTGGAAAAGAGCCTTCAGCGGAGTCCCCAGCTGTGCCCCCGTCCTCTTTGGCAGGTCATTTCCTTTTTCTAACGTGTTTCCTCCTCTGTAAAATGAAAGGATTAAACTAGATAATCTCCACTTTCCTCTCCCATGTTGTAATTTTATGATTCTAATTGATTCACAAGTAATAATATCTGAAATTTATTGAATGAGCACCGATCACTGGGCTACATGCCTTTTTTGCATACAAATGAGACACATACGGGCTGCACAACATCTTCTAGGATGAGGATAATAATAATGGCAATAATAGTGAACATTTATTGGGGGCTTCCTATGTGTCAGGCACTTTGCTAAACTTTCTGTGTACATTGTTTCATTCAATACTCATAGTAATCCTTTGTAGGCTTTATTATTATCCTTATTTTATAGATAAAGAAATTGAAACTGAGAGAGGCTTAAATAGCTCATCTGAGATCATGCAGCAAGGATGTGGGGTGCAGGAATTTGAAGTCCAGGTAATTTTACCCCAGAAGCTGAGAGCTTCTCTGAGTTAAATGATTCTACTAGTTATTTCCGTAATGAGCAGCAATGTTTGGCTTTGATTACTACAACTGAATATATATCAGGAACATGTAGCAGGAGGACCCTGGAATATATTAATATTAATAATTCTGCAAGTACAGTATAATGCACAAAGAAATAAGGAAGCTAGGGAAAGGAATAGCAGGAGAGGAAATTCAGTTCTGAGCAAAGAAAAAGCAAACCTAGGAGGCCTCCCAGAAGCTTATGGAGACAAGGAGGCAATAATTGAAATTAAGAAGATTATAGACCCTGTGGGTACTGGTGACCCAGAGCCGCTCAGTAGGCAACCACAAGGGCTGACATATCAATGGTCCATGAAATCAAAAGGCAATTAATGGATTTAGCCAGTCCTGTGCTCTGGGAGGAGGGAATGCAGTTCAAAGTTAGTTCACCCTGAGATACAATGTAATTAGAACACCTCAGAATCAAATTTTGGATTAAAAAATTCTCAAAAATAAAATATTATTGAGGCAGGTATGGAAATGGAAGAAGCAATTACTTAATTCAGTGAACTTTTGAGCACCACCCATCCCTACGTTGTTGTCTAGAAGCCCATGCTGTCAGGCTGAGTAATTTGGATTGAATCCTTTCACTCACAAGCTATATTTAACAAATTCTTAATGTGTCCCATCTGTTATCTTGATGGTTCCAACATGGAAAATGCACGTAAGAGGCGAATCACTATAGGATTTTTGTATTAGGGACTAAGAAAAAGTAGATGAGATGCTTGTGAATTTAAGATGCATGAAAATCACAGGAAACAACAGATGGAAAATGCAATTTAATTCTATAGAATGAGGACACCTTCCGAAGGTACCTCTCCAACTACAGACAAAATATCTGCTGAAAACATGGGCATCTCCCCATCTTCTGCCTCAAAGAAAACTGCTTTATATCAGTTAGGTCTCTATGGCCTGGGGATTACGTGGTTATTTTCAGAAAAGTCTAAATGCAACATCTGGCCTGAGACCACATTTCTCCCTGAATGCACCTAACTAGTCCTTTCCATTGCTTGTTTGATACCTTTTCATTGAAGATAGATATCCTCAGTGAGAGGCTGAGTCATATTCAACTTTGCGGTTTGAAATTTAGCTCATCATTTAGGTCTCTTCTCCAGTTTCACCTCTTCAGAGATGAATTCCTGACCACCCTCACTAGTGAGACCTCTCCTCCTCCTTCTATTTCTGCTGTGTCACACTGCATTTTATTGCCTTCCTGACTACATCTGAAGTTGTTTTTTTACTTATTTGATCACTTACATATTTTCCTGTTATACCCTCTGGATTGTAAGCTCCGACAGGCAATGTCCTTGTCTGCCTTCTTCATATCTCTTTTACTGGTTCCTAGCACAGGGCCTAGAACAGAGTGAGTTGAACGGTAAATATTTGTTGAATAAAGGAATGAATGGAGATACATCTGATCGTAAGTCGTATGTTTACCGCGCTTAAGTGTTAAGGATGCCAAGTTCCTAAAACGCATTCCTAGTTCACAAGGGCCTAACAGACTAGCTGGGCAATAGTACACAACCTAATAAGAAACACTGAGTTTGACTTGTATTATAGTTTCAGTGCCCATGACTGTTAACATTAAATAAATACTCTAATCTTTGATTCACTCAGCCAACATCTGCTAAGACCTGCCATGTGCCAGGCATTCTGTCTGATGCTGTCATGCAAAGATGAGTAGACCATTGCTTCCACCTTTGAGGAGATTAGAGTCTAGTGGGGAGAGTGGCACGTAAATGAGCTTTCCAGTGGCGTTTCTTTAATGGATTCAATATACAAAAATTAAGAGTCAACTATGTGCTTGATGATGGCTTGAGGAGGATGCATTTGGGGGGATCTAATAGGGGACAGAGACTAGCTGAGCAAGTGCTGCAAGAACCCACACAAGACCCATGGACTAAACAAAGGTGGCTGCAATGTAGAAATATAGGAGAGGAAGGAGATATAAATATGAAGGAAGCAAAATCAATATGAGCTGATTAATGTGGAGATGGAGGAGGGTCTAGGATAAGTTAGCTAAGGAATGTCTTCATGGAAGAGAAAGCATGTAAACCATTCTGTGAAGGCACGATGGGATTTGAACTATGGTAGATATTCCAGATTTGTGGGCTGATGCTTCTCATGTTTAGGTATAATGAGTAGTTTGTTTAACTGAAATAAAGAATTTATTTGGGTATCGGGTTTTAGTGACATCCCCAATAAAGACAGGGTCCCCGGCAGACTGTGTTGCAAGAGATAAAAGAAACAGACACAGACACAGAAATAATAGTTAAGAAAGCGGAGAGGCCAGGGGACCACCAGCACTCCGGTGCTAAGGTGGCCATGACTCAACCCCAGCACTTGCTTTTTATTTTCTTTGCCATGTTGCAAAATACAATGATCTCATGTGAAAAAATCATGGGATACAATGATCAAAGGTTTTGGGGCTACCCCAAAAATCACAAGGTGTCTTAGCTAATTTCCTTCTCCTTTCTAGAAGTGAAAAACACATAATTCTTCAGTAGGTAGAACCTTTTTGATCAAGGTAAACTGATTTATCCCACACTCAGCTATGTACATGGATATCAATCTTTAATGTCAGTAGCTGTGACCCATTTGATCAAGAAACGAGGAAACTACATGCTTCCCGCTGGGAGACTGGTTTTACATTAACTGAGGCATTATTGAGAGAACGGGAGAGAAGGAACTTGGCCCAGGGTGCAAACACTATGGAAGCCTTGAGACCCTTCTCCCAGGCTGACATACTGCAATCCACCTCTACAGCCATGAGAAGTTTTCATGTCAAGCCACCTGCGGCTTTTCATGCACAAGACCCCTTAGGCTCTGAGGTTGGAGCATGCTTTGCTATACTCCCCGATCGCTGATATATGTCCCCCAACTAGGCAGTTAACATCTACACTTATTTCAGGCTTCTGCTCAGGCAATTCCTTTACCTCCTCTCTTCTCACAGCCTCAGGCAGAGCATCCCTAAATCTCAGTAGTCTTAATCCCATCATTTGGGGACTGATGGGATATAACAGTAGAGGTGGCATGTTGGCATATTTATGACCATGGGCTTAGGGTCACGCTGCAAGGGTACAAGTCCCAGCACCACCATTATTTTGTGATCTTGGGAAAATCCTTCTAATTCTCCAAACTTCAGTACCTTCTTCAGTAAAACAGAAATGATAACAGCATCCATCTCATAGGTGAGACAGGTACACGTCAATACAGGGTCATGGTCAACATCTCTTCCAGTTTTGTGGGCGATGCTAAAGAACTCAGACTCCGTGCTACAAGCAAGGAGCTGTTGAATGGTTTGGCAAAGAGCCTGGGACAGTAGGCAGGATTTGGGGGCAGAGTCCAGGGTCACAGAGGTCATGATTGGCTGATGACTGGGTGTGGGAATGGGAAGGCCACTGGATATGTAGAGTGAGGCCAACAGTGCTCCAGAATTCTCCGCTGGCACTGAGATTTAGCTATAAGGAAGACTAGACATTAATGTAGTCACTACAGAGTGGGAGGGGTGCTCAGAAATATGTCCTGCATTCCCTGGGAAGATTTTTAAGTCATCACCTAGAGGAAGAAGGTGGTTTTAGAGCTGACATTGAGTGAAGGTCTCTGGGGTGTGGATTCCTGTTTTTTGACCTCAGCTTCCTGATGCTGCTCAAGTTGTGTGAGGACTTCTGTTCTTTGAGGTCCTATGGTGAATTGGGATGAGCTCTATTTAGTTCATGCAACAAATGCATATACAGCAATCCTAAGTTTTCAGGCACTGTGGCAGGTGCTGTGGCAGGCACCAGCAAGGGTTACATTCATAACATTTAGCAAGTGGTACAGTCTGGGCATTGAAAAATAGGTTGTCCCAGAGGACCTCCAGGGCACCAGCCATTTCTTCCTTTAGTTGCCAGATCACAGGGAAAACTGGGAGATTCCTGAGGAGGGCTAGGTAGTGGGGGCATTGAGGAGCATTCACAGGATTACAGAAGCAATTATTTACCAACTGGTACAAGAATATTTCACTATTGTATCATCCCTATGGCCATATCAGGCCAACCAGTTGAAAAATTCCTGAGTAGTTTGAAGTGATAAAACTATTATTGAAAGTCCGCTTGCCCCATGCCCGGCTGTCCTCACCTCCATCAATCATGCTTCCTTCCAGGGCCCCCTTAAAATCCTTACTCTGGCCTGCAAGTTCCTACACAATCCACTCTTCTTTGCTCTCTGCCTCCCGGCCACACTGGGCTTCTCTCACTCCCTGAATTGCTGCTTTCCCTCCCACCACAGGGTATTATTGTCCTTGTCCCTTACATCTGGAATGCTCTTGGCGGACTTCGATCTTTCTTCAAATCTCAGCTCAGCCATGGCTTCCCTTCAGACCTCCCAGCGAGGCAGGTTTTGTGGTTGCATACTGTCCTAGCATTCTGTCTCTTCCTTCAAGCACCTGTCTGCACTTGCAGTTTTGCGTTCATGAGTGTGAATACTGCAGGATTGTAAGGTCAGTGTCTGTGTTCCTCACCGCTGTGTCCTCTAACGCGTGCCACAGAGCACGGCCGATGCTGGGAAGCAAAAGGAAAAAAGCAAGGGTGGGAGGTGAGGTTGGAAGTGTGGAAAGATGTTCTTCCTTCCATTCCTCTAGCCACTCTTCCTCCTGGACCTAAGTGGGAACCTGGGGAAAACTGGGTGGGGGACTTTTTGGGTGGCATTTTGCAGTGTCATTTTATCTTCTGAGTGTAATTGCCAAGAAAGGGAATCTAACTTTAGCTGAAACATTCCAAAACAGTTCCCGTAGCCAAACTATGACTGATTTCTAAAACTGGCAATATTGTTGCAAACACATAAAGGGGCTGCCCAGAACACAAGCACCTGTGCCCACCCGTGCTCTGAAGAATATGGTGAACTGAAAATGTGCCAAGATTGGGAAGAGTGGGAGGGGTGCAGGTGGAGGTGACTGTCGGGACACTCCGGCTCAGGAAGTGAGGTTTGTGGCAGATGATGACCAGCTTGGCTCTCCACATTGAGAAGGTTTCCTGGCAACACACACACACACACACACACACACACACACTCTCACTCATATGCAGAGGTCTATGTTTCTGTGTCTCGAAATGGGCCAATGATATGCCACAGGAATGTGTTTGTGCTTGCTTTTTTTCTGTTAGCTTAGGATATGAATGTTGCTGTGGGAATTGTTACCATGGTTGTTCTATGAGCATTTGGGAATCTGTACAGATATCCCCCCTTGATATTTCTTTCGTCTCTAAGATTAGCATCAGCACAAACAGTTGAAATAGTCAATATTACCCATTGGGGTGGAACAGTTGGGATGATATCTGAAAGGCTGTGGATATTTTTTTTATTGCATTAAATTTTCGGTCCTAGAGGATATTTCAGAAAGGCCGAGTAGATGGAAAGATGTCTAATGTGAACTAGACCAAGCGCGGGTCACTCTGATTGGAATATGAATTCTTTTTGGGAGAAGGCGGGTATAGATATAACCTTCTGGCTGACTTTAATTTGATAACTTTGAGAAAGACTGTACTGAAATTTACGCTTGGAACTTTCTTCATCAGAACTTGAAAGCAATTGCTTAAGAGAGCTATGTTATCCCTCATGCTTCAGTTGGTTCTCAGAAAAAAAAATTAAGAATGAAAATATACATAATGAATAGATTAACTGCCTAGGAATTGGGTTACATTGCCTCCCTAATGCAGTGGGGCCCAGCTAATCTTTTAGGAGGCAAGTTTCTTAAATACATTGTTAGACCAACTGGAAAATTAACTAGGGTGTTGGCTGGGAAGTTCTCATTTCCATGCTAAAACTTGCCAAGTAGAAATGAAAAAGGTGTCCAACAACTCATTTTTCAAAGCATGTTGGCTGTGGCTGGACCTTTTTATGTAAATTATCTTTTCCTGGGAAAGAAGAATTGAAAAGGTTTCTTAGTCATTAAAAAACAAAACAACAAAAAAACCTGAGACATTAAACAAGATAGTGATTAGCTCAAATGACAACTTCTCTAAATAGCTCACCCTAATTCTCTTGGCTTAAATCATTTTCTCAACATTTACTTTCTTTAAAACTTAGTTTTCTCTCTCTCTAACCTAACTCAAACTGATTTAGTAAAATATGGGGGAGATATTGCACCTATATCTGAAAATCTCAGGAGTGATGATTCAGGCACAGCTGGAACCAGGGGATTAAAAGATCAACAAGATTTATTCAGTTTCGCATGCTCTGTCTCTCACCAGTTTCCTCTGAATTGATAGTCAAAGCTTCCTCTCATTGTAGCATAATGGCTACCAGAAGCTCTAGGCTTCTGTTTTAGACTCTCAGCAACGCCCTTAGAAAGAGACTTCTTTTTCCCAAAACTCCAACAAAATTCCCAGAATTTAATCTCATTGGCCTGGATCAGGTTACATGCCTATCTCTGAACCAATGACTGTGACCAAAGTCGATAGAATGCTGGGATTGTGCAGATCTGAGCTATTCTACATTTGGGTTCTTGGAGGTAGAGTGAACCACACATGGACAAAAAGTGGAGAAGTAGTTCCCTAAAGGAAAGGTAAAGTGCTCCTTCCAGAAGTAGAAATGGACACTCAACAGACGAAAAATAAAAGAGATGTTTGCTGGGGTAGATTGCACTACTGAGCGCTTCCTGTGTCCGTGAGCTTTGCCATGAGACTTTGTAGTTCTTCCCACCAGAAGGTGGAGGGTATTTCCCCATCCCTTGAGTCTGAATTTGGTCAGATGACTTGCTTTGGCCAATGAGATTTAGCAGACATGATGTAAGCAGAGACTTGGAAAAGCACTTACGTAATTGGGCTCCCTCTTGCACCTGTGCTGCACTGTGAGTAGGTTGTGCCTGGACCGTGCCCCTGGTCCTAGAGGAGGAAGAGAGACGTGTGGAGCAGAGCTGCCCCGGCTAAGGTGCCCTCAGCCAAGCCCAACTCAGAATAGAGGTCTCAGTTGACTTGAAGACACATGAATGGGCCCAGCCAAGATTAGTTGACCCATTTATCACTGTGAGGCATAATAATCAATGGCCATTATTTAAAGCCACAATGTTTTAGAGTGGTTTGCTAGGTAGGGATAGCTACCCTATCAGGATAGCTACCTGATACATTTCTTGCCTCTGTATTATCACTTATAGGGTTCATAATCGAGAGGTATGTACTAATTTTGATGCACCAGTGGGGATAATATTGAATCAATTAATAAGCCCTAAGCCTCCTGAGTGTCCCCTAACCCTGGCCCCTCTCCCAGCCCCCTTGGATCTCCCTATGATCCAACAACTAAAGGAGCCATGCCTGGGATGGCAGGGCTCCTCCAACACCCTGATCCAGTTCTACAGAGAAATCCATTCTGACTGGTCAATTCCTGTGCCCTACATTTGTTAAAAATTGTGAATATCATGTTTTATCATTTATGGACCTGACTCATCTCTCCATTAGGCTCTTAGCTTCCTGAGGATAGTCCTTCTCATCTGAATCATCCTGAATGCTTCCTCTGGGCCTTGCACCATAAATATTGGTTGAATGAATCCTGGGTAGAGATATATACTGGAGGAAGCAGTTATGGTCCAGTATGGTCACTAAAAAGGTTGAAGTCATTGGCTGCGCAAGTTTAAGTGCCCGGTGAGTTGATTAGCAGCAACTCATTGAATGTTAGAGGAGAGAGAGTCCATTCGTTGCATTTATATTTATTCTCCTTTCAAATAAAAATAAATTAGAACTTGTCTGGCCTTTATTTTTCAAGACACCTAAAACTTAGTCATGTCTCCAGCAGAATTAGCATCTTTCCCCTCTCTTTCAGCCCCCACCAAATTAATTGCCATAACTTTTCATTCTGTGTTAACAAATATCTCCCAATCACTCATGCTCAAATTAACTAGAAATCAATCTTCCTGCACTGTGCTAGATGCTACAATAAAACACTAAATGAAACACACAGGGGTCCTGTCCTCATTGAGCTTGGAGCACAGCCTCGGCCCAAAATAGGCTTCAAGGCTAACTTTGGGGGACCTTTGATTTCTTCCCTGCCCTGTTGTCTAATCTGTCACCAGGCAACAGACCCTGCCTCTCTTTCCTCCACATGATCTTGCATCTGTTCCTTCCTTTACATTCGAATCCACCCGATTTTAGAGAGCCCTTGTCACAGCGTACATTGACCTACCTCTGTTGGTTCCTTTGTGTTGGGCAGGCTCCCCCAGACCTCCGCAGGAGCCACTTTGTTTCCTTTTCAGACTCACACAGCTTTTAGATTCTCAGTAGAAGGAGGGAGAGATTGATGCTGAAAGCAAAATCCCCAAATGTGCTGGGTTTACGACTCCATCTACCCCATACCCCTAGAAAAGTGTGGCTTGATGTCCAGAGGGCTCCAGGCCCTGCTGCAAGTTGTCTAAAATGCTGAGATGTCCCATACCCCACATGACACTTCCAGTGATCTCATCTGCATCGTCCACTACCATCTGAGAACTGGCTCTCCTCTCTTGTCCATACAAATGATGTTTCATGGCAGGAATCACAGGGCCCTGGTTGGAATTATTAATACGTACCTGGTACTTATTCCTTGGGCTGGGAGCTTAGCTTATCTGAGACTTAGTTTATTTATCTTTAAAATGGGGGCAGGAGGGATGCAATAGTGAAGTTTAAATGAAATGATTCATGTAACATGCCAGGTATAGTGTTTGGCATATAACCAGTTCTCTGATAAACTGCCATCATTAACCTTATCCCCACCATCTCTCCTTCCTACGAAGGCTTTCTGTTTTGGCTGGAGAAAGTCTGCCAGTTTCTTCTTACTGTGGCTGAATATGGACCTAAACATTCTATTAGCAGTAGACATCTTCACACGTCTGTTACGATATACAAACCAAACCTGGCATTTTCTTAAATGTCATTTTCAATTGCACTCTGCTAGCGTAGTAAGATGTTCATTTGGGACAGAGAACATCTGCGTTACCATGCAAATCACACTGCAGCCACATCTTGCTGGTTGTACATCCCTTGGCTGTACTCAGCACAAGCCAGCTCTTGGACAAGACTATTGTTCCTGGCTCAAACGGAAAACATTGGCATGAGAGAGTTGGAGGGAAACTGGAAGGTCACGTAGATTCTAGTTTATTACCTATCGGATGTCTGATCCTCTTTTTTACTTCCCCCAGGACAAAGTTTGTCCCACTCTTCTTGAGCATAAACTTCTGAAGCAAGATGTCCATGTTTTGTCAGCTCTGACAACCGTGGACCATGCTTCTGTACCGAAAGTCCAAATTTATCACCCTTGAACTTCACCACTTCTGCAAAGAACTCTTTTGATATAGATTGCAGAACTAGTGTGAGAACAGATTTTCAACTATAATGCAGTACTCTTGTTAAAACTTTAGCTCTGATATCAAATGTGTAGGGAAAAAATTGGGCTTAACCGTCATTATTCTAATGTGAACAATCCTTTAGACATTGGAAAATTATCAAATGAAATTATAGCAAAAAAAAGACTTCTCTAAATTGCTACCCACACTAAATTCATGACTTTGGGATGGATATTGAGCTTGTATTGTCCCCAGTAGGAATGTTTCCTGCTGCTTTCATTTTCAGAAGTTCCTTTACTTTCTTTTGCAACATCATGACACAGTATACCCTTGGCTTCCCCCTGGGAAGGTGACAAGCAGTGTTCATATAGATAGGTCTGTCCTTGGCACCAGACTTCAAGAAAGTGTGAAAGCCGGCTTCATTCTGAACAACCCAGAACTCCTTGGAGGGCCGAGGAGAGACAGGTGGAGACTCACTGTAGAATATACTCAGGTGGAAAGGTGGAGTTGGAGAACTCTGAGCAGGGAGAGAGAAAACTGAGTTTGTTAAAATGAGGAACCCTTTCTGACTGTTCCAAGGGAGCCCCAGTGATCTCAGTGGTGGCCAGATAGTCTCAAACTACTCCACATTTCTGACACTGAGTCCTGACACTGAGTCCACAAGGCTGGTGTCTTGTGCCAGAAAGCCTGGTGGGTCTGAAACTCTCGGAAAACATGAGGCCATCATTATCCATCTTTAGCAGTTCATGCTGGGTCCATCTGTGCCTTTTAACAGCAAACAGTTTGCAGCAGGAAAGATATATATGTCTGAGTCCTGGAGGAACTGAGCTCTTTTAATGTCTGTGGTTTTTGTTTGTTTTTGTTGAGGTTTTGTTTTTAATTTTGATTTTTTTTTCTACCATGTCAGACTTAGGCCAAATTGGAAAGTAATGGATGAATGATACCTACCTTACTTATGTGTTGTACTTTATAGGTATTAAAGTGTTTCCATTTTTATTACTTGATTTTATTGGGCATTCCCAGACCAAAGCAAGTCTAGGTGCTACCTTGCTGCATTTTGTAGAGGAGCTGGCTAAAGCCCAGAGAGGCTAAACAATCTGCTCAAGAACACACAGTATGTTAAATGGAAGAGTGAGAACTAGAGCCCAGGTATTCTGCCTTCTAGTCCTATGCTCTTTCCCCATGGCTCCATCCTCAGGCTCTGCCCCCTTTTTCTGTCTGATTCCAGGTACTCCCCACATACCTATCTCAGGATTTGCAGGGGACCTTGTCACTGAGATCCATCTAAACTACCAAGGCTACCAAGTTCTGTATCTTTCCCTGAGCTTTTTCTCTATCACAACTTCATGTCAATGTTTGATTTCCTTAAGGCCTGTTCTTTGCTATTAAATGATTTCCAAATATATAGATAGATATCTAAACAAATGTTTCTAGAAACAGGCCACCAGGGGTAAGGGGGCAAAATAGGCTACAGACTCAAATGCCTCAGGGACCAGGCAGGAAGTGCTGATGAGTGGGATGGCCTTAGGGTCAACACTAGGGAGCGGTAAGGACTGTGGCAAGCCAGAGAGTTGTGCCCAGCCGAACGGAGTGGCGGCTACTCAGCGCCTGCTACCTGGGGCCTGGGAAACACAGGCCTGAGGCTGCCAGATCTTCCCATGTATGCTCTCCTCCAGGAAAGACCAAAAGGCTGTCCTTGTGTGTGTGATTTTCCTACACTCTTGACCCTTGAGCAATGTGGTTTGAACTGTACAGATCCACTTATGTCGATTTTTTGAAATAAACATATCGGGAACATTTTTGGAAATCTGCAATAGTTTAAAAAAACTCACAGACAAACCATGTAGCCTAGCAATATTGAAAAAATTAAGAAAAAAGATATGTCCTGAATGCATAAAGTATATGTAGATACCAGTCTATTTTATCATTTACTATCATGAAATATATGCAAATCTATCACACAAAGGTTAAACTTATTAAAACTTACACACACAAACACAGATTACACATGACACCACTCACAGCTGAAAGAAACATAAGCAAACATAAAGACGCAGTATTAAATCATAAGGGCATAAAGTTAAGTATAGTACATGCTACTGTAACAATTTTGTAGCCACCTGCTGTTGCCATGGTGCTGAGCCATGTGCCACAAATCACCTCCACCTGAGCAGTTTCTGTCTCCAGTAAATTTTGCATCACAGTAAAAAGCGATCTCTTTAGGTTGTCTTGTATTTTTCATTGTGTTTCATGCAATACCATTAAACCTGAACAACACCGGGGGACCCATAGGAAGTGCCACCAGCGATGCTGGAAGTGCTCCTAAGAAGAGGAGAAAAGTCATGGCATTACAAGAAAAAGTTGGATTGCTTGATCCGTGCCGTAGAATTGGGTTTGCAGCTGTGGTTTCCTGCCGTCCCAGACAGATGATTCTTCTTGTAAACAGATGACGGAAACTTAGAGGACCGATAAGTGCAGTACAGTAGTGTAAACGTATTTTCTCTTCTTTATGACTTTCTTAATCACATTTTCTTTTCTCTGCCTTACTTTATTGTAAGAATACAGTATATAATACATGTAACACACAAAATAGGGCTTCTGGTCAACAGTAGACTATTAATAATTAAGCTTTGAAGGAGTCAAAAGTTATAGGTGAATTTTTAACTGCATGGAGGTGTTGGAGCCCCCTAACCCCCCTGTTATTTAAGGGTCAACTGTATTTTAAAACATTAGGCATGCTGAACACAACTCACGTGTGTCATTTGGCGTGGAGTTGGCCAGTTTGTGTCCTCCGGGCTGAGGGGGCAAAAGAGGAAGGCCTGCTCTGCTTGGCCCTGACGGACGTGGGCAGAGTGACCACCAGCCTGGGCACCACGGTATGAGAGGGACGCAGACCACTCGGATGAGAGACAAGGGCAGCAAGGAGACTCGCCACACGTGGGGAAAGATGAAGGAACCGGCGAGATTGATGTTTACTCTGGGCGAGAGAATACTTGAAGGGCTGTCATAGGAAAGATGGTAGAAAATTCTTCCGTACAATCCAAAGGGTTATTTCTCATGTTACCCGCTACATTTTAGAAACTAGGCTTGCCCTTCTTCCCCATAACCCCTCTGCCTTTTTTCGTTTTTGCACTCAAGATATATGGATTTATTTCTTTAAAGTATAATGTCCTAGGGCAGGAGTAGACAAACATAATTTATAGGGGCCCAGATAGTAAATATTGTAGGTCTTTGTTGCATAATCTTTATTTTTTAAGATTTTTTTTGTTTGTTTTAATAGCTGTTCACTAATGTAAAAACCATTGTTAGCTCCTGGGCCATATGAAAACAGGTCCCAGGCCAGCTTTTAGTTTGTTGACCCCTGCCCTAGATGGAGTGAATAGTTTAACAAATCAACTGGGATATTCTTTTAATTCTCCTAAAACAGAAATTTCTATACTGTGTTCCACAAATATCAATGGGTGTTGTAAATGAAAGAATTCTTGGATCGAATAAATTTGGGAAACTTCGGGTTAAGGAAAGTTAAAAAGCACTACCCACCCCAGAACCATATTAAATGCTATTATGAATTAGGAATTTCTAAGAAAGACTATTTTCAAAATTGACCATGGGACTTTTTCCCTGAAGAGCTTTATTAACATTTCTCAGAATATGTGCTTGAAAAATGCTATCCAAAGTGAGACCGTTCTTGAAAACTAAGTCAAACTAAAACAACAATAACAAAACCTTTTTCAGTCCCCAATTCACCTTTCTCTAAGCAACTCTACCATGTGCTAAGTATGGAAAAGATGCTTATTTAGAACCATTCATATTCTAGAAAGCCTGAGAGGTGCAATTAATATACTTTGGATGGAAAGGGCAACCAGCTGAGAGGGAACCAAGTAGGGGGTTGTTTGGATTAGTTTCCACCGAAGGATGTTTTCTGTGAACTGCATTTAAATTACTCTGTTACTAACCATAAATCTACAAAGCCCACACAACAACCAATAGTCAATTACTTGGCCACTTTTACTAAAAACAATTACCCCAAACTTTGCCTATTTGCGGCTAAATGCTAATTTCCCTGAAGAAAAATATCACTGTAACATGTGAAGACTTGGCTCTGAGCTTTGCAAGGCAAAAGAAAAAAGCACTTTGCCCCTTTTAAAATATTGATACATACTAAATGTCCATATTTATGGGGTACATATGATATTTTGATACATGTACGTAATGTGTAATGATCAAATCAGGGTAATTAGGATATCCATCACCTCAAACATTTATCATTTCTTTGTGTTGGAAACAGTTCAAATCTTCTCTAGCTGTTTTGAAACATACAATATATTGTTGTTGTAACTGTAGTCACCCTACCGTGCTGTGGAACGTTGGAACGTATTCCTTCTATCTAACCGTATCTTTGCACCCGCTGATCAACCCCTCTTTATCCTACCCCCCTTCCCAGCCATTTTGCAGAAGAAAAGGAACCAGGCTGGGCATGTGATACAAATAAGACAGTAGACCTGGCTTCCACCTGAAGTAAGTCCTCCTGCTGCTGGGGACAGACATGAACAGGTTCTGCAGTGACGTGGGTGATGTGTGCACAGAGGGAAGTAAAAGTCATTGGAAATCAAGCAGGGGGGAAGAGGGAGGGTCAAAAACCCACCTAATGGGTACAGTGAACACTATTTGGGTGATGGGCACATTTGTAGCCCTGACTTAAGCCATGTAACAAAAGCATTTGTATCCCCTTTATATTTTGAAATTTATGTGTGTGTGTGTGTGTGTGTGTGTGTGTGTGTGTGTGTGTGTGTGTGTGTGTGTGTGTGCATCAACCCCCTCACTTTGCAGATGGAAGAACTAATGCCCAGAGGGTTCTATAACTTGCCTCATCCAAAACCACACAGGCTATTGGTGGGTACCTGCCTAGTGCATGTTCTTCCACAATACACTCTGAGCATCACAGAACTTCAGAGCCTGAAGAGACCTTTGAGACAATGCCGTCCAATAGCTGGTCTTCATAGATAGGCAGCTGAGCAGAGATATGGAAAAACTTCTGCAAGGAGGTCTCTGAGCTCTTTTCTTATTTGATGGAATCTCTTTAGGATGTTGGTCTTCTGGAACATTCTTAAGATTCATAATACATAGGGTGCAATTGTAATAGTCACAAGGTATTTTTAGTATCTCAATAGCTATAGCAGGATGCAGACAACAAAGATAACTGAAATTGTTTTAGTCTGTAAAAGGGACCATTTATAAAAGATTATAATGCTTGATGCTAGGAAGGGATTGAGGAGCAAGCACATGTTATTTTTATTACGAATGTAGTTTGTAAATTAATTGACTTTAACATGTGTTTTAGGCTTTTATCTTATAAAAGTCCTTTTTTGTTTTTAGAATGCTTTCATATTTATTATTACCTTTTCAGATCATACTAATTGCAGCATGATGTCTGATTAACAGATATACAAGGGCTGTCCGAAAGTATCCAGCCATTGTTATTAATAATATAATTTTTCCTACTATATGGCTGGATACTTTCCAGACAGCCCTTATAAATACGAAGTGTTAGAAAGCGTGGGTGGGTTGCCCAGGGTCATCCTGCTATTAACTAAACAGAGGAGGTATTGAAGACTCAGTCTTCTCATTCCAGAACATGTATACTTTCCCCAATCCATTTTACTGCCTTTTAGAATTTAACAATATAGCTATTCTCTGGTTTTCAGTTTCCTGATAAAACGAATGGTTTATTGCAGACCATATCTATAAACAGGCTAGTTTGAGAAAATTTAATAAAACTCAGGGACTGCTGTTGTGACTGTGTGTTTTTTTTTTCAATTTTCCAAGTCCATATTGTTGTTAGAGGAGTTTAACCTTAGATTATGTTTTTTTCTGAAACATAGACTCAATAGAACCTCTCCTTTAAGAAGGCAAGATATTTACAAAGTTGAAATTGCCAAGCAAAAGAATTAGGAATGACTATTCTTTTCATATGCATCCACGTTACAAAAGATTTACCAAAACAATCCTATAAATAATGCACAAATGTTCTTTATGCATTTCAAATAGGATTCAGTTGACCAAAAAAATAATAAGTCATTTTGCAATCAACTTTTCCAATAAATCCATTCTCTGTTCTTTGTCAACTATATTTGCTCGTCTCCTAAAAATTTGTTTTCAGTCACTTTTGAGCAGTAAGATTAGCCTCATCCTCTGTTTTCAAAATTAGTAATGAGTAATGAATTCCAAAGGGATCAGGGGAAATACTTAATATTAATTGAATTTGAATATATAGCAACTGGAGCTAACTCGGAATTCCTGGAAGATGGAGTATTATCTACTCTGCTGTTAGTGAAGTTTCACCTGCTCTCATACTTGTAGCCCAAGAGGCAGGTTCACGTGGCTTTCAGTATTGGTGAGGAGTAAAACACTTCATTCCTGAACGATGGAAGGGCAGCATGGAATTTCATGGCTCAGAGTGTTTACATAAACATTCTTTCATTCATTTATTTCTTATTTTCAGTCTGACAGTAAAAGCATTTCTAGTGCACTTGTGTTTCTTGTCCTAGATGAAACATTTCTGACTTTCAAAATCTCCAAATGAAGATTTTTTTTCCCCTGGAGGGTGGGGTAGGTGTGGGGGTGGGGCTGGGTATTTGTGAGTTGTTGTAAGAAAAGAAGTTGGTGGAGAACAGATGGCCTCCTCCACCCATACATATTCATGAGCACATTTATTTCATTATGTCGTCCCCTGGGAAACCCTATACTTCAGTTTTTATAAGTTCGTCTGGCCATCAAATTGAGCAGTCAGAAGGCCCTCTGTCAAAAACTGTGTGCTGCAAAATTTGAAGAGAAATATGTGAAAGCTCTCACTTCCCACTTTTGACTTTTCATCGTTGAAACACCTGTTATTCTGAGATCTAAGACGAGAATGTCATTGAGCATAATAAATGTTAAGTGTTGATAGCTGAACTGACACGTCCCATTAGTCAGATGGTGGTGTGTTATGTTTAGAGTATCGCTGAGCACATTGTTTGCTAATTTCATAAGAAACATGAGACTGAAACATGTTTGCATATCTGTTGCAGCCTCTTCGAAGTTCATCCCAGGCCCTCTCCATTTGTAGAAATGGAATGGGTCATCTGATGGCTTGCATTATTAAATTCCCTGTGTATCTGATAATTTGGCAGGAAATTATCTCTTATGTGCTTCATCAAATCTTTTCCACTGGACCAAGAGCAGCACAGGTTTTTTTACCCCTTTACATGCTGAGCCATCTCCTGGGCAGTGATTAATGAAGGCATCTAAATAGCCTTTGGTTGAAATGATGTTATCACTGTCTCCATTTAACTCCACATGTCTTTGCCTCAAACAGGAATAAGACTGTTTCTGTCTTCTCCCATTGTTGCCTTGAGGAACTGTTGATGTATTATGATTTGTGTTACAGATCCATCAAAATCAGCCCTCGTGGGCTTCTCTATCAGATGTTTGAAGACGTCCTCTGCTCCCAGATCCTGTGAAAATTGAGACATGTGTGGAGTCTGCCCACTGGGGTAAGCAGGTCATTCATTTTCTTGAAATCTTTAAAATAATAACCCCGGTAGATTAAAAAATAACAGTAACAATAGCATAACCTAACATTCATTAAGCACATACTATATGGCAGGCACTCTATTGAACATTTTATGGAAACCTTTTGATCTTGATACTATTAGTATCTACATTTTGTAATCAAGGACACTGAAGTTTAAAAAAATTGGGGTATCAAATATTGTGTCAAGAAATGTGAAAGTCTTTTTTTAAAAAAAGTGTTATTTAATTCTCATGATCTCTCAATAGTAAGAGGTCCAAGAATTGTAAGAAGCTGACAAGTGCCTTGGAGTCCAGGCCTGAGTAGATGCCATACCAAGAAAAGTCACGTACAGATAAAGGCTATCAGGTATCAAAACTATGAGAAAGATGAGGAAGCTCATTTGCAGACAAGAGTATAAAATAGAGAACTTGCAGTCACGTAGGGAGAGGGGAGTACAAAGACAGGAGTTGGGTGGTCTCTGATAATCGCACAATTCTTACCTGCATTTCCCAAAAGCTCTGGCTGCAATTCATTTCCAGGTATAATTTATAGCCTTATAAAGCCTTCCCTTGGCTTCAGGCAGCTTTGATGGGTTTCTATTCCTTGCGACCAAAAATCTGGACTTGCAAGTAATGAAGCTAAGATTCAAACTCTTGCTTTCAGACCCCAAACCAAAGCCTACACTTGCTCTACATCGTCTTCTGTTCAGTGGCCCTCCACACTGGAAGAAAAAGGATCCAGTGAACATGGGCATAGAATAGACAAGTTCTTTTAGATCTATACAGGTGAATACACACACACACACACACACACACACACACACATATAAATAATGAGTCTGTATAGGCAATGACTTTGGGTAGCATGGCAATACATCTAAATAACAGGTAATGCTAGTCTAGGATTACCTTTATGAAAATACATTTTGTTGTTTTTAAAAAGATTATGAAAATGAAAATGCTATTAAAATTACTATTATAGTAAAAGTGGACTGCAGAATATGTCAAGTAAAAACTGAAAGAAAGCTCCTCCTCTTATTCTCCCAGACTCTGTCCTCAGGGATAACTACTATGCACATTTTGGTGTGTGTTCTCCTAGGACTTTTCTCTGGATGGACTGGATATGGGCACTTGATGGGATCATGTTCAAAAGCTTCACACCATTCATATTTCTTACTTGGGCATAATATCATGGCATTCTGCCATGTGAATAGGCACAGATTTGCCTCATTTCTATTCAGTGCTATATGATATATTCTATGGAATAGGTGCACCAGTTCTCTTTGAATGAACATTTGATCATCTCCACATTTCTGCTATTACATGTTAGATTCCAACGGTTAGAAACAATTCTCTTTGAAGTGCTTCATTTGCTCATTTTAGGCCGCATTTCAGAAACACAGTTAGGTTTTAAAATGTAGTCATAGAACCTTATGATCCTAGGGAGACAGGTAAGTAGGATGGGTACTCACAGTTCAAGTATCACCTAGAAATTGGTTTGGTTGACATTTATTAAGGGCCTACAGCGCTAAGACATTCGTCAGAAGTCCTCTGGGTTATGATACAACTCGTGTGAAAAGAGTAGATATTCGTTGCCATTCCCTCTATCTAAAATTTTTAAAAAATATTATGGGAAAATAATAATAACTGGCCCTCGGTGGGCGTTTGAGATTCCTGTTGGACTAATTAATTCATCCGTGACTGCTTTGGAAACCAATAAGTGAGCATATATTGGTCACCCATGACATGCCCAGTACAGATACAGGAAAAAACCTAGGGTATTTTTGTTATGCTTTAAGCTGAACCCACACTCTGTGAGCCTGTAGAGCAGGCGTGAATGGACCTACACTCATCAGATGTCGTTGCCAGTGTGTTAGGACTTAGCATGTGGATTTCAGGGTAGATATACACCACCACAGAGAGCATAACAATATTGGGAATATTAGAAAACTTCTGGTAGTGTTTTATAAAATATGGGACTTTTCCTTACTGAGAATGCAAAATATATCTCATCGAAAGCTGTATTTCCCGCCTTCCATAAGCCATGATGGATAAAGAAATCTTGAAAATTAGAGAAGTGATCTGATAGTTATGGCAATACTTCTTTATTAAGAGCCAATGCAAAACTCCATTTTTAACACTCGACAATGCCAGGACTAATAAAATACAGTTTCTACCCTAAAAGACCTTAAAATTAATGTTAGATAATAAATAACCAGAGTTCACACATATTTTTAGCTTAAAAAGAGTAGAAAGTAGTATCAAAAGCCAATTCATTTTTGTTTTCATCAACTCGCTGTAAAATCATTTAAACAGCTGCATGCGATTTTCCTAACAATGCTTCTCTGTGCCCATATTCACCTGGTCTAAGAAGTTTGTTTTGTTGCTGGATGGGTCCTGAGATCTAGACTTTTTATTGCGAGGAATAATTATAGCTGTCATTTACTGTGCGCACTACTAGGTAGCTAGTGCCATGCTAAAAGCTTTAGGTGGATTTAAAAAATTCTCCCAGCAGGCTCTGATGGGAGGTTTTAACAAATGGGCACTCTGACAGCCATTAAGTGGCCAAGCCCCAGGGTCCCATGCCAGGCCTGACTCCAAAACCCATGCTCTGTCCCACTGTGCCAATGTTTGACAACCTCAGTCATTCTCATACCCCCCTTCCAGGTGTTCGCCTTATCTCAAAATCACCAAAATGGTCCTTTCATAAAGTTTTCCCTAAATCAACTCACTTTTCATACCTGTTACTTGTCCTAAGCATTTTGGGCCATCAAAGTTTGGAGTTTATTGCACTAGTCATTTTTTTTTTTTTCTCCAGCAGGTAGTCAAAGAAATAGATAAGCATTAAAACAAAAAAAGTTTGCCCGTGCGCCACCTGCGATTATTTAGTTTAATTACCAGTGGTGCACGTACCACTCTTGGGAACCCCTACACAGTGTACTGCTATTTTCACGTTTTTCTTCTTTGTTTCTTCCTATTTTCTCCAGATACACATTTATTAGAGATGTCCACTTCCTTGCAAAGAAAGGAGGTTGTAAAACCAGATTTGCATTTCAATCACCATGAAAACAAATTTGTGCGTGAGAAGGCGCCCACAGAGACTGGTCTCGCACAAACTGAATATAATGGGAAATAGGGAAATATGCATTTGGAGATAAATCCTAACAAACATAACTTGACAATTAAAGTTGTCAGCTGTCTGGAGATACTAGAATTTGCCCTTGGCAGCAACGTCTTGCCATGTAGGATATTTTATCATTCAATTATTCTGGCTTTCTTTAAAGGGTAACTTTAAAAAAATAAAAAATGATAGGAGAAAAAGCTTATGTTTCACCATTTGGATTAATTGTTAAACCGTGTCATTTCAAGTAGTTCATTTCATTATTATTGTTTTTGTTATTAACATTATGGAAAGTCAACAGAATATATTGTTGCCAAGGGGTTTAGGGGTTTTATTTATTTTGAGTAATTAAAAGGCCAAGCCTACGTCACAAAGCAGTATATCTAATCAAAAGAGAAATCGCCATAGAGAGGTTATTATTTGCCTACTTGCAATCAAACCAGTTTTTGACTTTATAACTCACATAGAAAGATTAGTAGAGAAAATCATGGTTAATATTCAAGTCTATGAAATAGAAAAAAAAATCAAAATTAATTGAAGAGGGGACCAGAAAATTTTTTTTTACAACATTCTGGACTTCTCCCAATTAGGACAAAATCCTCATTGTGTATTCTGAACAGAGAAGGCCATTAATTTGCACAATGCAGGTGGAATGTATTATAATACATTACCTTCTTTTGGTTTCTGGAACTTCAGAAAAAGGTAAAAACCTTCATTAATTGTCTCAACATCCTGGGAGGTAAATAAGTATTATCAAGTTTACTTTCTCAGTAGTTTGGAAATTGAAGCAAAATGTGAAAGTGCTTGGCTCTATTTTCAAATTTTCCATTTTACCTCTGACTAAAGCAGGTGGATAGTATTTGCATTTCAGGACCTGGGACCTTGTAGCTCAGGACCTCAAGGTATCAAAAATAATAGCATAGTGTCTCCAGGAGGTATCAGGAGCAATGTGGGAAGACTGCAGAGCTCTGTGCTCGGTGTACCCAGTTTCGTACTTTAGAGAAAGGACAGCGAGAACTGGTCTCTTTCCAAAAACGCCTGTATCCAAAGGGGGCAGAGCAATATGGTACAGACATAAACTTTGATGTGTGCCTGGCAGTGCATTTATTTGTCTTGGAGAGAGGAGAAGTGGTTGGAAAACTCTTAAGATAAAAAAGATCTGGCGATGAGGCTGGCGTCTGACGTGGTTTTATGCCAATGCAAGCTTCTGCTTCACCTTGACTTTATGTGAGTCCTACACCTGCGAGCACTTTTGTGTGAGGGTGTGGAGCACCAGGACAGCGTCCTGGGCATTATGAGGAAATAACAGACCTAAGAACAGATAGTGTTCTTTCTTTTGAAGTTTGAATTTGCTATTGGACTTTTCAACATTATCTAAGGCATTTCCTCGTAAGAAGATGTTTGATAATAAAACAAACAATATACATAGAAATGAGGAAGGCATCAGGAAAATGAAGGTTATTTTTGTTGTTGAGTGTTTCTTTGTTTTATGTAGGAAATCATAGCCAGATAGTGAAGTCTTTCCTTTAAATTTCAGTGAATTTCAAGGGTGAACCTATTTGAGAGCTGGGGATCCGTTTTCTACTGCTACTTCATGTTAAAATATAGTCGTTGGGTAGGTAGACACTGGAGTCAGCAACTTGAGTTAAACTCTTGGCTTGACACCGTTTAGCTGTAGAATCATGGGCAATTCAGTCTCATCATCTGTAAAATGAGAACAATAATCATACTACTTCGCAGGTAAAGAGGAAATGAAAGTTGTAAGATATTCTGTACACTTTACCTATTATTAATGCTGCCATTCAACTTGGTGTCCATTGAAACAGAATTTCCCAATCATTAGCGGCAAAAAAAGAAAGTGGGGAGAAACAGAAAACTGTCCTTGCTTGTCATGAGTCAGGGAAAACACACGCTGCCTACTTTTATATCAGCAGCTGTGTTGCTTAGTGATTTACAGTGGGTGACAAAAATACATTATTGGAACATATTTTGCTAATCTGGAAATTAGTCTTTCCACAATCCACGAGGAGGGTGAGTTTTCCACGTGTTCTCCCCGGCCAGCAGCTGCCTCGCCCTCTGATCCAGGAGGACAGTCTGCTCTAGGATATGATGGGATAGTAGGAATGTGTTTGACCAACAAGATAAGAAAAGCACAGAACTTAGGACCATGCCAGGCATGGAGGAAGTCTGAAAGAAATGTTTGTTTCCTTTCTTTCCCCTCTCTGGTTTCTTGTTGAACCCTTGAGAACGTCATGTTCCACTCTCCTTCTGTTCCTGTCTGGGAATTATTTACTCACAGCTAGATCCCTGCTGGAATGCGAGCCCCTTTGAGGTTATCACTCTGTAGCTGATGAATTAATTATACAACCTCTCATCCAAAACCTCTTAGCATGGAGCTTGCGTGCAACTGGTGCTCATAAAGTGTTAAATAAAGAGTTGAAAGTAAGTTAAGTGTTGTTAGGCTTGAGGATTATTTCCTTTGTTCATTATTGTATTTAATTAAAAGGATATAATTCACTTGTTTGAGAAAGACAACCTGAAGGAGATTCCTTGAGGTGGCCTATTTCTGTAACTTGTAAAATTTGAGAGAATGGCTTATCAGACATTCTTCATGTGGCTTTCCCACTTTGGTGTGAACTTTTGTCCCCCATACAGCTCCTAGATTCTCTAGAATAGTCCTTGACTTGATTGCAAATTAAAACTCTTAAAAGGGTAGTTCACGCCAATGATTTTTTAATGCCAACACCGTCAGTGGCGGTTTATAATTATTGCCACCGTTTCAAATTTCTATAAGCATTTTGGAATGATTAGGATGACTGTTCACTGAGAAGACAATATATAATTTTTTTTTTTTTTTTTTTTTTTTGAGACAGAGTCTCGCTTTGTTGCCCAGGCTAGAGTGAGTGCCGTGGCGTCAGCCTCCCTCACAGCAACCTCAAACTCCTGGGCTCGAGTGATCCTTCTGCCTCAGCCTCCCGGGTAGCTGGGACTACAGGCATGCGCCACCATGCCCGGCTAATTTTATATATATATATCAGTTGGCCAATTAATTTGTTTCTATTTATAGTAGAGACGGGGTCTCGCTCAGGCTGGTTTTGAACTCCTGACCTTGAGCAATCCGCCCGCCTCGGCCTCCCAAGAGCTAGGATTACAGGCGTGAGCCACAGCGCCCGGCCTATAATTTTTTTTTCTTTTCATCTTTTAGCAGGCTTTTTGGAAGGAGAACCTTCAGAAGGGAGTAATTGCCACTGTGTCCATTTGGATGGGAGCCTGTTTCAGGGAGGTTCAGGGGACCTGGCTCCAACTTTGGCTTTTATTTTAGCCATTTAGAAGCATTTCCACTTGAGTCATTGAAAGGCTTTTAGAGCCTTAACGCATTCCAGCAGCTATGAATTCTTAATAAAAGACAAAATTTGACTTTTAGTTTGAGGTATTATTATTCGTGCTGGGAAATGGGGGTCAATGGGAAAGGAGAAGCAGAACAAAAATTTTTTGGAAGGTTCAAAATTGCAGTTCTTTCCCTTCCTTCCCATCCTCTTTCTCTCTCTTCTTCCTCTTCTTCCTCTTTCACCCTTCCCCATCATTTGGAACAGCAGCTGGGAGAAGGAGCACGAGGACGGACAGTCTTACTCAAAGCACGGTGCGTTTATGACCATTGTTATCAGAGTCAGGCGAGGTGTTCATTAAACATTCCCATTTCTGACCAGGACTCCAAAACTACTGACTCAGAAGAATCGCCATGCTAGGGCATTTTTAACAAGAAACCCATTTTATCCACTAATTATTTGGGCTGTGTGGTGGGACGCAGGGATGTAAAATCAAGTCCAATTATTGTGGTGTTGTTTTGTTTTTTTGAAATCTTTTTTCAAGTCTTGACTATTTTATTTTTACAAGTCATCTATAAAAACCTATTCTAAAAGGTATAATTTCTCCTCTTGGAAAATATGAAGGGCTGTGGTTTGTATAGTTTTGTGATTGTCCAGGAGCAATGGGTTGGGTGCTTGCTGGGCTGCCACTTGCATCTGCTGTAGATAAATAAACACAGCAGAGCAATAACCCGCCGAGCAAAACTGAGCATCAGGGTAAGTCTTTGTTACGTACAGCAGTACCCCTGTGGCCCCCACATAACTGAGATCCTGTGTGACTTCATGGAGAAGATGGCCCATTCCTCTACTCCTAATGTAGAAAATGGGCTTTATATAGCATGTAAATCATACTCTCTGTTTCTAAAATCTTACTGATGTAACCAGATTTAGTACTGATCTCCTGTTGAATGTGTTTTAAAAAGCAGCAAGGGAATTCAAATCTACATGCCAAAATCAATTCCTGTCATTCCACAGGACTGTTAAAAGGCTTCCTTCCAAAATCATATTTCTTCCTATTGAAATCTGACATTTGGGGCCCTGAAATTGTTTACCTTTGATGTTTTAAAAAATCAGTTTACTGACATGTTTTGACGGATGCCGTATAATCATATCCACTATTACCAGGTATTGTTCATGCTTCTCAAATTTGATTTTAATCCGTTTTGCATACATAAACTATCACATAAAAGCCAGTCATTTTGCAATAACAAGTTCAGCCCCATATGTATCAGGGAACAACTTTCCACTTCTTACTACGGATTCCCTTTTGGAAGCAGCACAGCAAAAGGTGGCCATAAAAAGTGGATTAGAAGTGAAAATGCTTGGTAATGAGAAAGAAGGTCGCCAGAGTGGTGTCTAAGGCCTCTCAGGTTGATGTCAGGAAAGAGGAGGAAATGTCAAATAGCCAGATGCTAGACTGCAAGAAGTCTAGAAAATATTAATGATATAAAAAGGAGAGAAAGAGGGTCCTATCATTGAGCGATAAGACCTTCAATATATGGAAGGCAGAAAGGCCACTCAAAGAGGTCCATGGCCTGGAACCTGGAACCTGTTACATAATATGGCAAAGAGGACTTTACAGGTGGAATTAACGTTAAGGGCCTTAAAATGAGAGGAGGCTGAATTATCCAGGTGCATCCAATCTAGTCACACGAGTCCTTAAAGGCAGAGCACGTTCTGCACCTTCAAACAGGAGTGAGGCAGCAGAAGGGAAACGTAGTGAGATGCAATGCGTTGGAAGAATCGATTTGGTCCATTTCTGCTGACTTTAAAGATGAAGGAGGCCACAAAGTAGGGACTGTGGAGGCCTCTAGAAGCTGAGACTGACCCCAGCCAACAGCCGGCAGGACACTCCTACCGCCACGTGGAACTGAATTCTGCCAACGGCCTAAGTGAGCCTGGAAGCAGCAAGGCCTGGAGATGGAGAAAATGGACTCAAAGAAGCGGCTGGAGCAATCCACAGGTATGGCGCTTTGCATTCTCATCTGAAATTAAGCAAGCGAGTCTCATGTTCCTGAGGTCTTGCAGCACCCAGTCACGAATCTTTTCTCTTCCCTCTTTTGTCATCTTTTTAATAAGGGGATGTTGTGCTGGTTACAACCTCAGAAGATAAACTTTGTGGGAAGGGACCTCAAGCCCTGCACGTGTGGCTCAGCTTCCAGTTTGAGGAGTTAGAATTTAATCCCAAATGCTGGATTCAAAGATGTGTGTTTGAGACATTCTAGAAATCTTCCCGGCTCTATCGGCTGCTCTGGGTTTAACCAGCAAGTGCCAGGCGCTGTCTGGCGCCGAGGCGGGGTCTCGGGAAAGAGCAACTAGACCAGAATGACGGCCTCTGCCTTCAGGGAAGGTAGCATTGAGTTGGGAGGGTGCAGGGCAACCACCTGGAGATGATTTAGGGACATTGATTAGGGTTTTTATAACTTGAAAAATAGAGTAACGGAAACAAAATGTAATGCAAAGTGCAAGGAGAATGGAGTGGCTTTCTTGTGAAGGTTGCCAGCTAGTGCTTACGTCTCCTGTTTTACAAATTGTTTTATTTGCGTAATGGCGCATTAACCTTAAAAGAAATTTAAGAAGAAAAATGATGCCTTGCCACTATGCTGGCATGGTATTTTCTATTTTTTTCCTATGGTGTTTTCCCCGTCTTTATTGTATCTAGACCAGTTGCTCTCATACTGGTCTTATATGTCTATTCTGTTTTAAAAATTTTTAATATGACATCAATTTCTATGTTGTTTCAGTCTCTGCATCATTTCTGATTATATCATCATATCCTATTATATGATTATGTGAATTCTCTTTTACTAAATTTACTCATTGTTTTGACGATATGGCACCATTGTAATGAACTTCTTTTTCATTATGGCTTTCTTTTAAAAAATTATTTCCTTCAGATAAATTCCTAACTATTGAATTACTGGATCCAGGGGCTGACATTTTTTAAGGACGTAAAACCACATTTCCAAAGGGTCGATCTAACAAAACAATGCTGCTAGGAATATACCAGTTTTTCATATTTGCTCAGTGTGGTTTTAGAATTAAATCATGCTTATTAGCTGTTTTGATATAAACAATATTGGCTAAATACTTCATTTGTCACTCATTTGCATGTCCTCTTATAAGGATGTCTGTTCACAGCCTTTCTGTATTTATCTGTTGGAGTCATGTCAGTGTATATTTTTAAGCTGCGTTTATTCATGTGATACAAATTTGGTGCCTGCTCTATGTTAGGGACAGTGCTCCATGCCAGAGACACGCCAGGGACAGGATAGCTCTGTTTTGTCCCTTGACCCCTGCTGTCCCCATCCTACCCACATTCATCTTTAAAGTATTATTCAGTAGTCTTACTTGTTAGGGCTTTCCCTTTTTCCCGAGTGAATCTTAGAATCATCATAATAAGCTCTATTTTAAAAAAGACCTTATACATGCTAAATACACCCCCTCTCCCAGGAAATTAGTTCTTTTTCCTGCAGATGGGTTTTGATTGATGTCACAACATATCTATATCCCTCAATTTATTTGGAACTTCTTTTATATCTCCCAATAAAACTGGATAATTTTATGTCAAACATATCCCTTGTTAAGTCCTTCATGTTTTATATATTTTGTTATAAGTGAGAATGGGATATCTTTCTGGTTAACCAATGTCAGTATTGTGAACAATGGTGAGTCTTAGAATCTTGGCATTTTCTAGCATGTTGCTTATTAAATTTAAAATCTTTAATTGGCAAATAAAAATTATATATATTCAAGGTAAACAACGTGATGATTTGATATATATACATACTGTATAACATTTTCCCTAATCAAATTAATACATCCATCACCACCTATAGTTACCATTGTGTGTGGGTGAGGGACTGGGAGGATATTTAAAATCTGCTCTGATCAAATTTCAAGTATACAATACAGTATTATTAACTATTGTCACTGTGTTGTACATTAGATGCCTAGACCTTATTCATCTGACAACTGCAAGTTTGTATGCTTTGACCCACATGTCCCCGTTTCCCCTACCCTCTCAATACTGGCAGCTGCTGTTCTCTCTGCTTCTATGAGCTCAACTTCTCAGATCCCACATACAAGTGAGATCATGCGATATTTGTCTTTCTGCATCTGGCTTATTTTACTTAGTGTAATGTCCTCTAGGTTCATCCATGTTGTTGCAAATGGCAGGAGTTTCATCTTTTTTAGGGCTGAATAATATTCCTTGGTGTCTGCCTGTGGGTGTACAGCACACTTTCTGTATTCTTTCATCCATCAATGGACCTTTATGTTGTTTCCACATCTTAGTTATTGGAAATAATGCCGCAGTGAATGTGGGGTGCAGATATCACTTCGAGATACGGATTTCATTGCCTTTGGATATATGCCCAAAAGAAGGATTGCCAGATCATATGGTCGCTCTATTTTTAATTTTTTGAGGACTCTCCATACTGGTTTCCATATTTACAATTTCCACCAACAGTGGGCAAGGGTTGCTTCCAGCAGTTGTCAATGATGGTTCGCTTTTCAAAGATTAGAATAGTATCACCCATGACTGATTTTTTTTCTCCCCATATTTATTCACTTTTTATTTTATATATTATTATATTAGAACTTGAGATATAACGTAGATGGGAGAGGTCATGTTTGTGTTGATCCTGTTTTTAAAGGACATAATTCCATTTTTTTCTGTGTGACTCTTAGTTTGAAATATTTTTTAACATGTATCCTCTTATTTCTGGGTTACAATGCTTTATTAAGGATATTACATTATTACAAATCCTTCAGCAATATTTTCAATAGTCACTTATTTTAGAAATTTAACATACTGGTATGCAGTCATACAGTGCATAATGATGTTTTGGTCAATAATGGGCTGCATATATGACTGTGGTCCTGTAAGATTACAATGGAGCTGAAAAATTCCTGTTGCCTAATGTTGCTGTCATAACTTCGTCATGGTGCAACACATTACTCATGTGTTTGTGTCAATGCTGGCGTAAACCTGTGCCGACAGTCATATAAAAGTCTAGCACAGAAGATTGTGTATGGTACATACTACTTGATAATGATAATAAACTATGCTACTGGGTTTATGTATTTACTATACTATAATTTTAATCATTATTTTAGAGAGCACTCTTTCTATTTATGAAAAAAATAAATTAATTGTAAAACCACCTCAGGCAGGTCTTCCAGGAGGTGTTCCAGAGAAGACATTGTTATCATAGGGGGTGACAGCTCCATGCCTATTCTTGCCCCTGAGACCTTCCAGTGGGACACGATGTGGAGGTGGAAGACAGTGATGTGAATGATCCTGTCTCTGTGTAGGCCTAGACGAATGTGGGTGTTTGTGTCTTAGCATCTAAAAAAAAATTTTTTTAAGTGAACAAAGAAATTATAAACTTATTCTATAAGTTTTTTTTCTGTTTTAAAGAAAGAAAATGTTTTGTTCAGCTGTGCAGTGTTTGTGTTTTAAGCTAAATGTTACAAAAGAGTCAAAAAGTTTAAAGTTGATAAAGTTACAGTAAGCTAAGGTTAATTTATTGAAGAATGTTTTTTTATAAAATTAGCATAGCTTAAGCAGACAGTGTTTATGAAGTCCTTAGATGGTACAGTAATGTCCTAGGCCTTCACATTCCCTAACCACTCACTCACCCTGAGCAACTTCAAGTCCTGCAAGGTCCGTTCATGGGAAGTGCCTTATATAGGTGTACCATGTTTCATCTTTTTTTTTTCTTTTTTTTCATGTTTCATCTTTTAAACTGTGTTTTTAAGAAACCTTTTCTATGTTTAGATGTTTCCATTTTGATATAATTACCTACATATTCAGTAGTAACATGCTGTACAGGTTTGTAGCCCAGAAATATGGCCATACCATGTAGCCTAGGTGTGTAGGAGGCTGTACCATCTAGAGTTGTGTAAGTATACTCTAAGATGTTCGCACAAGAATAAAATTGCCTAACGATGCATTTCTCATAATGTATCCCCATCATTAAGCAACCTATGACTAATATGCTATAGTAATAAATAGATTTATGTTGATGTGTGTGTATGAAATGCAATGTTTATAGAATGTTACTCTTTTTGTAGTGCTAAATTCTATCTGCCAGCTTTGTATTAGTGACTCATAGGTTAAGTTTTTTGTGTTATCAGATTTTAGAGACAATATAAAAAACCTGTGGGAAACTTCTAAAAGCTTCTGATACCACTTTTTTGATGTTTTTTGCTTTTTTTTCCATCCTGGGGTAATGAATGAGACAGTGACCATTCTTAAGGAGAATGCAACAAGTGACAGTGTTGCTGCCCAACCAGGTTCATTTGCCTACTGCAGGAGAGGAAGCCACTGTGCTGAGACAGCAGGGTTTACGGCAGAGAAAGAGTTTATTCTGCATAGTGCTGGGCAAGGAGACAGCAGAAATTTCTCAAATCTGCCTCCCAGAGAATTTGGGAGACAGGATTTTTAAAGACAGATGGGTGTAGGCAATTGAGTCTGCTAATTGGCTGTGTTCAGGGCACAGCCATAGGGTTTTTGGAAATTGTCTTCTTTGCTGACCAAGTTCTTGAGTGGGGCCACAAGATCAGCTGAGTCAGTTCCTTGCTATGGACCGCCAGTCTGGGTGGGTCAGCCGTCCCAATGGAAGGTATCTCAGGACCTACCCCTAGGTTTCAGAAAGGTGATGTTATCTATGGAGAAAGCTAAGAATCTTTATGACCACCAGTATGTGCCTCCAAAGTGGCAATTAGAGAGAAGCAAACAGGGGGCAGTGCCTCATTATTATCATTATTTTTAGCTAGGCCTGTGCCTTATTTTTAGCTAGGCCCTTACCACTATTCTCACTTTGCACCCCTTTTTTTATTAACTTGAAGTGCGGTTTCAACAGTAGCCTTTCTCAAATGTGAGTGAGCTAACTGCTGTAAAGAAGGAAGAAAACACACATCTTCCAATTGCTTTGTTAAAAATCCTTTAAAGTGCATTTGAATTTTTTAAAACTCCTGGGGAAGAAGAGAATCCTCCCTCTCAGTTTCCTAAATTGAGTTTTGCCGCCCCAAGGTGGGTAATGACATTAAACAAGCTTCTATGCCTTTTCCCTATTTTTTTCCCCTCATTTCCCCCTGAGGGTGATGAATTTGATCATGATGATGATTTCATGGGTGAATACATATTTCAGAATTTATCAAATTATACATATTAACAATGTGCAGTTCAGCGTATGTTATTCCTCAATAAAGCTGTTTGAAAAAAATTCTTGGTTTTTAAAAGAAGGGGAAAAAGAAGTTTTTCTTTGTGGGAGAGCATCTTCCCAGATAGGAGAGTATTAATAAAACATCACTGTTAATTTTCTTAAACATTTCAATGATTCTTCATTCACTTTTAAGGAATCATAGCTGCAGGGTCCCTTTTTCTATATAATGTTTATTGTGAGCTATTAAGCATGTTTTTTGTTTAATATGAGTGGCTTTGGGGGAGAGTAGAGTGTAAAATATATTAAAATCTTACAGGAAATATTTTATGTAAACTCTTCTCATGCTGCTATAAAGGAGAGAAAAATGATAGCAAAAGCACAACTAGGAAAGGTCTACAGTAACACTTTTATTTTTAGTTTTGTCTATAAATTTTATTGCAATTTTTTAAAATTTCAGAATATTAGAGAGTACAGATGTTTAGATTACACATAGTGCCTTTGCCCCACCTGAATCAGAGCTACAAGCATGTCAGTCCCCCAGACGCTGCGTACCGCACCCATTAGGTGTGAATATATCCATCACCTTCACCCTCCTCCCACCTGCCCAACACTCCATGAATGTTACTACTATATGTGCACTTAAGTGTGGACCAATTAATACCAATTTGATGATGAGTACATGTAGTGCTTGTTTTGTCCATTCTTGGGATACTTCACTGAGTAGAATGGGCTATAGGTCTATCCAGGATAATACAAGACTTGCTAGATCACCATTTTTTATGGCTAAATAGTACTCCATGGTATACATATGTCACATTTTATTAATTTACTCATGTATTGATGGGCACTTGGGTGGTTTCCACATCTTTGCAATTGTGAATTGTGCTGCTATAAACATTTTAGTGCAGATGTCTTTCTTTTATAGAATGTCTTTTTTTCCTTTGGGTAGATATCCAGTAATGGGATTGCTGGATGAAATGGTAGTTCTACTCTTAGCTCTTTGAGGTATCTCATTACTGTAGGTGTTTTTGTTATCAGTTTTGAGTCTGAATCATAGTTACTGATGGAATTTTATGATATAATCCTCATGGATGCAATGCATGAGTAAATTTATTAAGTTACTCCTATGGGTTTAAGTGATTTTTAATGAAAAATGAATTTTTAAGGAAGAAGATGGCAGGTAATAAATATGAAGTACTTCCCACCCGCTGCTGATATATGACCCAGTGGTGGTTCCATTCATTTATGCTAAAGATGGATCACTATGGCCATGCCAAAAGGAGATGTTAACTGAGTCTTGTGAATGGCAATTAGAGAAGGCCAAGGTCACTTGAAATGCCTCTCAAAGATTATCTTGTCTAAAGTGAAATTTTAAAAGCAGGAGGGACTTATAAATATGAAGGGATTGTGTTAGACGACAGGAGAGTTCCAGGGGATGAATCTACTTATTCCAAGAAAGTGAAAATTAAGAATTCTGCCTTTCGGTGTATGATGAAATTGCTTAAACGCTGGGTTGGATACATTGCTTTTCTGTATCCTGGTGTGCACTGCTTTTGTAGGCATTAAGGGAAACTTGCCCTTTCACCAGAAAGTTTGCAGAACCATCAACTCACAATTAAGGCATATTAATAAGAGAGAGGTTTATTTGCCATGAGCATGGGGAGAAATCACAGAGTGATGATTCAATATCCCAATGATGTTCAGATATTTTTATACCTGTCTTTTTGGAGGGGCGGGGAGAATTGTGGAGTACAGGTGATTCTATTTAGGGGTGACTAATGGTGCTAGGGAGGAGAAATGGATGGGGGAAAAGACAGACCACTTGTAAATGATTCACTTTGCAAATTAACTTAACCTGAGAGACAGATGTTGCGTGTTGAAAATAATTTGGGCCAGGTCTGCTTGCATTCTGCATGCAATATATTGAGATAACAGGGAGAGGAAGTCAGTTGCTTCTTTTGATCAGGTCAGCCTGGTTTATGCAAATAGAAAGCCCCTTCCAAGTGCTTTTTGATTTGAAATGGCACTTAATTCAAAATATTCTTTATACCAAGTAGCCATATTGGGGTGAAATGTCTGAGCTCCTTCACTTTGAATACTTGTGTAGTTCTGGGCAGCCAAGTCATAGAAACGCAGTGGTTAAGGAAGGACCTCAATTTTCTTGTCCTGGTGTGGATTATGGCAAAATGTATTTATTCAACCAACAACTACTTCGGTGTGTGAGCAAGACTGGCATTCATACCCTCAAGGTTTTAGTTTTACATAAAAAAATCATTGATGGGAATAAATGCTTCATAGGACAGGAAAAGTGTGATATGGACTGTTGAAGCACTTCCTTTTAAGAGCTAGGAAGGTCCTAAGGTGGTGTATGTGTTATAGAGACAGTGTAACAGAATGGCCTGGGGGGAAAAAAAGAAGAAAGATTTTCTGTCTTTTTAAAAGTTTCCCCAGACTTCTGGGAACTTGCAGCCTGGCCTGCATCCCTGAGGCAGGTTAAATCTCCCAGGTGGCTGCCAGCCCCCAAGGTGGGCGGCTGGCAGAGGTCACAGGCTTTGATTTTGGCAGAGATGGAATCATTAGAATCTTTAACCACAGCAATTGCCTGAAGCTGAGAACCCTCCCTTTAAAGCTCTGTATTTCTGCCTATGTTCGGGGAAAATTTGGGATTTTGAGATGAGAAGGTCCACCCTATTTCCTCCTTTGCTGGCAAAATAGACTCTATCTTTTCCTTCCTCCTCAAACCGCTAGCCCTCATTATTGGGCCTAGTGGACAAGTGGCCGAGCTTTCAGTAACAAGAGATCCTCACCTCCACCTCTCAACCTCCTTCGAAGAGATTGCCAGCAAGAACAAAAGCCATTGGTCTGGGACACCCCCCCCCCCAAGGTGGTAGTTACCTTAAGCAAGTGACACCCTAAAGCAGTGGTGCTCAAACTTGGTTGAACTTGGCAATCACTTAGTTTGAAAAAGGTAACTGTTATCTGATTCCCACCTCCATGGATTCTGATTTAATTGGTAGGGAGGGCTTCCTGGGGTTTGCAAAGCGCCCCAGCTGTCACTCGTTCACAGTTGATGAACTCTCAGGTGGTGGTCCTCCAAGTTCCCTGGGCATCTACATCAACTGGATGCTTTGTTAAAACAGATTGCTGAACCCACCTTCAGCGTTTCTGATTCAGTACATCTGGGGTGGTGGCTGAGAATTTATCTAACAAGCTCCCAGGTGCTGCTGCTGCTGGCCCACAGACCACATTTTGATAACTACGCTGTGATTTATTTCTTCATTACACTTGATGGGAGGATGGCATGTAAGCAGAGTCCAAAGTCAAATCATGATAGTCATAAGAGTCTGTGTCGTCCTCACCTAGAAGAGAAACATAGCAGGTAGAAATCTCAACTTCTGCTTTCTAAATATCAATTCTACTTCCTGTTCTTCCCCTCATTATCTTTGTGATGTATGAGGTCTGTCCAGAATGTATTGTGCCATTGTTACTACGACGAGAATGGTTTGTGCGACATTAGCGTAGCCTGGCGGCCAAGGAGAGTGGATGGGATGTGCGCGTGAAGACAGTGATGGCGTCACTGCCCGTCAGTGGGGCTTTAGACGCTGTGGGGTGAGCCTGCGTGTTGTGTGGCTGCTGCACTCAAAATGCTGAGCCAGTAGAGCGACTGATTTTGCGTTAAGCTTGAACATTCCTCGACAGAAACCATTCGGATGATTCAGAAGGTTTTCAGGGATGATGCGATGAGTGCAGCACAAACAAAAGTGTGGCACAATTGCTTCAAAGATGGTCGAGAATCTGTTGACACCGAGCATGTTCTGGAAGGCCTGCAACAAGCAGAGCACCTGAGAATGTTGAACATGTATGGCTTAGGTGAAGAGACGCCGGGAGAACTGTGTGACGTCCCAAGGTGAGAAATCTTTTAAGTGCGCCAATAGTGTGACGGATGTTCTCATCACTAAAGATCGGTGTTTGGCAAAGCACTATGTTTTCTAAAGCACAGGGACAAAAAAAACAAACAAACAAAAAAATCCCACCTGGTTAGGTACTCTCAAAAGATATTTTGGTTCCAAGAGTGAGCGTTGATATCAGTGGACTGGGTCATTTCACTTGCTAAATTTTCTACCCCTTAGTTAAACAGAATTACCTATTTTTTAAATATGCTAAGTAATGAAATATATTCAATTATTTCTTCATTCGCCAGTGTGCAATGAGAAGTGTGTAATGTCTGTCTGAGCCCTATAGCCAGTTCTGCCTCCAGCCAGCCTGGTGGCCATCCCTAATTGAACTTACATCTCTAAATCTGTTTCCACATTTACAAAATGATATATATTTGGCATGTGTTCTGTTTCTCTGAAGAACCCTAATGCAGATTTTGGTATTAAGAGTGATTCTAGAGGAACGGAATTTTGAACATGAATTTTCTGAATTGATTCTGGAGTTTCTGGAATTGAATCCGTAATCTGATTAGACTTAAACATGCCGATGACTCTATTTTCGGTAGTAAAGAGAGCACTGATAGTCCATGGCCTGAAGTTTTTAGAGACATAACAAATATTTGTATTTGATAGTCCTGATCAACTACTTAAAAGAAGCGAAGAGCTAGGTGACTCTGTAGCATACTTTTGAACATTTTTGGAAAATTAATGAATATAATGATAATTGGTTGCTATGAATATCACTAGACAAAGTGGTGAAAGCTAAAGATGAACTCGGAGATTTGAATTCCCAGCACAAGTGCTACATAAATGACCTGAGATCTTCCATGCTTGTCCTTAAGGAAACCCTTGTCTCCCGTAGCCACAGGGCTGAAATTGCTTAAAATCTAACGCAGAACCCCATCCTGCATCTGGCTAAATGATAGCGAAAGTTGAACTCCCAGCCTAACAGGGTGTTTACTGTTAAAGCGAGTGCTTTGATTGGGAAAGAATGGGATCTTCTAAGTTGAGATGGGACATGTGGGAAGACCCTGATGAAGTGGAGGACATTGAGCTGCCCCTAAATTCTTTACCAGGGGTGGAGGAGGTTTCCCCACCCCTGGCAGAAGTGGCCTCCCCAGCCCCAGCAGAAGTGGCTTCCTCAACCCCAGCAGAAATGGTCCTCCTCTCAGTAGTATCAGCCTTTCTACCTCTGTCTGAGGGGCGTTAACCCCGTATCACCTGAGAAAACTGTAATGGTCTCCCTTGAGGTAGTTGCCATACAAGACAATGCTGGTTCTCAGGACCTACCCTCCTTTGCTTCTAGACCTGTAACTGGACTCAAGTCCCAGCAGGCACCTGCAAATAAGATCAGTGTGTGACCCATGAGGAGGTGCATTCCAGTGTTTTGTTACTTGGAGAGTCCTGACTAATATACACACTAGAGGCTGGCCCCAGCCTAAAAGCAAAGAGAGTCTAAGGAGCCAGCCGGTGACCATCCTCCAAGTTCAAATTATTGCTTAATCCTCTGATTGTCCCATTCTGCTATCAAGGAATGACCATTCTAGGATCATTCTTCCAGGATGAACATATGTCCCTGTAAGACAAAACAAGGCCAAGGGAAGGAGACCCAGAACCCGGAAAAACATTTCCTAGTATCTAGAGACTCTGAGTCCCTGTGTCTTCTCAGATCTAAACAGCTTAGAAGCAGAAGCACAGACTTCTAATTATGCCATAGGAGAAAGAAAGAAGGGCTGGACATACTCAACTGGCTTGCCACTCTAACCTCATGAATGAAGATGCCTGAAAAGACTTTCCCCCAAGTAAGCCTACTCAAGTATTTCTGCCAAAGCTCTGTACCCTAGAAAATACAGCCTAATGAATAACTTTGAAGTTTGTCAGTCAGGGATAGTTGTCTTTCTTCGTGTAGAATACCTGATGGAAGATAAGAATGGAGAAGAGCCATGTGCCACTATAGGAAACAAATGGGTCAAACTATGGGATTTCTAAGGCATCTTCCAGTTGACAATACATGAATCTTAGTCTCAGAGTCTAAGGCCCTCAACACATGAAGAAGTGGGAACTCTGCTCTTTGCTCACTACAATACAGGCCTCACAGGGTGTTCATCTTTAGTTCCTCTAGTTTGTTTCAAGGTAGAGAGAAATTTACTTAAATTTACTGGGACAAAATTGCAAATTAAAGGACCAAGACTTAATATCCTATACTTTAATCTGAACAATAGAAAGTTTTGTATCAGTCTCAGCATCTAGAATATATATGTGTATGTGTATATAGTATATGTCATATAATATTATATGACATAAGTATATTATATATACTTATGTATGTTATACATATGTATAACATCTACAGGCCATATATGTATATGTGGCCTATATATAGTCCATCTCTCTCTTTCTCTCTCTCTCCCCTCTCCATATATGTATATAAAAACACACACATACGTATGCTATTCTTTTGGAATTAGAGTTTTTAAAAGTCTGATTCCTACTTCAAAATTGATAATAAGGCACCTGCTGGAAGTTCTGGAACATTTTGTTGATCCAAGCAATAAAATGGAAATGCAAATAAAGTTAACTTCAGGTTCAAATGTAGTTCATTTATTTTCCCTACCAACAAATGTCCAAATTATTGGAAATACTTTCATGAAAGCTTTCACTGTTCACAAATAATGTTTATATCTGAAAGTACATTTTTTCTAATAATACTAATATACATTTGGCATAGGTTGTTTTTTAAAATGTAGCAGGATGTAGCTTTTTATAAAGTCACATGTAATCTTTTTTTTTTTTTTTCCACTTCAGCCTTGACTGAAGTGGGGTAGATATGAACTCGGCCTGAGACACATCTGTGCCCAAGAAACCTAGAGTTTGCACAAGGATTATTTAACTATTTCATGTATGTTAAGGGCCTTTTATGGCTAATGGTAATTAGTTTAAATCTCCCTGTCTAAAAATCTCATCTTCCCCTTGAGGATGCCCTAATCTGGTCCTAGTGCTACCTTTGTATTACTCTCGTCTTCCAAGTTACAACAGTTCAACCAGCCATTGTTGGCTTTGCACATGGAGGAAGGGGCTCAGCAGCCCAGGTGTGTAGAAACTTCTACAAGCTGGGAGTGGCCCTCAGTTGACAGTCTTCGAGGCATTGGGGACCTCAGTCCTACATTGCTGTAACCTGAATAAGCAAGAAAAGATTCTCCTGGGAGCCTGCAGAATGGAACACAGCCCCGCCGACACCTTGGTTTTTAGTCTTGTAAGATTCATACCAACTTCTCATCTACAGTTCTGTAAGATTGTGTTGTCTTAAGCCACTAAGTTTGTGGTAGTTTGTTACAGCAGCAAAGGAAAACCAATACATCAAGAGCTGGAAAAGTCAAAATACTTCCTTGATGATACAGAAAGGAAATGATAGCAACATAAGTGTGTTGAGACATCATGTTATGTGCCTTAATTTCTTCTTTTTTTATCAGGGTTATGGGGAGTCATAGGGAAGTTAGGTTGAAGAATTGATGCATGAATGAGATTTTCGATGCTGAGCCCCAACCTCTGCTCTGAATTCCACAGATAAGACTGTGCTGAGGTGATCACCAGGTGTGTTCTTTCCTTAGAGGAACTTCTGTTCCTCTAGAGCTGGATAAACATTCCTTTCCATCTCCTTAACCCTGCTGAGCCAAACCTGAGTAGTATTTCTTAAATAATGTCAGCAGCAATTTTGCCCTTGGGAAATAATTCTTTGAAGCTACAGTTTGCTTTTAATAGCATTTCTGGAGAATAGAAGACATCATCATTTAACTTTCACCACTTTCGAGTAGACTTAAAGAGGTTAAAAACCCTAGCCCAAAAAATAACATTTCGATGTAAAATTATAGCAAGGCTATGAGTTACAAAGAAATGAAAGGTCCACTTCTTCATGCTGATTCCAAAGAAAAGCTTTCAGGGTTTCTGCAGTTTGTTTTAAACTTAATAGAAAGGCCTCATCTGTTACTTCATCCTGCAGGCTCTTATCTGATCACTGGTGCCATTGACATCACTGTGTAGGCATTTTGGTTATTTCTGGAAACAGAAGCAGCAGGAAAAATGGTTAAGCCCTTAAGAGAATGAAGTCTTGAAATGGAAAATTCAGTCCAGTCCTTAGTGACAAGCTTCCTCTTCAAGCTGTTTGAGGATGAAGCGCTCACTTATAAATAAACAACTTGGAATCTTCTCCCACCTCTGATTTATTTTCCACGAGGGACTGCAACTGCTCTAGGTGGTTAGAAACAACTTCTGGGATCCAAGTTGTCAGTTTGCTCCTTGGAGCTTCTGAATACTGATTGGCTGCTCTCCCCCGTGAGGGATGCTGATTGGCACAGGAAGAGCAAGGAAGGCAGGGACACCGTGAACACTCCTTCCCTGCAATATCAGGGCAAAGCGTAGCCGGGCCCTGGGACTCCTCCTCAAGCTTGCTGTGAGGCCCAGTGACCAAAGAGAGAGACCAGCCATTTCTTTGTTCTGTGGCAGGATAGCACAGCAGAGACTAATAATTTTTTAACAAACATAGTATTTAACAAAACTAGAAAATCATAGAATCTGCAAGGATCTCAGAAGATTTTCGAGTCCAGCACAAATGCAAGGGAGAAAGCTGTTCAGACTATTCCCCAAAGATGAGACTGAAATGCACCGGAACAGAGACTGACCGTCTCTCACTGGAACCTGTCACCTATCAGCGGGATTTGCTGGAAATTGAGTCCTCATGTTGGTCTGAACCTGGCTCTTTGTCATCCTCCCCCTGGTAGCTCTGCAGGATGTGGCTACAAAGAATGAGTTTTCCCCACTATACTCTGAATAAAAGGACCTAAGTAAAAAGACTTTAGGTTAGAACATACCTAACTTGAGTTGCTATCAGTGTTAGAAGTAAAAAATGAATTTTGCAGCAAAAAAAAAAAAAAAAATCCTGGATTCTAATCAGTCTTGCAACTTATTATGTATTTGACTTTGGGTCTTTTTCTTAACCTTTCTTACCCTCAAGTTTCTGAAATTAAGGGTAATAAGAATCACCCTGAGACTGAAATAAGGTAATAGTGTTGTGAGGCACCTAATTCAGCACCTGATACACGCGAAACATAAACACATATGATGGTTCTTATTTGTTACAATCTTTTGAGTGGACATTGATACAGGTGCTTGGCATGTTGAGCTGCACCAAAACATGTCTAGTCCCTGTTGTCATTAGAAGAGAGGTCGTGAGCAAACATGAAGGTACATCTAAGTTGGATTTTAATAAGCCCTCCAAAGAAAACACAGTAAAGCTCAGGGGATGGAGAGTGAACAGGTGCTCTTTTCTAATGGGGCAGGTCAGGGACAGCCTTTTTGGGGAAAGTGACATTTGAGGAGACACCTGCAAGTGCTGAGGTTTTGAGCCATGTGGCCATCTGGAGAATAATATTCCAGCAGGAGGGAGAGTAAAGGGTCAAGTGTGTCAGGGTGGCAAGGAGGCCACTGTGGGTGGTGCAGGGGCCCTCGGGGCTGTGGCTGTTGTCAGGGAGAGACAGCCAGAGGCTACATCCTGCAAGACGCTTAGGGCTGCCGTACCGGTTTTGGGTGGTAGTCTTGATGTGTTTAGTAGGTGGTTCTCTGCCAAAATGTGACATCTTACAACTAGTTCTCAACCCTGCCTATGTACTGAAATTGCTTGGGGTTTTTTGTTTTGTTTCGTTACGTTTTAATGCCAGTGTTCAGCCTTAATTCTAGAGAGTTGGAATTAAATGGTCTGAGGTGAGGCTAAGCATCTGTGTGTGATAGAAGCTCTCCCAGAGAGTCTAGTGGGTGTCAAGGTGGAGAAGCATCGTGACAAAAGGCATCAGTGGCCAATAGGATAAGAAATGTATACAATGAGCCAGCGAGTTTGATTGTGCGCTGAGAGAAGCACGGCTGCAATAGTGTGTGAAAATCAGTGGGATCAGATATTCCCTAGTGATGAATAAGCCAAGAGAGTTTTCTAGTCTTGGTCAAGAATCGGGAAAATCTTGACACAGAAAAGGGATTTTCTCACTCCCTGGTGGTCTTGCAGATTTTTGTTCTGAGCTGTTATAAGCAAAAAGGTAAAGACCACCACAAAACCAGGACTGAATGGATCCATGAAAATGTTGCATCTAGAATTTCGTTCCTTAAAAGTATTTTAACTACAAAGAACTTCCTTGTGCTCCACTCTGTAGTTGACGAAGGTGGTTAATTGGGGTTCCATGTTGGTCTTCAGTTGCTTAATAACTGTGGCTTCTAGCATCTTTTGTATACTTACCACAAAAGTTATACAAGTAAGACATCATTTAACCTTGTGTTTTAACCAGTCTGCATTCTTTTGCTTCAGTAGATAAAAAATACCTAGTTGAAAGCATTGTGATTGCTCATTGGTTCTCAACTATGGACAGTTTTGCTCCTCATGGGACATTGGGCAATTTCTGGAGAAACTTTTGGTTTTCACAGCTGGGGCAGGATGCTCTTGTCATGTATGTCGTGAGTAGAGATTGAGATGGCCCCAAAATGTCAATATTGTTAAGGCAGAGAAACCCTGTTGAAGGTCATTGTCCTCTAGCTTGAGAGAGAAGAAAAATCCAGTCCTACATTTCCTGCTACTTAGCTGTGTAATATTAGGCAAGAAGTTTGACTTCTCTTAATATAGGGGAAGTGGAGGGGTTGTCTGAAAATAAGCTCTTGAATTAGGTTCAATATAACTCAGGAAAATACAGGTGCCTATAGTGTGTCTATCACTGTGCTAAGCTGAAACATAGAAAAGTTTCTTCCCCTTTTAGGAATGCAGTTATCTCTGAGTGTACATAAGTCAGCGATAGCCGTGATAATGCTCTACAATAAGCCGCATTAAATTTCACTGTCTCAAATCATCATTACGTATTTTCACTGATGAATTAATTTTCAAATTGGCTGGAGTTCAGCTGATAGGGCTTTGATATGTCCTCTAGCTAGGACCAAGTTCCGATGCTGTGTGTGACTTTCATCTTCTTGGACACTGGCTCACCAAAGGCAGGTCCTCTCATGGTGACAGCAGAAAGTACAGGCAGCAAATAGAAATAGTCAATCCCTGTGAAGGCCTAGCTCAAATCTGTGTCACTGTCCCTGTCACCTACATTCTTTTGACCAAAGCACGTCATGTGCTCAAGACCAGAATTATAAAGCTGGTGAAATAGAACCTGTCTCTTGTGGGGAAAATTTTTAAAAATCACACATTCAGGGGCATGAACATAAGAGGAGGTGAGAATCGGGAACAATGACGCTGTCTATACATGGAGACCTTCCAACTCTAATATGCAACAGTTTTAAGACTATATTCTTGTTTTTGCATGTTTTACGAGAGTTTTGATTTATTAAGTTGAATTCAATGGTGACTCTTCATTTAAAGTTTATTTAAAGAAAAAATATCCAATTTGACTTCCACAATCTACCTAAACTTCCTTTGCAACCATTTCCATGGATTGGAAGACCTAGGCAGTTGTCAGTCCCACTTAGTTCAACTGGATGTATTTCTTCCACCATGGAGGCTTGCTACAAAAAGGGGTAGAACTTGCTTGGTACAAAAGATAATTTATGATACCCTGGCAGTGGAATGGAAAAAACCCAGATGGCCCGCATCCCCGGCACCAAGCAGTGTGTCCGCTGAGTGATGTGTCAGAAGTTCTTCCTCCTCAGTGGGCAATGGCTTTCTTCCAGCTACTTCTCCTTCAGTCTGGGCACCAGATAACCTTGCATGTTATAGATGGTTCGTTAAAGTGCTTTGAAGGACCTGCTAATAACAATGACCCTGGACTAGCAATAAGTGCTTTACAAACATCTATGTGCCTGATGACAACCCCATCTCTAAGTAATCAGATGTAAGTTTAAAGTGTGTATGTGTGTAAATGTGTGTTCATAAATGCATAGAATAAATAGAAAGGGAACTCATGATTTAGGTAATGGGGGTTGTACCAGGGAGAAGCATCGAGTGGCTCTCAGACAGCAGAAGGAAGGAAAATTTGTTTCACTGGATACCCCTTTATACCTCATATATTTTGCGTCAGGAGCATATAATACCTATGCAGAATATTTAAATACAATGAAGAAGGGCACTAATCTTCACATTTTATAATTGGGAGAGCTGAGTGAGTTACTTTCCTATTCAGAGCCTCAAAGCTGTATTTCTAGAAAAGTGGCAGAACTGGGATTTGAATGCAGGTCTCTGTAACTCTGAAAACTTCTTTTTAAAAATCTTGCTATGAAATTATTTCTTAATTTTCTGGAGGTGGATAGCTGTGCATTCATTAGCCTTTACTGTTCAGCAGACAGGCATTTTCATCAATAATGTCTCTGCTAACTTGGCCATTAAGCTTCTGCTTTCCAGGGGTTTCTGTTTGATGGGCTCTACAAAGCCCATTAAGCCTAGTTTATCTTGGTTTCCAGTCTGAGTGTGGGTTCATGAAGGCGTAAGAGTTACCACATTACATGAAGTCATCCACTATGAGAAGCTGAGAAGTCTTGTTTGCCAACTTTCATTTTTATCCTCTTTGCCTATTAAAACAATTAGTAGTAACACTGTACACTATTGTGTACCAATATTGATCACTTGTGTCTTCTGGGAATGATAATTTCTTGAAGAGTTCTCCTAATCCCAGTCAAACTCTGGAGACTATTTTTATGACACTAGGAAATGAACTCAAATGTAAAAATGTTATTAAAAGGAGAAAGTTATCAAAAGTTCATGAAATGATTTTGCACCAAACATCCATATGATCCAGTTTTCCCCAAGAGCACAGCAGGAGATGAGGATTGGCTGGGAAATAAACCACGCTCAAGGAATGAATGGCAATTTATTCTCCTGAGAAAATTTTCACTGTTTTGGATCAGACATTTATAAAGTCAGTTAGCCTTCCTGACAGTTGCTGATTGATTTTTTTCAAAAGAAAATCCTCTCAATACTTGCAACCCTCCTTTAGCCCCTTGTAGTTTTGGGGCATTTTGTTGTTTTATTTTTTGTTTTAATCCATCTTTATGGAAAAGAGAGAACATGATACCGTGGAGAAATCCATCAACTGAGAATTACACCACTGGGATGCGGATCCTCTCTCTTCCTCCAGGCTGCTCTGTGACTGTCATTAAGTCAGTCTCCCTCTAAGAAGAATTGGAGTGCATGTGCTTGGAGGTCTCTTCTGTCCCAAGCGTGACAATGTTAAGACTTTTTCCCCCCCAGGACTCAGGAACTAAAGAGCCTCAGTTTCTCACCCGAGGCAGTCCTAAACAAAAACATCAAATTGTTCAGGTTTTTCTTTTGTGGGATTTTATTTGCCTGCTCTGTGTGCCTCCTCCTTTTTCTGCTTCCTCCTAGGTATCGATAACAAAGGCTCTTCATATCAGCCAGCTACCAGCTAGGGCAGGAGAGCGCAGCAAAAAGAACAACAGGTTTGGAGTCAGTTGGGAGCTGGTTTTATTTTTTGCTCTTTCATGAGCTGTATGATCTTGAAAGAGTTTCTCAACTTCATCAGCAGGATGACAGGGATGACCTAGATAATCTCTGTCATTTCATCTGAGCTCTAAAATAACTATTCTGAGGCCTGCTTCAGTGGCAATGCATGATGTTGCCTTCTTCAAATCCTTTACCCCAAAATAGGTAATTTATAGAGTATATATTTTTCTCTCTTGATTTCAATTTGTATCAAATAATGGAGACCCACTTCACAGTTCCATCATTATGGCATGTTAACTGTCTTTATTATTCCATTTGAACTTTTAGGTCTTGTCTATAGGCATGGATTCTGGTCTCAGTTGTGCTAAGAATTTGGTTCACTGCAACATGTAAAGGGAGGGTAAATTTGTCTTTAAGGCTTCCCACCTGGCCTTGTCAAATCCATGTGTAGGCAGCCGGTTTGTTGTAAGGACAACCTGTTTCTTGGGATAGGGTGGGCCCCTTCCTGGCTGTGCTACCTATAAGATCAGAGTAAAGATGGCTCATAGAAAAGCAGCTTCAAAAATTTTTAATTGAGATCTACATAAGAAATAAACACAGCTGAAATGTTTTGCAAAACAATTATTATGCTTACTATATGCAATACATTTTGATTTTTGTATTCCGTTTCCTTACACACACACACACACACACACACACACACACACACACACACATACACACAGATCTGACCTACTAAACTGATTTCACAACCCTCTAATGGGTCTTGACCTGATGTTTTGAAAAACAGTCACAGCGAATTTTGCCATTTAGTCAGAATGCCCTAGGGACCCAAAACCATCTTGGCTCAGTTTTCAGCAAAGAAGTAAATAGAGCCATTAAATGATAGACACTGGAGTGAGTGTGGTACAGTGAAGAACTTCTCAAATAGTGGCATTGTATTGTCCCCATACACAGGTCAGTGGTGTCAAACCCCTGGAGAATCTTGCTAGGGTTGTCATTCTGCTCTATTATATGTTTTCTTATTTTTTCTTATTAAAAGAAAAAATTTTGCATCAGGTAACTTTGCCATCCTGGAAGAGCTCCATTGCTTAAGTGGCTTGAGGCACCCCGGGTACACTGCCCCACGTCCCTCTTTTATGGTGACCCCAGGTGGAGACACAGGTAACATTGACCTAGAAGGGAGAAGGACTCTGACAACTAACTGGGAGGGCTGTTGGACAAGTCATTTAACCTCTTTGTGGGTTAATACTCCATGACGAAACAAAGTAGGTAGAATGAGGTCTTCCACTGCAGGCTTTTGACATGCACGCTTGCCCAGTTGAAGCTTTCAATCAGCTTCTGGCAATCACACATCTCTGGAGAGCTGTCTCAAGCCAGTCTTCACCATGGGTTGGTACATGGGAATTATGTCAGTGCCACTGACATTGAATGTCCAGGGATAAAAGAAGGCTCCCAGGATGGATTGATATTTCCAAAAATGAAATAGAGAATTGAGGATAAGTATATTGATCCTCAAACTGTAGAATAACAGTGATTTTTGGAAAGTTTGAGACTCAAAATAGTTTAGACTCCTTGGTTTTTTTTCACAGCATTTTCTAGATATCCTAAATATTAGTAATTACCCATATCCTGTTGGGAGATACAACTTTAATGGGCCTGGACTTTGGAATTATCTTATTAGCAAACTTAATTTTTTGAACGATATGCTCACTTCAGATCTTATTTTTAAATACCAGAATGTTTTTCAGAGACCTCTTCCATTTTATTGTAAGACGAAAGCTACGAAACACACAAAAAAATTAGGCATCAGAATTATATGAGAAGAGAATGTGCCAGTATTAATCTAATGTCATGCTGCTATTTAACATGAGTAATGATAAGGGCATACTTTCAGTTGGTAACAGTGCTGGAGCCAGGCCTTAAACTCAGATCCTGCTGGCTCCACAGCTGACTGCCACACAACCATAGGGAAAGCAGGGAACTACTCCAGGCTTCCTTTCTCAAGTGCAAAATGGAAATCTTAACACAATGTACCTTGACAGGGTAATTGCTGAGATTAAATAAGATAAAGTCTTAAGCACTTAGCATAGTATTTGACTTGCAAAGTATTTTAAGCAAATGTTAATTGTATTATTACATAATTATGAGGATGGGAACTAATAGGTTTTAATCATAAAAGTAATTTATACTCTTCAAAAATGCAAAAACATGAATAAAAATTTTCAATGTAAGGAGTTAAGTTACATTCAGGAATATTTTGCATATAAAATATTTGCATATGTAATATACATATGTACACCTGAAGATATATATGTGTATCTACGTATAGTTTAGTTTTAAAACAGCATTCTGTTAACTGTTTCCTTTTGTTAAAAAATGGATATATACATTTTTTAAAACCAGCACCAAAAATGTACTTTATTCTCTATAACAGTTTCCTAGTATTCAATTTTATAAATATATTGTCATTTTGAAACTCTTATTGATGAATATATAGATTATTGCCATGTTTGTGCTATTATAAATAATATATTTTAGTATATAGTTTTAATCTATAGATCCTTTCTACTTGTGTAAGTTATTTTATCAGATGAATTTATAGAAGAGGAATTTATGGATCAGATTATGCCCATGTTAAAAAAAATGTTAGCGCATTCACCAAATTGTTTTCTAAACATGTTGTACTTACCAACACTTAAGGAGACCCTATTTTCCCATAACTCCAAACCACAGGCTTTAAACTTTTTCCAATCAACTAAATGACTATTAGTTTCTTATATACAAATTTGCATATCTTAACAATAAAAAAGAGAAGTAACCCAATTAAAAAGTAGGCAAAGGAGGATCTTGGGAAGATGGCAGGGTAGGAAGCTACAGGAAACTGTGATACTTGTTTGACACATGTAGACATATATCAAAACTTATCAAATTGCACACTTGAAAAAATGTGTACAAGCCAGGCACGGTGGCTCACACCTATAATCCTAGCACTCTGGGAGGCTGAGGAGGGCGGATTTCTCGAGGTCAGGAGTTCAAAACCAGCCTGAGAAAGAGCAAGACCCCATCTCTACTATAAATAGAAAGAAATTAATTGGCCAACTAATACATATAGAAAATTAGCCGGGCATGGTGGCACATGCCTGTAGTCCCAGCTACTCGAGAGGCTGAGGCAGAAGGATTGCTTGAGCCCAGGAGTTGGAGGTTGCTGTGAGCTAGGCTGACGCCACGGCACTCACTCTAGCCTGGGCAACAAAGCGAGACTCTGTCTCAAAAAAAAAAAAAAAAGAAAGAAAAAATGTGTACAAAGGAAAAATATGGCGGAGTAGGGGTGTCCTCCAGGCTCTCTGCTCCCAGAGTGGAAAGTGAAGAAAGCAGACAACCACACACGAGCGATCTACACTTCCACAGGACCAGCTTCGCAAGCCTGCAGACATTCACCAGGAAACGGAGGGATAAGAAAGACGACAGCCGAAATCAAAGGTGAATTGAATATTCTTCCACAAAACCCGGGGAATTGGAAATATACAACAGGGAGGGAGCAAGGCGCGGTTTGACCGGCTGCGGCTGCAGCATCAGCTCTACCTGGCTCTGGGAGACATCCCATCCCCCACCGAGCTCCACACCCGCGCAGGCCTGGGAGTGCCCGAAGTTGGTGGGCAGTGGTAGCGCCAGGCAAAGCTGTGTGGAGAGGAGACCAGAGCAGAGAACATTTTGGACTCTCCTTAGCGCTCAGCTGAGGCAGTTTCAGGTAGGGGAAGGTCCGAACCCAGCAGTCGCTCCCCTGCTGGACAGGAGCGAGAGCCCACTCTGGCCTCTCCCTGCAGGATGCTTCCAGGCCCAGGTTGAGGGGAGTATACCCGAAAGGAGGCTTTGATCTTGGATTTAGTGGAGGTTTTGGCTGGTGCTGAGTGGACGGAGAGCGGAAAGCTAGGTTCCTTGAACCTTGGGGACTCCGCAAGTTGGGTGAAGTCCCTCTGCTCCTCCAAAACTCCCCCCATCTCCCCATTCCTGCGCTTTGACTGGGACTCTGGAGGGGCAGTAGGGAGGGAGTGGTGGTATGCGTGGCTGCTCCACCAGACTGATCTTGGGCGGTCTCTCGCTGTACAAGCCGCCTGTGCTTTGTGTCCAGAGAGCAGAGCCTGGCTTGGCAAGGTGGAGCTGCCAAGATATAACCTGCTTTTCTAGATATAACCTGGAGAGACATTATCACCCACACCCTCCTGCGACTTGGGACCGGGCGCTTTGTGCTAAAGGTTCTGACTCCACCTTGGGGCGAAGCTGCCACCTGTCTCAAACTCTGTATTTAAAGAGACAGAAGGTGGAGAGTGGCAGGTTGCGGCTGTCTCACCAGTAGGATCTTGGGCGGTCTCTCACTGTGCAAGCTGCCCATGCTCTGTGTCCAGAGAGCAGAGCCCATCTTGGCAAGGCATAGTTGTGAAGAAGGCTGCTTTACACCCTCCTATGACTTGGGTCTTCGTGCCAAAGGTTCCTACTCTGCCTCTGGGTGGAGCTGAGAAAGAGGCTGTTCCATTCCTGTGGCTTGTCTTAAATTCTGTGTTTAAAGGGGTAGGAGGTTGAGAGTGGTGGGTTCCAGTGGTTGCCTCGCCAGATTGATCTTGGGTGGTCTCTTGCTGCACAAGCCACCTGCACTCTGTGTTCAGAGAGCAGAGCCTGTCTTGGCAAGGTGGAGTGGCAAAGGAGGCTACTTTTCTAGATATAACCTGGGGAGACACCATCACCCATACCTCCTATGACTTGGGTCTGGGTGCTTTGCGCCAAAGGGTCTGACTCTGCTCTGGGCAGTGTTGAGAAAGAGGCTGTTCAACCCAAAACCCGGGTTGCAAGACTGTCACCTCTGCTTCACTTCCACCTCCCTGCTGGTGCTGGCCACAGAAAGGCAGCTCTAATAGCATATCAGGACAGCCTATCAAACTGAGTCCCCTCCTTACTGTGGCCTGATAGCTGGTGCCTCCAGCCAGAGGGGAAGCCCGATTCCCGGACCTACAGAGGGGTGTGGGAATCTATTGTCTTGGCTGAGATTTGCTGGTGTTGAAGAATATCCTTAGCAGCGACCAACCCACTGGGATTTCATGCAGAAGGGACTAACCTCTTCCTGGCAGGGGCAAAGTGATGGGGCAGGTCTCTTTCTGGTTTGGGACTCTCAGAGGCCTCAGGAAACAAAAGAGAGAGTAATATCAGAGTCTATCATAGTGCTTCCCACTTCAGCCTAGGGGTTGAGAGTGAACTAAGAGTTATCTACCTCCTGAATATCTAAGCAAGGGGCATAAACCCATTAATCTCTATAGACATAAGGTGAAGAAATTAGATCAAAAATAACCAAACAGACTCAAACTCCTCTAAGATGATACAGGACCAGAGTCCTGCCAAAGATCATTCCTTAGGAATCCCAGAATTTAGCCCATAACCCAGTCCCAACACCTCTGGTCCCAACACCTCGACAAAACACCAAGATGAGAAAGAATCAGCAGAAGATCACAGGAAACATGAAGGAGTACAGAGAAAAGTCACCTCCAAAATAAAATACTTGACCTCTGTCAACCAACACCAACTTACATGATATGATTAAACTGACAGAGGAAGAATTTCAAATATGGATTGTTAGAAAACTCAATGAAATTGAAGAGAAAATAGAATCCCAACACAGAGAAACTATAAGAACAATCCAGGAAATGAATGAAAAATTCTCCAAAGAAATTGAAATTATACAGAAGAACCAATCAGAAATCTTAGCAATGAAGGAAACAATCAAGGATCTCCATAATAAACTGGAAAGTATCAAGAATAGAATGGACCATGCAGAGGAAAGAATCTCAGAGCTTGAAGATTATGCCTATGTGCTAAACAACTCAGAGGAAGAAAGGGAACACAGAAACAGGAGACAAGACCAAAGCTTACAAGAAGTGTGGGATTATGTAAAAAAGATGAATCTCAGGGTGATTGGGATTCTGGAAGGGGAAAAGGAACAATCACAAGGGCTGGAAAACTTATTTCATGGAATACTGGAAGAAAATATGCTGGGCCTGGCCAGAAATCTTGATATACAAATACAAGAAGCACACAGAACTCCTGGGAGACTCAACGTGAAAAGGCAATCACCTTGTCAAATGGTCATTAGGTTGACCAAAGTAAACGTGAAAAGAAATCCTCCGTGCAGTGAGGCAAAAACAACAATTAACCTATAAAGGAAAACCTGTCAGACTAACAGACTTCTCATCTGAAACCTTATAAGCCAGGATGGAGTGGGTGCCTATCCTAATCTTCTAAAACAGAACAAAGGCCAACCTAGAATTCTCTATCTGCCAAAATTAAGTTTCATCTATGAGGGAGAAATAAAGTCCTTCTCAGACAAGTAATCACAGAAGGAATTTGCAAAGTCCAGACCCATCCTACGGGAAGTTCTCAGATCCACATTTCTAACCAAACAGGGCAATAGACACTCCTCAAAGTAAAATCTTCAAAGAATTAAAGCTTAGATCTTAAACTGCATGATGGGACAAGGAGTAAGACAAAGCAACAAGACTTCACCCAATAATATGAATGGAAATCTTCCTCAAATTTCAATCTTCTCAATAAATGTAAATGGCTTAAACTGTCCTCTGAAGAGACATAGACTGGCAGAGTGGATAAAAATCCACAAGCCTAGTATCTGCTGTCTACAGGAAACACATCTAACCCACAAGGATGCCTTCCAGCTGAAGGTCAAGGGATGGAAACTATTTGCAGATAACATAAGCTTTAAACTAGAAAAAGTAAAAGGATAAAGATGGCCATTTTATAATGGTGAAAGGAAAGATCCAAAAAGAAGATTTGACAATTGTTAATATTTATGCGCCCAATGCAGGAGCACCTAATTACATAAAGCAAACCTTATCTAATCTAAACATCATCTTACACAAGACTGCCATAGTAGCAGGGGACTTCAACACTCCACTGAATAATCTGGATAGATCCTCCAAACAAAACATAAGCAAAGAAATAATGGACCTGAACAGAGCTCTTCATCAAAAAGGTCTGACAGATCTCTACAGAACATTCCACCCAAATAAAGTTGAATTTACATTCTTCTCAGCAGCTCATGGATCCTTCTCCAAAATTGATCACATCCTAGGTTGCAAATCAGATCTCAAAAAATTCAAGAAAATAGAAATTATACCTTGTATCTTTTCTGATCACAGTGGTATAAAATTACAGTTCAATTCCTATAGAAACACTCAACCCCTCACAAAATCATGGAAACTAAACAATCTATTATTGAAAAATTATTTGGTCAAGGAAGAAATTCAGAGGGGAATCAAGAGTTTCTTCTAACAAAATGATAACAGAAATACTTGTTACCAAAACCTGTGGGATACAGCAAAAGCTTACCTGAAATGAAAACTAATAGCAATTAACGGTCACATCCAAAAAACAGAAAGGTTAGATACTGGCAACCTAATGAATAGGCTGAAGGAATTGGAAAAAGAAGAGCAAACAAATTCCAATCCTAGTAGAAGAAAAGAAATAACAAAGATCAAAGGAGAACTTAATGAAATGGAGAACAAGGGAACTATACTGAAGATCAACAAAACCAGAAGATGGTTTTTTAAAAAAATAAACAAAATTGATGGCCCTCTTTCTAGACTGACAAGGACTCAAAGGGAAAGGACACTAATAAACTCAATAAGAAATGAAAAAGGAGATATTACAACAAACACCACAGAAATACAAAACATTGTTTGACTACTTTAAAAAAGTATATGCCCCAAAACTACATAATGAAGAGGAAATGGACAAATTCCTGGATTCATACAACCTTCCTAAGTTCATCCAGGAGGTAAAAGAATTCCTGAATAGACCAATCTCAAGCTCAGAAATTGAAGCAGTAATTAATAACCTCCCCAAACGGAAAAGTCCCAGACCAGATGGCTACACTTCAGAATTCTACCAAACATACAAAGATAAACTCATACTACAGAAATTATTCCACACCATTGAGAAGATGGTATCCTTCCTAACTCATTCTACGAAGCCAATATCACCTTGATACCAAAGCCAGGAAAGGACGCAACAAGAAAAGAAAATTACCGACCAATATTTCTTATAAATATAGATGCAAAAATCCTAATAAAATTTTAGCAAATAGAATTCAGCAGCACATCAAAAAAATAATTCACCATGACCAGGCGGGCTTTATTCCAGGGATGCAAGGCTGGTTTAACATACGCAAGTCTATAAATGCAATTCACCTCATATATAAAAACAAGAACAAAGACCATATGATTCTGTCAATAGATGCAGAAAAAGCATTTGACAAAGTCCAATACACCTTATGATAAAAACTCTTAACAAAATAGGCATAGATGACTCATACCTTAAATTTATCAAATCCATTTATTACAAACCCACTGCTAATATCATTGTAAATGGAGAAAAATTGAAATCATTCCCTCTTCAAACAGGAACTAGATAAGGATGCCCACTATCTCCTTTTCTATTCAGCATAGTGCTGGGAGTCCTAGCTAGAGCAATCAGGCAAGAGAGGGGTATTAAGGGCATCCAGGTGGGGGCAGATGAGATCAAACTCTTGCTCTTCGCCGATGACATATCTAGAAAACCCCATGGATTCATCCAAGAGACTCCTAGATTTGATAAATGAATTTGGTAAAGTTTCAGGTTACAAAATCAATATACACAAATCAGAAGCACTCATATATGCCAAGAACCATCAAGCAGAAACTCAAATAAAAAATGCAATACCCTTTACTATAGCCCCAAAGAAAATTAAATATCTAGGAGTATATTTAACTAAAGATATGAAATATTTATACAAGGATAACTACAAAACACTAAAAAAAGAAATTGCAGATGATGTAAACAGATGGAAAAATCTACCTAGTTCATGGATTGGTAGAATCAATGTCGTTAAAATGTCAATATTACCTAAAGTGATCTGCAGCATTAATGCATTCCCTATCAAAGAACCACCAGCATTCTTTACAGATCTAGAAAAAATAATGCTTTACTTTGTGTGGAACCAGAGAAAAACTCATATAACCAAAGTAATCTTAAGTAAAAAAGAACAAACTAGGAGGCATCAGTCTTCCTGACTTCCAGCTGTACTATAAAGCAATAATAGTTAAATCAGACTGGTACTAGCACAAGAACAGAAGCATTGATGTTTGGAATAGAACTGAGATACCAGAGATGAAACCATCAGCATATGGTAACCTAATCTTTGATAAAGCAGACAAAAATATACAATGGGGAAAAGAAGCTCCCTTCAATAAATGGTGCTGGGAAAACTGGATAGCTACATGCAGAAGATTGAATCAGGATCCCAACCTCTCACAAAAATTCACTCAAGATAGATCATAGATTTAAACCTAGGGCATGAAACCTTAAGAATCCTAGAAGGTGATGTTGGGAAAACCCTTTCTGACATTGGCCTAGGCAAAGAAGTTTTGAGGAAGGACCTCCAAGGCAATCATCGCAGAATCAAAAATAAATGGGATATGATCAAATTAAAAAATTTCTGCACAGCCAAGGAAACTATCATTAGAGCAAATGGACAACCCACAGAATGGGAGAAAATATTTGCTCTCTACACTTCTGATAAAGGTCTAATAACAAGAATCTATCTAGAACTCAAAAGAATTAACAAGAAAAAAATCAACCCATCAAGAAATGGGCAACAGAAATGAACAGAAACTTCTCCAAAGAAGACAGAATAATGGCCTGCAAACATATAAAAAAATGCTCAACATCTCTAATCATCAGAGAAATGCAAATCAAAACCACAATGAGATACTGCCTAACCCCAGTGAAAATGGCCTGTATCAAGAAATCCCAAAACAACAAATGCTGGTGAGGATGTGGAGAGACAGGAACACTCTTACACTGCTGGTAGGACTGCAAATTAGTGTAACCTTTGTGGAAAAGAATTTGGAGATACCTCAAACAGCTAGAAATAGAAATACCATTCACTCAGCAATAGCATTGTTAGGCATCTACCCAAAAGTACATATGACATTCTATTATAAAGACATCTGCACCTGAATGTTTATGGCAGCACAATTCACTATTGCAAGGACATGGAAACAACCCAAGTGCCTGTCAAGTCATGAGTGGATAATCAAAATTTGGTATATGTTCACAATGGAATATTACTCAATTCTAAGAAACGATGGCGAGCTAGCACCGTTTATACTGTCCTGGATTAAACGTAAGCTATTATCCAAAGTGAGGCAACACAAGATCAGGAAAATGGGCTCCACATGTACTCACATCAGATTGTTACTGACTGATTAAAAGTATGGTCTCAAATGGTAACTCCTCTTAGGGAGAGGCAAAGATATAAAATGTAACCAAAATGTCAAAAAAAAAAAAAAAGGAAAAAAAACTTTTATTGGATGGTGGGCAGGTAGGGGAGTAGGAAGGGATGCGTGTATACTTACATAATGAATGTGGTGCATACTACCTGGAGGATGGACATGCTTGAAGCTCTGACATGGCAGGGGTTGGGGAGGGATGGCAAGGGCAATATATGTTACCTTAACATTTGTATCCCCATAATATGATACAATAAAAGGGGAAAAAAAGAAAAAAATATAAAAACTTAATAATAAAAGTTTAATTCCTTCTAAAAAAATATATATACAATTTACTGTGTCAAGTAGCCTCAGTAAAATTGTTCAAATACAATCAATGCTTTCACATCAGTAATACAAGTTATTAAATATCTAGGAGCAAATGTAACAATAAATGTACAATGCAAAAATTACAAAGCTTTCTTAAAGGACATAGAAAAATCTGAAAGTAATTGAAAAATATGGGATATCTCTTCACATACAGGTTCGGTATTTTTGAAACTTAAATTTTTCTCTGAATTTATTCAAAGCAATTACATTTAAACTTTTTTTTTTCCTGTGATGTTAGAGAACTCGACAAATTGATTTTAAACTTCATCTGGAAAAGGAAATTTAAAATTCTATCCAAGAAAGTCTTGAAAGAGAAAAATAATGATGAGGGACATGCCTTCCCAGTTATTAAAACATATTTTCACTGTGCAATAATCAAAACAGTCTGGTATGACAATAGGAATTGAAGAGAGACCTATATAAATATGAGAATGCCATAGTAAGTTGGACTTTTAAAAATAAATAGGTTTCTATTTCGAGTGCTTAGCTGCAGGGTACGGAAATGGGAGTTTGGAGTTTAAGAGATTTTAGTTTTCACCTCACAACTTTCATTACTGTTTGAGATTTTTACAATGAATGTGGATTCATTTTTAATATATAGGTAAATACATAGGTACATATATGTTTACATATTAGCACATGTTTAAAAGCAGTAATGTGAATCTATGTACACTGCCATGGGAGGATTTTTGAGGTATATTGTTGAGGGACAGAAATAAATTAGAGTTGTAATTATTAATGTGATCCAGTTTAGAACATATGAAATTATATATGTGCACATATGTGCATATGTAGTATTGTAATTAAATGGATTTAAACACATAAAAAGACTGTAGGGAGATGCATTTAGAATTCCTTTCAGGAGGATGACAAAAACTTCATTTTTATTGAATTATTTGCAGTTTTTGCAATGCATATGTTTTACTTTTGTAACTTGGAATTAAAAAATAATCAGTAGGAAAAGTGGATGTTGGGGTAAATTGGCTTACATTTAGAAAAGCATATTTGATTAATATGTCATACCACATTAGAAAACTCAATTCCTCTTGGAATCATGTGCAGTACTTAATGCTATGTCAGGTACTATGCTAGGATTTTTCTTTATATTCTCATTTGGTTCTCACAACCAAGAGAATGTGCAGGTAGTGCATTTCATTTCATAAGAGTGATGCTAAGATAAGTTACATACATGGAAGAGCCGGGATTTTCATGCTACATGCTTCCTTCTCTTCCTCCTCTTCTACTTAGGTGTTGGTTTACCTTTCTCCCAAGCATGTCAGAAAAGTGTAGAGTAGTTTTGGATGAAATATAATCCTGTTGCTTTTAAAAAAAAATTGACCTAGAAAAAAATCTTAAATTTTATTAGAAAAGATAAGAAGAAAAATAAAGCTTATACTCTTTATCCTCATATTGTCATTTCATGGTTACAGTGCAATGTTATTTCAAATAGTCTGGGATTCAGTGACAGAAGATTCTGATTACCATAATCTCTAAGTGGTAGATCTAAATTTGACTCTGACATTGGAGCCTTCAATCATGGTGTTATGACATGAAATCAGAATGCAATATCATGCAGTATTCTGTAAATAATCCTGTAATTACATCTTGTAGCTCTTCTAAACTACAACTGTTTTTCCATGTGCTGACTTGTACTAGCCAGCATGCTGATTTCCTTTTTTATTATAAAAGTAATATATGCCCATTGTTAAGTGTTTTAATAAATATGATTAACATCAAACTTTCAAAGTTTTGGGACCTTACTTGTGAATTTCTAGCTCCCCTTAGGCATGGCCCCTGCCATTCTAGATTTTTAACTATCTGTTTATCACTATATACACAGCTGGGTTTGTAGTAGTTCAATAAATACTTAAGTGAATGAATTAAAGTGACATGTTTTGCTTTGTTTCTTACTCTGCAAATATATCAATGGTTAATGTAGTCTATAAGAAATGTTATAATAAATGTGATTAAATTATCTTCATTATTTCTAAGAGATTATTTAGCCCTCCTGTGAAACAGTTAAACCAAAAAACAAATCTATCTTCTTCCCTTGCTCACTTACTGCATAGCTAATGCTTTTCCATTGAACACTTTTGAGATTTGTATATCCAATTAAGAGATTAAAAGGATATAAATAAAAGCACAAATATGAATCAGAAGACATGCTCATCTGTACGTACATTGCCAACTACCAGTGTGACCTTGATGGTACCTTCCATAAGGGTAGGTGCTCTAATTGATTCACAATCCAGCCAACACTCGCCTAACCCATATGGGTAAATTGGCAATTGTTTGTTCATCTTAAAGAGAAAACTACAAACCAATTTTGCCTACATTTCTAACCTAAAAGTAGGAGTAGCTCTTAATCTCATTCTCAGATCACCAAAGATGCAGTAATTGATGAGGCGACAAATGAAAGTCCTTTGAAAAGGGATGGAGCTTTGTAAGAACCAATCTAAGCAGGTTTGAGCCCTTTTCTAGCTCCCTGGCCCACAGGGTCAAAGCAGCAGGCATTTCTATCGAGTATTTGGAGCTGTGCTCCAGAATGAGAGAGAACCCCTCTGTAGGTATCACATTTTTCCTTCCATTTGGAGCCCCCTAAACTGAGATTCTGTGACCTGGTTTCTTTTATGATGTCTATGTCACCTCTCCTTGGGCCTTTGGATTAATCATGCATTTGCCCAGTTCTCCTGGCTTCATTGTAAGTTTGCTTTCTGTTCCTCTCCTCACCCTGTTCAACAATTTTCTCTGGCAACACCCTGTCTTTCACTCTCTTCCTTCAGCCTGTCTTTCCTTATATGTGCACCGAGGCCAGGCGCCCATATGATATAATAAATCATTGTTAAACTGGGTTCTGCACCAAACCTCTTGGGTATTGTGTTTCAAACCTATGTCAGTGAGGAGACATTCCACAGAGGATGACATAAAGAATAGCATTTATTCTCCCGGATCTTCATTTAAGTCCTGGGGCGAGCAATTCTAACTGATGAACCAGCGCATGTGGCAACTCACAGAGCACTGTGGTATTTATGCCAACCATAAAAATCTCATTGACCTGCAACTAGCGTATCGACTCCAGGGGTAGGACTCAAAATATTTACCTCTGAATGCTTTCTGGACTCCACTTTCTCTGGCGTTGTGACATCTTCACCACTAAAATAATCACACAAGTCTTGAAATAGGAGATGTTGAAGATTTTACTTTTTACCTCATGCAGTGTGAAGTGTCTTCATTTAATTTTGAGGTTAAAAAAATAAAATTATGGCCGGGCGCGGTGGCTCACGCCTGTAATCCTAGCTCTCTGGGAGGCCGAGGCGGGTGGATTGCTCAAGGTCAGGAGTTCAAAACCAGCCTGAGCAAGAGCGAGACCCCGTCTCTACTATAAATAGAAAGAAACTAATTGGCCAACTGATATATATATAAAAAAAATTAGCCGGGCATGGTGGCGCATGCCTGTAGTCCCAGCTACTCGGGAGGCTGAGACAGAAGGATTGCTCGAGCCCAGGAGTTTGAGGTTGCTGTGAGCTAGGCTGACGCCACGGCACTCACACTAGCCTGGGCAACAAAGCGAGACTCTGTCTCAAAAAAAAAAAAAAAAAAAAAATGAAATTATTCACCTTTGCAGGGCAGCAACTTTCTCAAAATCTTTACTAAAAATATTCTACGTATTCCAATTCTGTGTGCCACAGTGACTTAAAAGTGTTCCTTGAAGTGTTTTTCTTTTACCTTTTTTATTTAAATGAATACCTTGCCTGAGCCTTCATTTTATCATCTGTGAAATGAGGATACAGATGACAGCTAACATTTACAGAGGGTTTGCTATGCCATGTTCTTGCTCAGCAATTTACAACAAAAGTAGTTCTAGCCAAACGAGAAGGGCTTTTCACATGAGGTCATCGCTGCCCCTGCTGGCTCTACAGGGGTCAGGGAGGACGTTGGCTAAGGTTCAGGATTTTGCTCACCTGCTTAACAATACATCAGGTCTCCTGACTGTCGGAGTAAAGATGTATAGTCTTTGAGTTGCAAAGGTTGAGTCTGAAACAAGGGCAACGAGGAGAGTTAGGGAAAGCAGTGGTTATATCCCACTTAATATTGTATTGGGTGGATTTATGCTCTTCCCTCATCTTTGTTCAAAAGCAGATTGCTGCTTCTTCCATGTCCTGCAAACACACATCCTGGTGCAACGGTAAACATCATCTGAAAGGATCATACAACACAAATATTTTCTTGCAGTACTGGTATCAATGGGGTACAAGCTCACGACTCTCATACATATTGGAGTTATCTTGTTTGATCTGAACCAGAAGCTAAAACTGACCAGACCTATTTGTTGCCTTTTTTATTCTTGAACACATAGGAGCCTTTGTTTTTTATTAAAGATGGAAATCTCTCCTTGAAGTAAATCAAATGCAGTATTAACCTTGCAATCTTGAGCTTTGAAAGTTTTCTCACGGCTTTGAAGTTGAAGTGCAAATCCACACACTGTACCCAAATCTAACCCAGAAAGCTATTTCCTGGAGAAAGTAGCATCACACATGTAAATAAGAGAATGATGGTCACAAGACAAATGCAGTAGGTTAACTCAAGGGATACAGATTTCTTAAGTTGCTGTAATGACAGTTGTAATCAACAATGACAATGTAATCAACAATGTTGAGCAGTTAATAATAGTTCATAACGAAATATGTTGTTTTATACGTTGCCATTCAATAATAATTATAATTATTAATGGTCTGTTATAATTATTAATGTTCCACAATATTTCTAGCTATCTACAAAGGCATGGTAGTGAGTTAAATAGTGTCTCCCCCAAAATTCATGTCATCCAGAACCTCAGAATATAAACTTCTTAGGGGAGAGGGGTTTTGCAGATGTACTTAATCTAAGATGAGGTCATGCTGGATTAGTGCAGGCCCTAAATCCAATGACTGGGAATTTTTATAAAAAGAGGAGAGGACACACAAAGATTGCAGAGATTGGAGTGATACAAAAGGTCAAAGAACGCCAAGTATTGCTGGGAGCTACCAGAAGCTGGGCAGGGGTAAGGATAGATGCCTCCCTAAATCCTTCAGAGGGAGCATGGCCCTACCAGTGCCTTGACTGGTGACTTGAAACCACCAGAAACTAGGAGGCGATACATTGTGTTGTCTAATGGTAGTTTGTTATGGCATCCCTAGGAAACTAACATGGGTGTCAACTTGAGAGTTGGGCACTGAGTTTGAACCTGGCCCCCCAGTTATGAACTGCAGTCTTTGGGCAAGTCACATGCCCTCTCAGAACTGACTGCCTCATCTATAAAACGGAGATAATGGCATTACCTCAAGGTTGCTGTAAAGAGTAAGTGAAATGATCCATGAAACGCTCTTGGTAAAATGCTAGGCATGAAGCCAGTACTCGATACAGCAGTAGCCGTAGCAGCAGTTGCTATTACTGGTCAGTGTGAAAACAATGCAGGTGTCAAAAGCCCAGATCTTGTAATTAAAGCATCTTCTAGAAATAAGTGAGTCTTGCAACTCTCCTATTCAACCTTAAAACCTTTTACCTGAGTGATACAGAAAGCAAAAAGTGAAAGCTGACCTCTGTCACCCTAACAGTTTATAATCTGAACCACTTGCCATAGTCCATCTCAAACTTTGAATTCACGCTTGCTTTCTGAGCCCTGCTCTATGTCCTTGGTATGCACTTTTGATTGTAAGGTCTTCATTTGTCTCTGATCTTTGACATAATTTCTGTTGTTGTGACCTTTAGCTGCCCAGCTTCACTATCATGACATGCTTCCTTTGGTAGCCCTGTTTCTGTGCACCTTTCTTTCTATAGTGCCATACCAACAGCAGGTGACAGGGAAAGTCCAGAAAGGCAATTAGAGTGTGATTATCTGCAGGCTCAGGCGATGGAAAAGTAGATGGCAGCTCAAGGAGTCGGAAGCTGAGGACATAGCCTGTGGGGAAAGTGATGGCAGGTTTGTTTTTGATGATCTGTAACCAGTAGGCAGTTGTTATGGGGCAATAGAGCTAGACTCTGTCTCTTAAAAAAACTGAAATCAAAACGAAGAACCCTTGACTAAACCCAAATATTATAAATATTGGTGTGTTTAAATGAGGTAATAGAAGTCTAGGCAGGATAAATGACCTGTCCAAGATGGCATGGAGTGGAACAGTGCCAAGACTAGAACCTGAATCTCCTAAACGCTGACTCTGCAGAACATTGTTAGAGGGAGAAGAAAGATGGTCTTGACAGTCGTCAAGAGATTAGCCTGCATGAACCAGAGAAGCAATTTGGGGTGGGAAGGGGAGAGAGTTTAAGCCTTTGGTTTTTAAGTGGGACAGTGATGAGAAAAAAAATTGCCCTGGCAGTTGTCGAAGGACTGCTTATGTAGTTCTTGTAGACCAGCAGAGATTCCCAGTTAGAGCGTCCAAGCATACCTACAGCTGAAATACTCCATTTGAATCCCTGTGCAGTCTGGGCATAAGAATTTAGTTTGCTGGGAGGAAGGGATATTATGAAAATAGAAATTGTTCCTCATTTTGCTTTTCTCATTAGCTTCCTGAGTATCTTTAAGCAAATCATTTAGCCAAGTCATCTATGAAAAGAGGGGTTTTACTGGGGCCGGGAGAAGCTTACAGTACTTTATAGCTTGAAAACATAATGACCCGATGGTTTGTTTACTGTGATTTAAAGAGATCTGAAGCTTTGCTTGTATTTTCCTGTTGATGCATTGGAGGGCTGTTCCGTCAGGGAGACACTGGTTTCTGTAGCGAGTGCAGTGCCAGCTGGGCTGCATTTCTCCCGTTGCTGGAGCCAGCTCTCCGGAACTGCCAGTGCCATCGCCTTGCCTGATTCTGACTGTTCGTGATACTCAATAAGACGATTCCAACCGTTTCATCTTGAGGGTGTGGCATTTGATATCCCATAAGGACGCTAAAAGGATTCCTGAAATATTAAACCATCTAGATGGGAAGAGTTAATAGTTGAGTCCTTACCTTATAAAACTGAAAAAAGAACATCAAGATGATCTATGGTCATTTTGCTCCAAGGTACAAATGTCAGGTTAGAATCAAATCCATTATTGTGATCAATTTAATTGGTTTCCCATGGGGGAACCTCTGTTAGGTGAGTTTGGACCCAGACAGTGACTCTTATAGAGAGCCAAAAGGGAGTTGTTGGCTCATTTATGTCAATGAAACATCTATTCTGTAAGATACTATGCGGAAAGGAAGCCATTATCACCTGAATTCTCCCACTATGGATTTTCTCATGATGGCCTGGCAGCACAGGCACGGCACAGCCCTAACAGCAGTGACATAAGGGAGGACTTTGTCATATTTATTTTAAAAAATGTTCAATTATTTTAGGTACATAGTAGTTGTGTATCTTTATGGGTACATGTGATGTGTTCATACAGGCATACAATATGAATTAATCAAATCAGGGTAATTCCAATTCCACTCTTTTAGTAATTTTAAAGTATGCCTTAACTTATTGTTGATTAGGGTCACTTTATTGTGCTATCTAATATTGTTCATTCTATATAACTAACTGTATTTTTGCACCTATTCACCAACCCCACTTTATCCACCCCCCTATCACTTCCACTACCCTTCCCAGCTTCTGGTAGCCACCATTCTCCCCTCTGTCTCCATTAGATCCATTGTTTTTAATATGTAGTCCACACATATGGTGAGAACATGTGTATTTGTCTTTCTGTGCTTGGCTTATTTCACTTAACATAATGTTCTTCAGTTCCATCCATGTTGTTGAAGATGGCAAGTTTCATTCTTTTTTTTGTGGCGATATGGTATTACATTGAGTATATGTACCACAATTTCTTTATCCATCCATCTGTTGATGGACACTTAGGTTGATTCCAAATCTTGACAATGGTACATAGTGCTGCAAAAAACATGGGAGTACAGTTAGCTATCTTTTCCATATACTGATTTCCCCTCCTTTGGATATATACCCAGCAGTGGGATTGCTGGGTCATATGGTAGTTCTCTTTTCAGTTATTTGAGGACGCTCCATACTGTTTTCCATAGTGATTATACTAATTTACATTCCTACCAACAGTGTACCAGGGTTCCCCTTTCTCCACATCCTCGCTAGCATTCATTATTGCCTGTCTTTTTGACAAGAGCCATTTTAACTGGGGTGAGATGATATGTCATTGTGTAGTTTTGATCTGCATTTCTGACAACTAATGATGATCATTTTTTTCATATACCTATTGGACATTTGCATATCTTCTTTTGAGAAATGTCTAGTTAGATACTTTGCCCATTTTTAACCAAATTATTTGATTTCTTCCTCTTGAGTTGTTGGAGCTCCTTATATATTCTAGTTATTAATCCCTTGTCAGATGGTTAGTATTTTCTCCCATTCTGTGGGTTGTCTCTTCCCTTTGTTGATTGTTTCCTTTGCTGTGTAGAAGGTTTTAGCTTGATAGGGTCCCATTTGTCCAATTTTGCTTTGATTGCCTATGCTTTGGGTATATTACTCAAGAACTCTTTACCTAGACCATTGACCTGAAGTGTTTCCCCAATGTTTTCTTTTAGTAGTTTCATAGTTTCAGGATTTCTATTTAAGTCTTTAATCCATTTTGATAAGATTTTTGCATATGGTGAGAGATAAGAGTCTAGTTCATTCTTCTGCATATGAATACCCAGTTTTCCCAGCACCATTTATTGAAGAGACTGTCCTTTCTCCATGCTGTGTTCTTGGCACCTTTGTTGAAGATAAGTTCATGTAGGGATTTATTTCTGGGTTCTCTATTCTGTCCCATTGGTCTATGTGTCTATTTTTATGCCAGTACCACTGTTTTGATTACTGCAGCTCTGTAGTATAATGTAAAGTCAGGTAATATAATTCCTCCAGTTTTATTCTTTTTTGTTCAGTATAGCTTTGGCTAATCTGGGTCTTTTGTGGTTCCAAATAAATTTTAGGATTATTTTTTCTATTTCTGTGAAGAATGTCATTGGTATTTTGATGGGGATTACATTAAATCTGTAGATTGCTTTGGGTAGTATGGACATTTTAAATATTGATTCTTCCAGTCTATGAGCATAGCATAGCTCTTCATTTTTTGTGTGTGTCCTCTTCAATTTCTTTTGTGAATGTTTTACAGTTTTCATTGTAGAGATCTTTTACTTCTTTGGTTAAGTTTATTCCTAGGTATTTTATTTTATTCGTAGCTACTGTGAATGGAATTACTTTCTTGATTTCTTTTTCAGATTGTCTACTGCTGGCATTTAGAAATGCTACTGATTTTTGCAACTTTACTGAATTCATCTATCAGTTCTAATAGTTTTCTTGTGGAGTCTTTAGGTTTCTCTAGATATGAGATCATGTCATCTGCAAACAAGGATAATTTGACTTCTTCCTTTCCAATTTGGATGTCCTTCCTTTGTCTCGTGTAATTGCTCTAGCTATAACTTCCAGTACTGTGTTGAATAACAATGGTGAAAGTGGGCATCCTTATCTTGTTCCAGATCTTAGAGGAAAGGGTTTCACTTTTTCCCCATTCAGTATGTCCTTGAGAATGATCTGAGGAGAGGAATGTGTATTTTGTAGCTGTTGGATGAAAAGTTCTGGAAATATCTATTAGGTCAATTTGGTCTATAGTGCAGGTTAAGTTCAATGTTTCTTTGTTGATTTTCTGTCTGGATGATCTGTCCAATGCTGAAAGTGGAGTGCTGAGGTCTCCAACAATTATTGTATTGGGGTCTCTCTCTTTAGCTCTGATAATTGCTTTATTTATCTGGGTCTTCAGTGTTGGATGCATATATAGTTAGAATTATTATATCCTCTTGTTGAATTATTAATGACTTTGCCTCTTTTTGTAGTTTTTGTCTTGACATCTGTTTTACCTGATAGTATACAAACTGCTGGGGTTTTTTTGTTTTTTTGTTTTTTTGTTTTTTTTTTGTCATTTGCGTGGAATCTTTTTCCATCCCTTGATTTTCAGTTTTTGTGTTTGTTTATAGGTGAAGTATGTTTCTTGCAAACAACATATGGTTGGCTATTCTTTTTTTTTTTTTTTTATTCAGGCACTCTGTCTTTTGATTGGAGAGTTTACTCCAGTCCCATTCAATGTTGTTATTGATAGGTAAAGACTTACTACAGCCATGTTATTATTTGATTTCTGGTTGTTTTGTGGTCTTCTCTTCTTTCCTTTCTATCATCCCTTATTAAAAGTGATTTTCTCTGGTAGTGTGTTTTAATTTCTTGCTTTTTATTTTTTGTGTATCTGTTGAATTTTTTTGATTTGAAGTTACCATGAGGCATGCAAAATATATTTTATAACCAGTTATTTTAAACAACTCTGCCTACAAACAAAAAAGCAATCAAACAAGCAAAGAAAAATCTAACAGAAATTCTACCTTTAACTCCATCCCTACCCTACTTTTTAACTTTTTGTTTCCATCCATATCTTTTAAAAAAATCCCTATAGTTATTTTTGATAGATTTGTCTTTTTGTCTTCCTACTCATGATATATGTCATTTATTTTCATGTCAGCTAAAATGTGGAGAAGTAGCTCCTAACACTGTTTTCCAGTATATGAGAATGTGATAGAGAAAAAGATGTTTTATTTTAGATTGAAGACAGCATGCGGCAAGATTTTCAGTTTCAGTGTGTAAGATGTACATTAGATGTTTTTGTCATCTATTTTAGAGTTTGTGAGGGCAAAACATCTGCAAAACTGTTTTGTTTTGTTTTTTTGGAGCTTTTTACATATTGTACTAATACTTAAAACCTGGGTTGGTGAAACAGTGGTGTGGACATCATTGCAAATCAGGCAATAAAAATATAGCTTGTCAATGTACTATGTGAAGCTTATGAATCTGTATTGTTTGCAGTATAGAAGTGTTTTTTTTTTCTTCTTTGCCTGACCATCTAAATTAATTGAAGCATAGGCACACAGGAGAAAACTTTACTGAAGGTTATTTACTACTACAGTAGAGAAATATATATACACACATGGGTGTGTATATACATATATATGTACATATATCTATATATATGTGTGTGTGTGTTAACACAAAGACAATTGAAAATTGACTATATTCTGATCTTTCTCTTTTTGCTGCTTCTCAATGCAGATTAGGTCTATGAGTTACCAACCCAAGGGAGACTAGAAGTGGATTCCAGTCTGGATTTTGTTTCCATGGTAATTCATCAGCAACCATAGCTTATTCTACTTCTTTTTCTAGCTGTTTAATTGACTTAGATCTTTATTTTGGTGTAGTGAAAAAGATTTGACTATTTGTAGGAGTTATGCCAAGTGCAAAGAATCTGTGGAATAAGAAAAGATTGATTTCCAAGGGGAAGAGGTTATTAGAAATATGGGGTTTATTGATGCTGATCTCACCAGCATTTCTGGATTTAGAAACTTGGGGGCATGATTAGATTGTCATTTAGCCAGAGAATGTAGGAATATCTTCAGCTCCTCTGCCACCAATTGACCATCTCCACAGGGTCCCTAAAAGCGAGAAAGGTACTAAAGGGTCTCCAGCCAGCCAAGAGTTTGTGATCAGAATTTAGGTACAAACAAGTGCAGAGGCTGAGACACAGCACCATGTGGAGCTCTTCTTCTTCCCAAAAAGCAGGGGGACGAGGCCTTCACAGTCTGCATCACAGCCCTGGCCCCAAACCTGGGTCAGGTCTCGGCACCCTGCTGGGAGAGACAGTGGGATGATTACCTCTAACTTTGTCAGACAGACAAAAAAAGTGAGATGGTTTGCCTCCAAGGCTTGGCGGTGAGTTGTGGGGAAAGAGTCTCCATGAGAGGCAACTTGGTCATGGTTTGGTTCATCTTCCTAGAAGAAAGTATGTGCATGAAAGAAAGGCTTGCTGTATACATCTGTGCTGAGGTTTTGATCTGTCATGACACCTCCCACTGGTAAAAAGACACTGTCTGCACCAAAGAATCCCAGCTGTGACAGGTGAGAAGGAAGGAACCTGGTTACCTTCCCATAAAAGCAAATGAAAATGAACACTGGGCTTCCATCTTCCTTTTTCCAATTTGCCATATCACCATTGAAGGATTAGTTGGCCAACCTGATTCTCCCCCCGCCTTCATCATTGACCCAGGGACACCTTGAATGTTGAAGCCCCGGGGCACATTTGTAATCCTCAAGCCTACCTGTTCATTGCCCAGCAGCCACTCGCTTAATGTCCTGAGGTAGTAGCCAAGTCAGGACGGGGACTCAAGCACCTCTCCCTGCTGCTCCCTACTCTGCTTTTGTAGTTTCACCAGCTCTTTCTTGTCATCGTTTTTTTTCCCTCGTGTTTACTTATTTGTTTTAATGGGGCTGTTTTCTGAGCTGTGAGTCCAGCTTGGTTAAAATTTTGTGCATTATTTGTTTAACACTCCAGATTCTGTTGTAGATAGAACTTCCATATTGTTACTGAATTCTTTAAGGGGGAAATGCAAATACAAATTTAAGGCCCAGGAAAGCTTGTTTAATACGAATGCATACAATAAGACGACAGCACCTTCTTGCTGTGAAGAGGCAGAGAATATAATTAAGCACATGTCATCTTTGAGGAGGAGTCTCTACTGATTTTCATTTGGCAAATTGAGTATTTTTTCTGAGAGCCCCTTCCTGGCTCCACTGGGCTCAAAGGCAATTGTAGCATTTACTCCCTTGTTATAATTTTCCATTTCCACGTAAACTGGCCTAGGCCATGCCCTGTGACAGTTTTCCATTACAGGGAGGACAGAATGTATCCCTTAAGCGTGTGGTACAAGACCCTCTGCTGTCTGCCCTTCCTCTCTCTCCAGCTGTATTTAGTGCCACTGTCGCACTCTCAGCACTTGCACCCACTAGTCTGCTGTTTCTCTCATGACCCTTTTGCTGTTTGTGGCACTTGTGTCAATTTGGTGCACAGTTATTTCTGTGATTGTTTATTGATGCTGAAGGAGAGACAGGGTAATTCTCAAGCCATGATCTATAACCAGATGGATCAAGATGCTCCTCCCATGGCAAGTGCAGAGCTGGAAACAGGCACAGGTGGGGGCCTGGTGTCCTGTCTGGTGGCTTCTCTTGTCTCCATGAAGTGCAGGACCAAGCCTTAAGGAGGAGGAGGAAAGGGGACAGTGACAGAATATTTAGTCATTTGTGACTCAGTTTCTTTAGCCATAAGAGGGATAATGATAGGGTTTCGATCGTGGGGATCTATGAGGATGAAGTGAAGATTATATATAAAAGCTCTTAGGATGGTGCCTGGTGCGCCCTACACACACACTGACAGTCACAGGAAGGGACCCAGCCTGGTACTGCATGGTCCTGTGGATGTTACAGGTTGAATTCGGGCCCCCTAAAATGTATACGTTGAAGTCCTAATCCCCACTATCTCAGAATGTGACCTTATTTGGAAACAGTGTTATTGCAGGTATAATTTGTTAAGCTAGGATGAGGTCATCATGGACTAGAGTGAGCCCCTAATCCAACATAATTGTATCCTTATAAAATGGGGGCATTTAGACATATTCACTCACACAGAAAGACTGTCACATGAAGATGAAGGCATATATTGGGGTGACACATCACCTGCAAGCCAAGAAGCACCAAAGATTACCAGAAAACCACCAGAAGCTGGGAGAGAGGCCTGGAACAGATTCTTCCTCTCAGCCTTTAGAAGGAATCAACCCTACTGACACCTTGATCTTGGACTTCTAGCTTCCAGAACTGCGACACAGTACATTTCTGTTGTCAAGCCACCCAGTTATTGATACTTTGTTAAGGAAGCCCTGGAAAAACTAACATAGGTTTTAAGAGCAGAGGCTTTGGACAATAATTGGCTTGTTTTAAATGAAGGTTCCATTAGCTGTAGAACATTATGTAAATTATGCAATGCTCTGCTCTCATCTGTAAACATGGGAGAATAGTAGCAAACATGTAGCGCAAGCTTACTCTGGGTGCTGTTCTCTGATGTCTCATAGTATTTCATGCCACACCCCAGGTACTGATCTATTCTTTCATATGTTCTTTAGAACCCTGGAAATAGGTGCTATTAGCTTCCTTAATCTATGGCTGCAGAAGCAGCAGCAGACGGGTAAGCAGGTGGCAGACCGGGTCACCTAGCTTTAGCCTTCACTGTCTCATCCACTTTTCTCCACCACTTCCTGGCGCCTGCCTCACAGGTGTGCTAGGACGATAAAGTGAAGCAGATAGAACAGTGCCTGGCGTGCAGCAAGAGAGCAAGGAAAGGGTAGCTGGCTTATTACTTAAGGAGAGTGAGGAAGGGACGTGACTGATGTTGTAGGTGACAGAACAGGCTTCTTATTAACTAACACTAAGGAAAACTGGGGGACACCTGGGCAGTGTTCAGGCTCCACTTGAGAACAGTTTGATTGCATAACTTTTCTCTGATGATGTTTATATTTTAGAAAGGATTTAGTTCTTACATGAGTGTGATGGTGTGAGACAGAAATTTCCTTCTTTATCTTCTGGATATCACACTAAAGCAAAAAGGTGAATGGGGAAAAAAAACCTAGTAACTCTTTTTTCAGTGAAAGTAGGTGATAGATTTAATGTGCTGAGTCAAAAGTGCCTACAGACTGCCCAAAGTGGCTCAGATCACCATAGAAGCCACGTGGGGTGAAACACGACACACCTTCCCCAAGAAGGTGTGGGCCAGGAAGGATGGAGGATGGAAAGCAAAACAGAACAGGGAGAAAGAATATTTACACTGGCCATAATAGCTGGAAGTCAAGGTCATGCTTGAGACATTTGGCAAACTTAACTATGTATGATTTTTAAAACATTCATCAAAAATGGGAATAGATAAATACAACCTTGACATTATAAAACTATTTTTCTCACCCCCAAAGCCAGCATCAAACACTAGGAACAACACTAGACTCATTCATAACTAAAGGTCAGAACAAAATAAGGAAGCCCCTATCACCACTATTATTTGACATTTATTGGATGTACAGTTAGACGAGAGAAAGAAGTTACATCTTAACAAATTTTAAAAGGCGGTGGCAAGGTGAATTTTATGGCATGTGAATTATATCTAAATAAAGCTGTTATTTAAAAAGTGGCAAAATGAGTAATGTTTTGCAGATGATATGATATCACATACCTGGAAAATTTAGTATTAACTATAATATTAAGCTATCAAAAATTGACTGCAGAACTAGGGTACAATTAATATGCAGGTGTAAATAGCTTTCATATATATGAACAGGAAGCAAAGAAGGCATTTCGTACTGTAAAGTTGCAAAATCGGGGATGCACCATGCAATGCAATAAGTAAAACTGGGTGGTATTCCAGAAAAAAAAAAAAGTTGAATCTATCTCATATGCTATATACCAAGAAAAATTTTAAATGTATTAAAGATTAAAGTGGGAAAAATGAAATTATGAAATTGCTTGGAAGAAAACATGAAAGAACTACATTATAACCTTGGAGTGGATAAGGTCTTTCTAAACATCTCTCAAAATCTAGAAGCTATAAAAAAGATTGAATTCAACTACATATATTTTTCAAAAAGGACTTGCATAGCAAAAATCAACATAAGCAAAGTCAAAACATAAATGACTAAATAGGAAAAAATTTTGTTACTTGTGCATAAAGACTCGTTCATGTCTGCCCAACACTTAGCTAAGAGTGAGGATTGTTATCAGTAACTAAAACTGACAAAATGTCTGCTTCTTTGTATCTTATGTTCTAATTATAACTTGGTGCCTTCTTCATGTATGAAAACCTAGAAATTGATAAGAAAAGACCAACAACTTAATTGAAAAGTCAGAAAAAGACAGTTTACAGAAAAAAAAAAAAGCAATACAATGAATTAAGCATACAATGGCTCTTGAACAATAAAACAAAAAAAATTAACTCATAGGAGAAATAGAATTAGAAATATACTCAAGCACCATTTTCCACCCATCAGACCAACAAAATTTAGACGTTTCGCACAGTGTGCTGGTGAGCTGTGGAGAACAGGCTTACTTACCTCCTGCCTGGAAGTCTACAACCTCAATCTGAAGGCAATTTGGGATATCTATTAAGAATATAAAAGCAAAAACCCTTTGAGCCAAGGTTTTTCCTTTGAGAAATTTAGACTCAGATATTTTTGTGGGTAACAGATGTCATATGTACAAAATTATTAAAGTGCTTTTAGTAATAGCAAAGGTTAGGATGTCCTCCTCCGTAGAGGATTAAAGTATAGTATGGGTATCCCCGCACCAAGGTCTGCAAACCTCAGCCCACAGACCAGGTTCAGCTCGTGTCTGTGTGGCCCGCCCCACCAGCTAAGAATGGCTTTTACATTTTGAGTGGAAAAAAAAAAATCAGAAGGATGATAATTTGCGACACATGCAAACTATATGACATTCTGATTCCAGTGTCAATAAAGTTTTGTGGGAACAGCCATCCTTGTTTGGTTATGTATTGTCTGTGGCTTCTTCTGGGCTCCAGAGTTGAGTAGCGGTGACAGAGGCCCAAGTGTCACTCCCATTGTTCACATTGCTGCTCTGCTCACTACAAATCGCAGGGATGCGGTTAGAACTTGGCAGTGTTTCGAGTACCATGCAGCTAATAGAATTTCATGACCTACATATAGCAATCAAAATTATAAACCTCCTTGTATGCAGGCACAATTTTTATTTGGAGGTTAATATTTATATATCCAGGACCAAAGACTTCTGGGAAAAAATTAAGGAGCATTCTGTATGTGCACAAGTTAAAAAAAAAAGTGCCAGAAAAAATAGTTTTGTATCATTTGATAATTTTCTAGAACAACACAAATCCAAGGATAAAATATCATTTTACCAAAATGTAGCTTCCTAGACTATCATCTCAGAGATATGTAGTGCACCTACTAGAGAATGAGGAATTTATTTCAAATTTTCAGCTGATTGCAGGGAGACTTCGGACATGTAACGGTGAACACATGCACTCATTCTTCTGATTCAAAAGCCCGAATGACGTTTTTCACAATGCTCAGTTTTACAGCATACATTTATATCTGTTGCAAACCAAACTTTTTTCCCATTTTTCTGCCAAAATAAACATAAGCTCCAGCACTTGCTTCCGTGGCATTCGCGTTGCGTTTTTCAGCCTCATCAGCATTTGCTATTTTATTTTCACTCTGTGGTTTTCATGGAAACCATTCCTACTCTCGCCTGAGTCGTGCAGTGTCTGCCTTTCAGATGTAACTCAATTAACACCCTGCTAATTTATCAGTGGATCAGGTAATTATTAAGTAATTTTGATCAGAAATCTTCCCATCATCTCTCCTGTAAACACTGCAGCCAGAACTACTTATTGGCCTCAAAATGACAGTTTCTCTATGCACTTGGTCTTCAGAAGATGTAATACACTGGTGGGGAAAAAAAAAATTAACAAGATGCTTCATGAATCAAAACATACTCAGGCTGAATAATTAGAAATTCCCAGTTAATTACTAGAAAAGAAAATAATTAAATTACAGTTCAGCTTTTACGTGGGTTACTGGAATGAAAGCCATGATGGGCCCTTTCAATCATTTTTCCATTAAAAGGCAGCAGGGACATTGAGAGATGTAATTTTCCTTTTTTTTATTACCCTTTCCGAACTATGTCATTTAAATTGTGTTTTATACCTCAGTTGCTTATACAAACAACGTTGTATTGTTAATTGGCTTTGAGGACGAAAACTCAGCTTATGCATATACCAAGAAGCACTGGGAATTTCTAAGTAAATATTCAGGTTAAGATTTATAGACATCTTGATTTCCCGGGTATAGTTATTTAATTGAGAGTTCTTTAGAACTTATAGTGCAATTTGGCCATTTTAAAGAGGACTTTAACAAGTTGCGTGTTCTGTAGCTACAGGAATAATTATAATTAAGATCCACAGTTAAATTTGTTTAAAATAGAAGATAGGAAAGAAGGTCATTACTTTAAACCTAGAATAAGAGGCAAATCAATAAAATCATCCATTTATTTTTAAATCTTGCCTTGCAGTTATTTCATAATCAATGATTAAAGGAAGGGGCTGGGAAAGGAAGGTGGAAGTAGAGATTGAAATATAGATAGTTGTGGGATGAGAAATTCTCAGGACTCTAGACCAGGGCCCATCTCAAACATGATTTACAAAGTTTGTCTTGTATATTATGGGATATTGTGATACATGACAGATGCCCCAGCTCCCAGCATTGGGAAGTTATATTTTTAGTAAGCTTTCTGTGTCATCCTTCCTCTTTATTAACGTTCCCAGGAAAGAGATTATTACTTGAAGTTTTCCTTGTCAAAATGCATAGGTGATAGGTGATGATAGGTGTGGTGGGAATGCTGGCCACATAGGTGGAGAAAACTGGAAAAGGGAGAGGAGTCAGGGGCATTGACAAGGACCTCCATGTATGTAGTTTTGATAACATTCAGCTCTGTTCTTGGATCTCTTTAAGTCCACCAACAAGGGAAGATTTCCATCTATTAGTATGTAGCATCTCCTAAGGAAGTGGTTCTCAGACTTTGCTGTGATCAGAATCACCAAGAGGTCTTATTTATAAAGCCCCATTCCAGAGTTTCTGATGCAGCAGCTCGAGAACCTGTCCAAGAAATGAGGCCCAAGAACCTGCATTTTTATGAAGTTCCCAGGTGCTGCTGAAGTTGCTGGTTTGGAGCCCACTCTTTAAGACTCGTTAAGAAGGTAACATTCCCCTTTAAAAAAAAAAAGTCAAAGCCTGTTGCTGGGATCATATAGGTTCTTTGATTTTTTTTTTTTTTTTAAGCACATGAAGGGTAAATTGAGGGAAAATGGGAAAGTTATGTTTGAGAGAATCCTGGCAACTTAGAGGAAATATTTACCAGTAGGAGAATTGTGTTTCTCATGTTTTATACCCATTAGCTGGCCGGTAGCAAAACGATTTCTGTATTCCTGCCAGCACTATCAGAACATGGTCCTCACTCATTTCACTACCCAAATGTCAAGCTGTGGGCGAAAAGACCAAGTTTAGCGATAGACTAACAGCTATCATACATTAATCTTTTCCATCTTGTGGTAGGCCTTAGACAGCTCGGTCAGTCAATTCTGTTGGCTCTGCAGCCTTCAGTGAGTGGCTCATCAGGAAGCCTTCCTAAAAATGCAACTGGAATTTTGAAATTTGTAGAGATTAGTGTAGCAATTGATTTTCAAAGTTTGGTGTGAATCAGAATTACCCAGCACAATAATACAAAAGATAGAGGCCCAGGCTCACTGAAGTAGTCTGAGGTCTGAGTTGTCTCTCTTTGTATCAAGTTCTCAGACAAGTCTAATGTATAGCAAAGTTTAAGAACCTCTAGCTTAGAGCTATGCTTGTCAAACTATGGTGACAACTAGATTTAAAAAAAAAAATTAATCATCATAAGCTAATACTTTTGTAAAAAGGAATAAAATTAATTACAAGAAAAAGGAAATTTAAAAACACATATTATAAAACATTAGCCCCTGGGGGTAATAGACCATGATGATACCAGAGGGCTTTCGCCATAGAAAACAGATGTAGAACCCAGAAGCACTAAAGAGTGAACAGAAACAGAGCCTGTTGGGGAGCATGTGGGTGGAGGGAGAGGGTGGGGGGCAATCTGAAGGAAGTTCCCTATTTTTTTGTGCCTTTTACCCTTATGCAGTTAATTCCAGCACACAGTGGTAGTGGAAGCTGGGAGACACTGGTGGGAGAATCTTCAAAATACTGCTGTGCAAAACTCAGGGACTGAATAGTTACTTTGGGCATCATCCTAACTCTTCATGGTTTTTGATTATGGTGGAGGTTACATGGCTGTATCCAGCTACCAGAATTCATCAAGCTATTTCCCTGAAGTGAGTGTACATGTTATCGTACATGAATTGCACCTCAATAAAGCTATTGAAAATCCATAGAATAAAATCAACAAAATAACATATGCTTAAAATGAATATATTAGGAATACATTAAGTTCCTAGGAAATTAGAAAATTTTGAAGAAATTGTTTTCCAGGAAACACAAATTAGTTTTGTTATCTTTATTTCCCAAATTGCAAAGACAATAAGATGTCTGCACAAGAAGATATCTCATGCAATGTCCTGATTTTTATAGTCTGGATAACTGAATGCTGGGAGTTGTTGCAAATCAATCAGTGTTGTGATGAGAGTTAATGCAGTATTTGGCTTAGTTTTCGGGTTTCCAGAACTGATGAATATAGGTACATAAAATATTCATAATTCATTGTTAATGTCAACAAAATTAATAAAATATAAGCCTCAAAATATTATTATAGTCAACAGACATAAAATTACATGATCAAATTTTTATAATTGTCTCTAAATGCTTACAATTTCTGTCTCTACCTATTTCATTGAAGGCTAGTAATATACAGATCTTAGACATTCCCAGGTCTGTGAATCACACTTTGTGTAGCTCTAGTCTAGAGGACTGGAGTGAATCAGTTGTCCCAGGCAGAGTCACCAAAGGTGAATTTATAACTACTGTTCTGGGCATTGCAAATAATTCACTGTATTTGGCCTATATCCATTTTGTTGCTATAAAACCAAGGCAATAATTTTTGTAAATGCATTCTATTAGTTATTTGAGTACATATTTATCTCCATTACTAAACTCCAAGTTGTTTAAAGCAGATCCATAACCTACTCAGCTCTCTCTGGAAGAGTCTGGCACAGTCTTATAAATTGTAGCCACTCAAATATAATATTTGTAGAATTTAATGTTTGTTGAAAGAACACCAGCTGTGTTTTAGTTCTTCACACCATCTCCAATAAAACTGACTTATAATTAAAGCGAAGTAATATTTTTAACACAACTGAAGATTTTGGTGGAGACAAACCAAGACAGAGTTACAATTCTGACATTAATTATCATAAAGCTACAGCAAGCAAAACGAACCTTATTTGATGATACATGTGAACCCTTTGATGTTATGAGATGATTAAATATAAAATTGAACACTGTGGGCAATTGACACAGTATATTAAACTCAGATCATGAGTAAGAACCCAAGACTGTGTCAGACAATATGCTATAAAGGTAAGTTATGTAACTCTTTAACATACTAGTAAATTCCTGCTGACAAACCAGATATTTTGCTGCTTGGAATGTGTCCATGCTTCAGCTTGCTCTTTTGTTTGGAAGATATACTTCAGAAATGTACACTAAGAAGATCAATATGGAATATAATTCAGATAGAGCTAAATCAAATGCCTAAAGTAAAGGAACATTCGAGGTAAGTCTGGACATTCACATGTTGGCAGCCATCTTATAACAAGGCTGTAATTTCAAGAATATTGATTATTGCTTAAATTTCATTATTTAAAACAACTTTAGTGATCTTTGACAATATAATATTTTATGGATCCCATTTGGCACCAGGAGGACTGTGATAAGAATGGGATTGGTAATTAGGAGACACCCTAAAGCTAGCTGGAGTAGGTTTCCCAAGAATAGGAGAATCAGGATGGAGAATAAGAGATGGTCCCTATAGAGGGGTATGAAAGGCCAGAGACAGAGAAAAGTAGCATAAAGGAATCTGGAGAGACACTGAGCAGAAGTCGTGGGAGAAGTAGTCCTCATTCATGCAGTCACCCAGGAACAGATATATTCTTCTCTCCTTCAATTCTTGATAAATATCCTAGTTCCACTTACCAGTTTGTATGACCCTGAGCAAGTTGCTCAATGTCTCTGTGCCTTAGTTTTATCATGTATAGGATATGTCTTTTTAAGCTGGGAATTAAACAGGGCAATACCTGTACAAAACTTAGAGGAATGTCTGGCTCAGGATCTAATACCCACCAAAAGTTAGCTTCATGCCCTGGTGATGGTTGTTTGTGTTAATTGTATTATCATTGGACATCTATAATATGCTAGGCAACAGTCACTAAGCAAGTGAAATGCATGGACAATCATGTCCCTAAATTTTTTTGCCAAGTGGTATAAAGAAGATAAAAAGTATACTAGGAGAGAAGAAGAGAGGCCTCAACTCATCTAGGAACTAGTCTAGAAGAGAAGGACCTCGTGTCCCCAGCCATAAATGCAGAAAAACTATAGGGAAGAAAAAATAGATGTTTAGATGTTAAAAGATAATAGAGATTTTCATTAGAGCAGAGAGGCCTTGTTTTATACAAATATAAGTTAGGACCAAAAAAATTAGGACAGTGAGTGGCCTCATGAGGAACTGAGCACTCTTGTTTGGAAGTGTTTTAGTAATGTAGAAGTTAAACGAGCAGTCCAAGGCTTTAGAGAAGGGATTCTGGTATTGAACCAAAAATTGTGCTCTATGATCTCTTGTACCTTTGATACTCTAGGAGTCTGTGTTCTCATAGTACTTCATTTTTCTGTTGGCTTTTAAACTGTATCTTTTCACATTACTTTCTGGTAGTTTTTCAAGGAGTTACAACATACATCTTTGTCAACATCAACTCAGATATCATGTCACATAAAATGAAAGAATGTTGGTATTACGTGCACTCACCAGAAAATTGGTATTAACAGATCAACACCTAAGTGGACATATAGGAATAACAGTTTTCGGGTGTCAGGCAGGTGAGGGGGGAGGGGATGGGTATATACACATATATAATGAGTGTGATGCGCACCAACTGAGGGATGGACATGCTTGAAGGTCTGACTCAAGAAGGCAGGGGGGCAAGGGCAATATACGTAACCTTAACATTTGTACCCCCATAATATGCTGAAAAAAAAAGAATGTTGGTATAATACATAGTCCTACTGAACCCCACCTCTCCTCATTTCTTTTTCTCTAGTAATCATGTGTATTTCATCTAGATACATTATAAACCCCAAACTACAATGTCATGATACTTGTTTTACATAGTTACATAAATTTTAAAGATATTAGAAGGAAAAAAGTGATCTTTTCTATTTACCTACATATTTAACATTTCTAGTATTCTTAGTTCCTTCCTAGGAATGCAAGCAGCATTTACCTCTAGTCTGAAGAACTTCTGTAGTGTTTGTGTAATAAAAATCTGCTGATGACAAATTCTTAGTTTTTTTTTTAGCTAAAATTCTATTTTGCCTTCATTCTTGAAGGTTATTTCTGCTAGATATAAAATTCTTGGTTGATAATTTTTCTCCTCCTTTCAACCCTTTAAAATGTTATTACACTATCTTCTGGACTTCATTTTTTTTCTGATGGAAATTCAGTAGTACGTGGTATTATTGGCACTCTGCATATATTGTAGTATGTTTTCTCTGGCTCATTTGAGGTTTTCTCTTAATCTTTGGATTTCAGAAGTTTGATTATGGCATGCCAGGGTGTGGTTTTCTTAGTATTTATCCTTCTTAGGATTTGCTATGCTTCTTGAATCTGTAAATTTATGTCTTTGACCAAATTTTGGGAAAATTTTGCCATTATTTAATTATTTGTTCCTACCCAATTCTCTATTCTCCTCTAGAATCCTATTACCTGTATATTATATTGCTTGATATTATCCCATGTATTTCTAAGGCTGTATTTTGTTTCCAACCCTTTTCCCCATCTCTTTTTGAGAATAGAATTTCTTTTGATTTACCTTCAAAGTCATTGACTCTTATCCTACTCTAAATCTGATATTAATCTCATACAATTAACTATATTCACATTTTATATTTTTAGCTGTCAAATTTCCATTAGATTTCTTTGTATACTTTCTATTCCTGTGATGAGATTTCCTATTTTTTCATTTACTGAGTACATATTTTCCTTTATGACTTTTAGCATAGTTGATTTTTTGCTAATTCAACATCTGAGTCATCTCAAATTCAATCTACATTAATTTCCTCTTGATTATAAGTCATGTTTTTGTTTCTGCATATGTCTAAACTTTTAATATTATCTTGAACTTTGCAAATGACATATTATAGGGACTTGGTGTTCTATTATATTCTTCTATCAAATATTTTAAAATGTTGGCAGATAGTTAACTTGGCTAAACTCAAATTAAATTCCAAAGCCAACAACATCTTCTTTGTGATTGGTAGTAGCTGAAATCTCTGTGCAGCTCATTTAGTCTTAGTTGAGCTACTTGGAGTTTATACCATTTGTGGGGTCAGCCAGAGATTTGAGCCGAGTTCAAATCCAGTATTTGGGGTTTCCACTTCGTGGTTATTTTCTTACCAGGATGCCCCCTAACTTTCTACTTGTAGGAACTTTAAACTCTATCCTTTGGTTCTTCAAACCAGTTAAACTGAAAGTTTGTGTCTAAATTTGATATTCCACATGGCACTATTTAGGGCTTGACTTCTTATGGAAGGGATAGAAAAACAGGACCCTCGCTAGGATTGTGCCATTGCCTTCTTCCAGGTACCTTCTCCTCCCTCGCAACTGCCCCCCTCCCCCACGTGCTTGCCTATATTTCGTTGCTCTTTAGTGCCTTCAGGTAATTTTTTTCAGAGTTCATAGTTTTTCTGTGTGGTCTGATAGAAACTATGACACAGTAACTGGAAGCAAAATTATTTTAATATACTTGAAAAAACAAGTAACATTGCTTTTAGTATTGGTTTTAATTAATCTGCAAGGCTGCAATATTGAAACAAGATTTCCCTTGTTACGTCGTTACTCAGGAAAGAAATATTCTGTGTGTCCTGGAATCCAGTCCCATCGAGAACAAAATGAAAGAGCAATACATATGCAGTGATAATGCATTTGACACTACTCCTACTACTTTCCAAATTTGTGATTTGCTTTCATGCCATTGATCATATTTTTTCATAAAGCAATTACAAGCAAATCTAGTATTATTGTAAAAGTGGCATGTAATGTGGCACTTGCACAAACTTCAGCATCCAAGAACAATTTGAAATAGCTAAACATCAATTACTTTGTTTTTATTAAAGAAAATGCATCTTCTTTTAGGATTTGTTGAGCTTAAAATGCCATCTTAAGAAAATAAATCAAACTCTAAGAAATTCATTGGTTCAGTCTGAAATGTACCAAATAAATTTACCTAAATTAGGGAATTAGGAAAACAATTTCTGTGTTCACCTGATTAAGTCAGTGATCCTATATCATTAGGATATAGCAGGTCAGCTCCCAAGCTGTACTTAATTTAGAGGTTGCCATTTTCTGGAAAATCCAATTAGCCTTCTACTCAGCACTTCTCATAATGATGATAGCTGAGATATGAAAATAGCAAGAATTGGAAGTCTTACATTACAAAGGTAAAATTCTGTCCTGAATCTGCACAATTTTCCTCTATGAAACTCAGGGACTAAAAGTTGGGTTGGAGGTCATTGTACCTTTCCGTTGATTTTTGAAAAATAACTGCAGACATAAGCCTAGAACAATGTCCAGAACAAATGCTATTTTCCCATCAAAAAATGACTCCATAGACCAATTCTGGAAGAGGTAGAATAGAAAATAGTAAAATATATTTTCGCTCTATAGTAAATGATGGTATTTGGGTCCCACTGCACTAGCAATATAAGTGAGACCATCACAATGAGGAAGTTGAAGCTATTCTTTTCATTTTAAGGAAATGCCTTTTGAGAGTGAATGAAACTTTTTTCTTGTTTTTCATCTTCTTAGTGTAATTTGGCATGTCCTTAGGACTGATTATTTCAAAATTGCACAAATAGATTTGTAATAAGAATGTCATTACAAAAAATTCATTGCAGTCTGGATAATTTTTAGCCTCTGGGTCTTAGTTCTGACTAGACTAATGACTCTATATTGATTTTGCGTGTGTGTGTCGCCATAGTTAAAACGTGATAATCTGCTGTTATATTGACCATCTTTCTTCGTTAAGAATGGCAAATTACTTTCCAGACAAGTTATAGACTTGAGAGAGATATTTTCGGTATCTTCATGTAAATGCTAAAATCTTACGACTGTGCTAAATAAGAGTTGAATTTTTCATAAGGGAATTTTTGCTGTCATTTTTCTTGTTTATTCACAGAGCTGCCAAACGACAGCATTTTATCAAAGGTCTTTTGGGGGTTCCATCTTCATGACACTGCCCCTTTCAAAAAGATACAAAAACCCAAAATGAATAGGCTTTTGTGGCACAGGAGATGTGTGTCACCAAACCACACAATTACAATATATTTGATTAAAAAAATATATTTTTACCATTGAATAGTTAAGGAAATGGTTGTGAGGCATCCGGAAGCAGGCCAGGGCAGTCTGTCATGGAGTGAGGGATATATACTCCAAGTTACCTTTGTTCAAGCCTGGCTCCATTGCTATCTGAAAGGCAGTGGGCAAGTCCCCAAACACCCTGTCCTTTTATTTATTCATCTGTGAAATGCGGTATTAAAATTATCCACCTCAAGAAACCATTGTGCGGATTACACAAATGAATATATAGAGCGAGCATAAAGTATGATAATGATCAGTCAGTAAATGTTGGCTTTTATTGTTAGTGACTAGTCCAGAAGACAGCTACATAAAGATAATATTCTCTTAAGGGTCAGTTACCTTTACAAAGATTAAGTTTAGTATCTGCCACGCTGTGGATTATTTCTAAACAGTCGTCAGAATGCATGATTTCATCTGGGTCAAGAAAACCCTGAAACTCCAAAACAAATCATCACATGGGTTTGCCTGCATTGTCATGGGTGGATTTCTTTTGTTTACTTTCCTCATTCCTGTAGAATCTCCTTAGTTTTGACTGTGAGATTCAAGATATAGATATTTGGGGGGGGGGAAATGGAATGTTTTTTTTCTTTATGTTACCTTCTTTTATCCTGCAATATAAAAGACAATGACCCCTAGATAGCTCAAATAAACTGTGATTTGAAGCACTGGCTTTAAAATTGTCATGTGGGATTCAAGGAATAGCATTGTACTTAAAAAAAAATCTGTTCTCTTAAAGAACAATTGGATCAATAGATAAAAGACAAAAGTGATTTTTTAAAAGAATTTTAAAGTTTTACCTGAAAGAACCTCGAGTTTTTTAACATTTAAAAGGAAGGAACTGCCTGGCAGGTAAAATTAGGCATTGAGGAAAACAGAGACCAAGAAAGTTCTAATGATGCAATCAACTCTTCCTGGATTAGCTGGGTTTCTCTAGGGCCACTTTTTTAGTGACATCCCATATTGCTTATGTATTCAGCATGTACTATGTGATTTCACACTTACCGATAGATTCATTTGTTCTCAAGTCTATGGAGAAGTAGCTTGTCATAGAGGAAAAACCATGAATAGTCTGTAGAGTCCAAAAGTTTTCAGTTCTGGTTCTATTTTAGTAATTTAGCCCCAGTGTTTTCCTCTATAATTTGAAGAAAATAATACCTACATCCCCCCAGATGGGAGGTTTAAATGAAGTAATGAGTGGAGAATTCACATGTCTCATGCACAGCAGGTGCTGGATAATTTGGTATCATTATATTATTACCAAAGGTAATATAGGTATCATTATATTATTACCGTTATATTACCAAAGGTTGGCAGACTTCTCCTGTGAACTGCCAGACTGCAAATATTTTAGGCTTTTTGGGTCATACGGTCTCTGCTGTAACTACTCACCTCTGTTATTATAGAGAAACAGCGGCCATGGACAAAACTGAACACATTGGTTGTGTCTCGATAAAACTTTATTTAAAGAAATTTTAAACTTCATTTCATTTTTACATGTCATGAAGGATTCTTATTCTTTTGATTTTTTTTTTCAACCACTTAAAATTTAAAAATCATTTTCTCAGCTCTCGGGCAGTACAAAAACACGTGGGAAGCTGTAGTTTGCCAACCTCTGCATTACCCTGAAAATTATAAGCGAACGATATAATGAAATTCAGAAGGGTTATAAGCATAGTATATTTTTGTGACAAGAAATTAAAGGTTGTGTATTAGGGAATAATGAGAAGTAAGACTGGGATTTGAGAGATCTATGGGATAAGATAGCTGAGTTTTGGGTTAAATATGTAGAAAATGGGATGTATTGACAGCATGGAGGGAAGGTCTTCTATATGGTATTTGGGAAAAATGAGTCTGGCTCTTGGCCACCGAAGAAGTCACAGCAACACAAGCCAGTAGCACAGCTGCTCCTATTGTTGGGGTGTGAGGTGGTGAACACTGGAAATAGAATAGCAGGGATAGACTAGAAAGACACTTTGAAGGTGAGATAAGGTTTTTAAGGTTACATAGACTCTCTTTTCACATTTATTTTTCTCTGGAATATAGAATGGGAGAGGGACTCAACTAATTACTTCCATTTAACTCACTGATTACTTAGCAGTCTATGTGGGTTAGCCATAACTATGGTATGGGCTAAAGCTGAAGTCTCCTTCCAGTTGAAAGTATTTATTCACTCCTTCATTGAGCGAACATTCAGCGCCTCTAGCATGTCTGGTATTTTGCTAATTCCCAAGGATGCAAAGATATATACAGTCGTGTGCTGTATCACTACTACACTCCAGCCAGTAGTGGACCACGTATTTTTATGGTGATCCCGTAAGATTATAATGGAGCTGAAAAATTCCTATCACCTAGTGATGTCCTGTTGATCCTGACTCTGTATAGGCCTTGGCTAATGTGTGTACTTGTGTCTTTGTTTTTAACAAAAAAGTTGACAAATTAAAAAAATAAAAAATTTTAAAGGTAGAAAAATCTTATGGGATAAGGTTATAAAGAAGGTATTTTTGTACAGCTGTACAATGTGTTTTAAGCTAATGTTATTACAAAAGAGTCAAAAAGTTAAAAAGTTTATAAAGTAAAAACGTTACAGTGAGGTGAAGAAATAAATTTTTATAGTAAATTTAGTTAGCCTAAGTGTATAGTGTTCATGAAGGTAGTGTATAGCAATGGCCTAGGCCTTCACCTTCACTCACCACTTACTCACTGACCCACCTAGAGCAACCTCCAGTTCTGCAAGCTCCATTTGTGGTGTGGCCTATACAGGTCATACCTTTTCTTATCCTTCTTACTTTATTTTTTCTGTACCTTTTCTATGATAGATATGTTATACAAATACCGTTGCATTGTAATTCCCTGCAGTATTCAGCATAGTGACATGCCGTACAGTTTGTAGCCTAGGAGTAATAGGCTATGTATCTTGTAGCCTAAGTGGGTAACCGGCTATACCATCTAGATTTGTTAAGTACACTGTATGATGTGAGCCCAAGAAAATGCATAAGGACACAATTCTCAGAACGTTTGTCTTTTGTTAGGCAATGCGTGACTGTAGAGTGTGCTCTGTAAAGGCCTCATGCTTGGTGGCTAAGAGCACAGAGCCTACAGTCTTGCCAGCCTGAATTAGACTCAGCTGTGTCACTCTCAAGTCATGCAAACAAGGGCAAGTAAACCTCTTGAAGGTAATAGTAATGTTGTAGCTCCTATAACCCAGGCTTGAACAAGATGTCGGGCAGAGGTGCGGTGAAGGGGATGAGAAGGCCTTATACTGTCTGGAAGGGGAGAGGGGACAGGCTTCCCTGAAGACAGCCAGGGGTACCCTTCAAGGAGGGAGAGTGAAAGATAACCAGACACGCAGCCAAGGGTAGGGTAGATGAAGAAAAATCCTCAGGTGCTAGATTTACTATTCAAACAATAAAAAATATTTGTATGTTAGACAAAATGTAGTTAAGGATCTATATTTTATTGAATAAATTATGCAGAGCTGATCTGTTAAAAAGCTCACAAAGTCTGAATTAAGTTTGAAAGATAAAGCAGTGCCTCATAAATTTCTATTTCTGCTAGAGTTTCAAAGAGTCTGCTATTAACAAGTCTACATGTAATAGACCACTTGCTTGAGAAATATTGTGTGATTAAAATGACATCTTTAAAATAGCATCACACTCATCTCTGATGTTTCTCCAAAGATATTGCTAATTTTTTATCAACATATTGATAAAACAGATTTCATCTCAGATTTTCACTTCTCAGTATTAAACAACACATTCAAATGCATTAAATATTGATATGTGTATTATAAGGTCTATGAAGTGCTTTCAAACATTGAGAGTGAGGTCCAAATATCTTAATCATACACTGTGTAGAGCTAGTTTCTTACCAACAACTACATTTTATAAGTTTCTGAAATACTATGTCCTTTTTCTACCACTCTCCACATTAATTGCAGAATGGGGAATGAGGTACCAGCATCTCAAACAAGCCTTGTTCACATATGTACTCCATCTTTTTTGAGCTGAGATCTTGAGCAAGTCATTTAAATTAACTAGTTTCCTCTTCTTCTTCTTTTTTTTTTTTTAGAAAAAAATCTTTTCAATTTTTTTCCAAAATTAGTAAAACCCTGATACCAAAATATGAAGATAGTATGATAAATGATACAAAGTTCCTGAAAAATAAATCAAATCTAACCATATAGTTGAAAAATGATGTGATTATAAACAAGTCTTATCTTTTCTTAAATGTGAGATTTTTTTAAAAATTTCAATAGATTTAGGGGGTACAAGTTGAATTCTGTTACGTGTATACATTGTATAGTGGTGGAGTCTGGGCTTTTAGTGTACCCATCATCCAAATAATGTGTATTGTTTGTTTCTCCTTATACAAAAGTGAGGTCGCTATACTGTGCCTGACTTAGAGTTATTTGGGAAGACTTGAGACATTGTATATGAAGTACAAACAGAGCACGGTTTCTAGGATATAGTATGTTTTCTCTAAATGGTGAGCATTGCTATCATTGTCATTACCCTCATTTACTATTACACATAGTAGTTTAATTTCTCTTTGCCACTCTTTAGCTCTGATTTTACACACTGAATCAGGTTCAGCTTGGCCACTGGGGACCCCGTTAGAGAACTATAATTCATTGATTACCCATCACATATATTTCTCTTAAAACACTTCTCTATCTCCAATCATTTTTTCTGACACTAAATGGTAGTGAAAAAAAAGGAATAAACAAACTAAATATCCTTATTTTTTATTTCAAGCTGCCAAATAAGTTTTCTTAAAAATGTTCAGGTTAAGTTTCCTATAAGTATTCCCTTTTTTATGGATAAAGAAATTCAAGGGATAGGTGAGAACTAGCATAAGTATTTTCTTTTCTGTTTTCCACTTGAGAGCTTCCACATTCTTGCATTTTATGGTTTGAACACAAGGACCACTACCATAGATAAAAACTTTGTATCAATTCCTGAAATAGCTTCCCAGTTCTTCTCTACCCATCATCCCCCTTCCCTCTGCCAATCTATCCCACACACCTGCCATAACAATCTCCCATAAATAGTCTTTTCTTTGTATCTCATCTCTGTTCTAGAATCTACAGTGCCTCCCTATTATTATTCTATATCTTAACTTAGCATTCCAATATTATCATCAGCTTCTCTTTTTCCTTAATCTCCTACTTCATGTATAATTATTCCTTCATAAAACACATCAGTTCTAGACAAGTCAATCAATTTGCTATAACAAAAAAACTTCCTCAACCCACTCTGTCTCATGCCTTTATAACTGCAATAACATTTTCTTAGCCTCTATGCAGAATCAATTTTGTTTTGTTACTTTCTATAAAATGAGTCAGAACTCATGCCCAAGAAGCCATTGTTTTTGGCTCCTGCCTTTTTCCCTCTTTTTTGCACAGCTGGATCTTCTGATATTTTCCTGAAAGGGCCTCACTGGAATGTAGATTAATTAATCCTTCACATTGGTGGATTGGTATGAGGTTTTGGAGGTGAGGAATCTATGCATCATAGTCAATTTCAACTTCGTGTCCTCAATGTTTGAAACCATCACTTATTTCCAAAGGACTTCAATAAATATGTATTGGAAATAAGAGGGGTGAGGGATATCGATGGAGTTAAATGACTTCTCATTGCCAACCCTATACCAGACTCAGGACAGCACAGGACAACCGGAGCACAGTTACAGCTGCTGAAGTTCTAAGTTAGCTCCTTAGAGTCTAACTTTTTATATAAGATTCCATTATGCCCACAGTAACCTCTGAGGACCTCAGCCTTCCACTTTGCACCATGTTGATTCTGAAGATAGGACTGAATCCCGCCTAGCCTCCCCTCCTCACCTTCTCCCATGCACACATGCCATGAACTGTAGTTCTTAACTAGGATTCCAGAACACACAACTCATGCTTGGTGTAGATTCTACTCCTTTGCGCCCAGCCTGTAACTGGAGCAGTGCCTGGATTCCTTGCTTTCTTGTCCTATGTGTATTGATGGCAAATAACTTTTTTTATAATACACACTCTCCCCAAAGTAATTAATCTTTGACAAGTGAAAGACAAAATAATTCACAGATGACACCATTGAAAATGAACAAGCTTTATTTGCCTGTTGGTTTGGGAGTGTATTCTTAAACTTGATTGTTTCTTACAGTGATCTAGTAAATTGTTGAGCTTTGTTTAAAATGTATACCGTATCTGCAAAATGTTGAAGAGATATAGAATCCTGGTTATTGTTTCATCAAAAGGATCATCTACTTTGAAAGCATATTTGGCTCTGAACTGAGTTCTCTTTCAAGAAGCTCCTTGCCCCTTTGATTTGTTATGTCCCAACTTGGTGGTTGTATTTTTTCTCATGTAACCTACATAAATGGGAAAGCATTCCTTCATTCTACAAATACTTAGCACCTATTCCGTGTATTGGCCCTTCTAGAAAAAACTCCCATTTGAGTCTAAACCAGAAGACTGTCAGCTATATAAAGATCTTTTTATGTGTTTAATTCCAAATTATTATGATTTAATTAGCCATGATCTTGGACTCTGGTAGTCCCTACAGACAGTTAAATAGTTCCCCTAGCCAATAGCCTTCTTTCTCAAGTGGGTCTCTGGTAAGTCCCGGTTTCCTGCTTCTCCCCACTGGCTCCATATCACATCAAGACTAATTAATAAAGATTCATTTATTGACTTTCTGATCTTGAACTATTTCATGTTCCCAAATCACAGAACCACAGATTTTTCAGCCCTGGAAGTTACACCCTTATGAGATAGTCTTAAAAATTGATATCCAGTGAAGGATGATAGGTTGGCCAATGTCCAGAAGCCTCCTAAATTCTCATGCTCTACATGTTCCTTTGTCAAACATCAGATAATTATTTTCTGAATATAACTTAGCTTCAGAATACTTGTTTTTCAAAGGCATGAAAAAATTATCATGGCGTTTCAAGTATAATTTTTTAAAATGCAGCTAAAAAATAGAATGTTCATTAACTAAAGTGTTTAATGCATAATATCATACATTATGTCTTTTATTAAATATTTTACTGATTCAAGTATTTAAATTAAGAGGCATTTTTGGAAAGTCTCAGAAAAGTCTTTGTAGCTACTGATAAATAACTATGAATGGAAACATTCATTTATCAGCTATTTATTGAGTGCTTGCTTTGTCTCAGGCAGTGTTCCAGGTTCTGAACCGTGTAGCTCAGTAACTAAAACTCCCAGCTTTAGAGTCAGGCAGAACTGGGTACAAATCCCAACTTGCTGGTGGTATGCTTCTGAGCAAGTTACTCAACCTCTCTAACTCCCTCATCCTATAAGATGAGGATAATAATAGTATTTATCTCCTAGCTCTGGAGATTCACGTATGCAGAGTGCTTAGAATAATTTCTGGCAGTCAATAAAATGTTCAGACAGTAGCTCTAAAAATGTGCATGACAATAGGAAGTTTGAAGGCATAGTATCCAAGTCGTTGTCAAAAGCTTTTGACACTTCAGAGTTGGCTCAAATTTGGGTCCCTGCTGGCACAGTCCATTTTACAGCACTACTTGCATCTCTAGGAAGGCAGCAAATTGTGATGTGTTCTTTTGAAAGTATTCTCAGGTTGGTATACAGGCAAATATTTTGCCAGTGCAACCAGGCAGCAAGCTTCCTAAGTGTCAGCATTATGGTTCTGGTTCCTTTTGGTTTTTTTATTGTTTATGTTGGGGTGTTTTTTGCAATTGGCACTTAATCCTTGTTGCTTATCCCATTGGCCCTCTATAGTAAATTAATTCTCTAAGAATTCTCTAATAATTCCCAGCCTTTCTGCAGAATGCTGGATGACCCTCAAACAGAGACATAAGATAACTCAAACAAGAAATGGTGGGAACCACTTGAATTATTTCAATACTTGGGCAAAAAGGATTCCTGAGGAAAATTCACTTAAAGTTACATGTTTGATCTCCAGCAAGCCAATTTAAGCTTCCCCAGGCCATGCATATTCGTGTACTGACTGCTTTTCATGTGGGAATTTAGTGTGCAGTCATATAGTAAACAGGATGTCAGCTCCTCTACACTGCCTTTGGCATTATGAATGCTATCGTGTTTGCAGTGAAAAAAACTAGTAAACTGTGAAATTGGAATTTAATTGTGATAAGATACTCTCTCAAAAAATCACTTCACAGTGGAGGGTACACAAGAAGGTTCCCTCCTACACTTGGCTCTGCTTTAATTAATCACAGTGACAAAGTCTCAGCAGATGCTTGTCTTTATAAGCTTCTTAATGTACATGCTTGTCCTGGCAGCCACAAGTGGGTGAAATCACTTTGGGATCTGGGGAAAAAAGTGAAGGATTAGGCATGTTTCAGGTCTTACTAGTCATCCAGAAGGGGGAGATGAAATGTTTTCAGCTGCATTTGGGCCTGAAGTGTGTCGTTGATTGCCTCACTGAAATTTAAAACTTAGCTCTGACACTTTAGGGAAAACCAATGACCAATTTTTAAGAAGTTGCTTATCAAGGGCCTGAAGACTAATGGCCAACATAGGTGTTTAATTTTAAATATTGGCCTTATTGTTCCTAACATGTTTGATTCATTGCCAAAAAATAAGGAGAGAGATACTGATAGATCCAAATTGTTGGTTTCTGTTTAAACAATGGAGAATTTGCAGCATGGGACCTGCATTTCCCTCTGGCGTCAAGCGCCACAAGCTTTTATAGGTAAAAGTTGTGCACCTGTGTCCTGATGTCCCAGTCTTCACATACTATGGTGTACTTGATCTTGACACTGTGTCGCTGGTCATTTACCTGTGATATTTACCTATGAAGAGTGAACATTCTATCAATGTCTTTAAAAAGTTTCCAAACAAAATGTAGACAAAGAGTTGCATGTTTCAGGAAAGATGGAGAAATACTTTTTTGTTTGTTTGTTTCTCATTAAAGTAAATAACCTTCCCATGTGTTTAAAGAGCAAACTGTGCATGTGTAAAAATTTGCATCAGTCTATTTGGCTTATTTTTTTTTCCTTGTCCCTGTATAATCAACCTCTGATATAATTTTTTTTTTGCTTCTTGCTTTGGGTGACTTGACTGAAAGAGATTATTTTGATAGTATGCAGAAAGTTGTGCAGAGATAATAAGTCAACATTAGAAACTGTCCAGATTTTGTTTTCTACATGCTTTCTTTTCTTACTCTTCTTCTATTTAGGACCCTAGGAAATCCCACTCACTCCTATAGATTCAGATGCTGGGTGCTAGTAGCTCCTAAATCCTACCCATATTTCTCTTCTGGGTTCTGATTTTCTTCCTGACATCTCTACCCCAATGTCTCTCTGCCTCTGACTCAATATATCCAACACGAGCCTTCTCATGTGTCTGTCATTGATATAAGTCCCTAACACCCCCCCCCACCTGCCATGGATGTCTATTTTAATGAATAGGGTTATCACCTACCAGTTGCCTAAGCCAAAAGATTAGGTTTCTTCTGTGGCTCCTCCATCTCCGATTACATGCGGAAAGTTACTAAGATACATAGATTTTTACCTCTTCAGTATCTTTGGAATTCATCCTACTCTTTCCAACTTCAAAATCACTGTCTGGGTTAACATCGTCATTTCCTATCTAGACTCTACAGCAGCCTCCTAAATATTGCCCTTTCTGATGGATTTCTTTTATTGCTTCTTGAGTGATCTTGCTAAAATGCACAGCTAGTACTGTTGATAGCCAGGCCCTTTGCTCATTAAATCATAAGGGGGGAATCTAAATCCCATGCAGTGGTACCTGAAGGTCATTGTTAGGTGTCCCTCGTCTGCCTCATGTTTCAGTATTCTGTCTCAGGTACCTTCATTTGTACTGTACTAAATGGTTGGCCTTCACTCAGGAATTCTGTGCTTTCTGGAGCTTTCTCTAATTGAAAATCCTGGCCCTCTGTTCTTCACCTGGATAATTCTCATGTGTCTTTCAGAATTCAGCTGAAATACTGATCTTTCCACGAGGTTTTCCTGACCCTCCCCCACCTCAACACAAAAACTCTGGGAAGAGTTAGCTCTTTTTCCTCTGTGCTCTCACAGTACTATGCACGGTACATACTTCTGTTGTAATTGACTGTGTCCGCCTTTGTTCCCACCACTGTCACTAGTCTGGGTGCTCGTTAGAGACAGGACCCCTGCTTTTATTTGTCCTGGAGGTCCTGAGGCCTAACATGCAGCTGGCGCACAGTAAGTGCTCAGGAACACTGTTATGAATGAATGAATGAATCAATCAATCAATCAGTCTGTGAGGAGTGTTGACAGTAAAGATATAAAAGGTGAAATTCAGTTTCACTAGCCATTCAACAAATATTTACTGAAATATTCCAATATTTTAAATATTTATTACAGGATTGTTCTCCATCAGCATTTATCAGGTTTCTTTTCTCAGCCCTTAAAGAATTTAGACATTTTGTTAAGAAGAGTTGGGGGCATAGGTCTTGCTAGTTAGGTACATTTGAGGCCCATGGCCACAGAAAAATCCCTGACTCTAACCAGCCATGTCATGCTTGAATTAAGAACGTACCCTTGACTTTGTTCATTGAAAGCTGCTGATGCTTCTTGAGACCTCCTTAAGAGGCTGGGAGTATACTGCAGAGCAGAATGGGAACACCAAGGTGGGAATAAACCAGAGATTCTAATAAGGTATTGTACATTCTAGCATAGACTTCTGACTGTGAGTCTTTAACACTAACTATGAAATGCAGGATGAGGGAGAAATAGTGCATAAAAGTACAATAATAATGCATCAAAGAAGTTCCATGATTTTGACAGTGAACTCAAAAGTTGTCATCTGGATGATGTTGCTACTCAAGATGGCAATACACTCTTGGGTGACTTAGATACAAATGTAAGCATGGTTTAGGGCATGAGGAAGAGAAAGTATCATTCTTTGCTCTAGACAGGGAAAGAATAGTCCTCACACAGGATGTGGGCTTCTGAAGTAGGTTTTGTGCAAGAGAATTTAAAACTGAGTTACAGACCAACAAGAGCACTTCCAACAAGAGAAGTGGGCCAGCATGCCACGAACCTTCAAGCTTACCTTAGGGAGGAATGATTGAAAAAAAGATAGATGTTTAAGCTAAGAAAAAGGAAGACTAATTGGAACATGATACTAAAAGAATATGTGGGAATGAGAGAGGGACAGAAAGTTCTTTCCACAGTAGAAGCCAAAAGAAATTGTGTAAGAGAGAACAAGAGCGAGAGAGAGAGAAAACTGCTTGGTTTGAGCAGTTTCACCAATTTCAAACCACAGGTTGTAGGACGTTTTCTGTACAAAAGGGCCTAGTCTTCTCTTTGCAAATGGATGTCCTTACCCAGCAATGGCCACTGCAGCATGTTGTGGGGCACTGTGAGGAATCGACCTCTGTTATAATATATAAGACAGCCCTTCCCCAGTGTCACTTTCAGTTATACCACTGAGGGTGAATCTTCCTTTCAAAAGGTGACTTTCCAAGGTGACTTTGCATGTCACATGAGCACAAAAATGGGGGGATAGCTTCTGATAGCTCATTATACTAAGAATGATCCAAAGATGGAATGAACAGCTTTGGAAGGTGATAAGTCTCCTCTCCTGGGAAGAATCCTGAAAGGGCTTGGCTGGAACACGTTAGGCGTGATTTAGGCATCAGCAGTTGGTGGGACTTGAACTTCTGAGATCCTTTTGGTCCATGGAAACACGCCAAAGCCCAGCACAAATAATGCCCCACTCCGCCAGGCATGGTGGCTCACGCCTGTAATCCCAGCACTCTGGGAGGCCGAGATGGGAGGATCATTTGAGTTCAGGAGTTTGAGACCAGCCTGAGCAAGAGCAAGACCCTGTCTCTACTAAAATTAGAAAGAAAGTAGCCGGACAACTAAAAATATATATAGAAAAACTTAGCTGGTCATCATGGCACATGCCTGTAGTCCCAGCTACTCAGGAGGCTGAGGCAGGAGGATCGCTTGAGCCCAGGAGTTTGAGGTTGCTGTGAGCTAGGCTGATGCCACGGCACTCTAGCCCGGGTAACACAGCAAGACTCTGTCTCGAAAAAAAAAAAAAAAGTAATAATAATAATAATGCCCCACTCCTGGAAAAACACTTAAACTCAGACCATGTGCCCCAAATAATATCAGCTCATATTGGAAGAAATGTCTTTTCCCATTTCTAGAACAGGAAACCATGCTTTTACCAGCTTATTGTCTAGTAAACTTTGTCTATTCTGTGGGGTTAAGGTGATTGTTACTTTAACATAGAAGTAGTATAGTGTGGCAGTAAAGGTGTGCAGTGTAATAGCTAGATAAAATATCAGACGAGCCTGGAATTGAATTCTGGCTTGACCGAAACACATAGCTATTACTTGCGCGTATCAAAGCCTCAGATACCTCATCCATAAAATGGGCACGGTAATGGCCACTGCATGGGGTTGATGGAAGATGAAATGAAATAATGCATGTGACACGCCCAGCAGCAATGCATCTGGCATCCAGCTGGGACTCTGTAAATAACAGCTACTATTACCATGACTGTAATAGTATTAAGAATACTTTTTAGCACTACTAGTATTATCATTGCTATGGACTTGCTTCTGTGCCTTTCTTTTACTATGTGTTTCTTCATGGTCTCCAGCCCAGTGGTTTAGTTACTCAATATAGAGAGATTGCTCTTATATTGGATCATCCACAGAGAACATGGCTCATGCAAACACTCAGTGGTGCTCATAAATAAACAAGAAAACATATCTGCCTGTACAGTTTTTAAAATTAAAAGCAACATTTATGAGTCCCCTAGTAGGAAAATAAATTCCATTTGTTTTTATAAGGAAAAGTACGATAAGAAACTGCTTGTTGGTAGAGGTAAGAGGCATAGGGAGCAGTGGTTTCTACTTTATTTTTTAATCATAAAAGCATACAGCTAGATATTAAACATGACTTTGCAGATGAGAAGTAGGACAAAAAACGAAATCTCAGTATTTCTTACTGGATTGCTGTGACAGTACATTATCAGTGGCATCTGCCAACATACCCAAAGACATAAGAATGAGAACTCCCAGCGATCATTAAAAATGTAATATTTAGAGTGCTGGTGTGGGGTGCAGGAGGGCTCAGGTGGCTGCCTAATTTATGAGCTTCCAGGCAGCTAAGCTGAGAATAGGGGAGCAGTCTTCTTATTTGAAGTTGGTATTCCATTTAAGTAGTAAGCGTGACTTCTGGTGATACGCTATCTCCAAGAATCAGCTAATTACTGTTTTCAAACAGAACCCATACTTTATTTGATTAGCAAGCACAATCATTTTCTTGATCACAAGTAGCAATATTCATGCATATTTTGAAAGGACAAGTTTAGAAGTCTTCAATTCGATAGCTTGATTGTCTTAGTGGTTTTTTTTTTTTTTTTACAATGACAGTCGATAACCCAGATGCATCTGTCTTACTTCTTGTCTTGCCTCCTCTACATAACTTCCTCCTTCCCTCCCCACTGCTGAGACTGCCTCAAAAGGATGTACTGTGCTGTGTTGCTTCCCAAGAGCTTGTCAGAGGGAACGGCTTTGTCACTTGAAGAATGTGTTCATGATGCTGTGACAGATTTGCCAGCACCCTTCCAGTACACTGCCTGAGATGTGCTATATTCAGAGCACCCTTTCCTTTCCTGGATACCCCCACCACCAGTTCGCTTATTCTGAAATTGTCATTTGCCTAAAGGATTGCCAAATCAGAAAACTTTGGTGTACTGTAAGTGACCTTGAGTGAACATTGAATCCTTTAGCTCCCAACCTTTTCCTTTTTATAGTAAACTGATTTCTATGAAACTTTCTTTGTACTATCCTGTAAGCAGATGTTTAAGACATTTAAAAAATCACGAAGCTGAAAGGAATCAAACTGCATATGCAAAGAGCTACTGAAGACTCACCTGTTTCTAATAACTGACAATGTTCTCAATTATAAACATGTCACTCTTTGAACATTTATTTGCATTAAATCTATGAAAAGAGGTAAAGATGTCACATACCTAATAAGAAGGTTGACATTTCACAAATATCAATGCTTAGTATCAAGTCTCAACTTGGAAACATATCTGGGTTTTACTATTAGGTTTGTTCATGTTCTGCTCTTTCCACATCCGACCCTGACCATGCTGTGACCACCTGTCAGGTGTGTACAGACCCAAGCTAGGGTATACTGACTCACTTCAGTGCTGTGTCTCTGATGTCTATGTAGTGGCTAATAACCAGACTTTCAGTTTCTGGTTAACCATCTCTAGTGAAAAAAGCCTCAATATCCGAAAGAGTTACATTATTTTGAACAAAATTCTAGCTCCTTTTAACTCCATTTGGAGTTATACACAATTTCCCTTTTCTATATTAGCATCTTCTCCATGGTAATATAGAATTGAGACAGTATTCACTAAGTGGTAGGTGAACCTCTACCAAAAGTGATCTCATTCTAACCATACCTCTAAAACATAGAAATGTCACAAATTAACAGTCTAATGACACACCTTAAGAAACTATAAAAGGAAGAGCAAACCAAACTCAAAGACAGCAGAGGAAAAGAAATAACTAAGATCAAAGCAGAACTAAACAAAATAGAAAACAAACAAAAATACAAATGATCAATGAAACAAAAAGTTGGTTCTTTAAAAAGATAAACAAAATTGATAGACCTCTTGCCAGATTAACCAGAAAAATAAGAGAAAGGACCCAAATAAGCTCAATCAGAAATGAAAAATGAGATACTATAACTGATATCATAGAAATATAAAATATAATCTACAAATACTATGAAAATCTCTATGCACATCAACTAGAAAACAGAGGAAATGGACAAATTCTTGGAAACACACAACCTCCCAAGACTTAGGAAGAAATAAAACTCCTGAACAGATCAATAATGAGCAGCAAGATTGAAGCAGTAATAAAAACTCTTCCAACAATAAAAAAAAGGCCCAGAACAGATGGATTCACAGTTTTACCAGACCTACAAAGAAGAGCTGGTACTCATACTGCAGAAATGATTCCAAACACCAAGAAGGAGGGAATCTTCCCCAACTCAGCCTATAAAGCCAGTATCACCTTGATACCAAAGCCAGAAAAGGACAAAACAAAAAAGAAAACTACAGATTAATATCCCTTATGAATATGATGCAAAAATCCTCAATAAAATACCAGCAAAGCAAATTCAACAGAACATTAAAAAAACAATCCACCATGACCAAGTGGGCTTCATCTCAGGGACACAAGGATGGTTCAACATACATAAATCAATAAATTTTATTCACCACATAAACAGAAGCAAAAACAAAGACCATGTGATCAACTCAATAGATGCATAAAAAACAATCAACAGAATCCAGTACCCTTCATGATAAAGACCCTCAACAAACCAGACATAGAAGGAACATATCTCAAAATTATAAAATCCATATATGCCAAGCCCGCAGCCAATGTCATAATGGGCAAAAGTTGAAAGCATTCCCCCTAAGAACTGGAACAAGACTGGTACAAGATATGGTGCCCACTATCACCACTTCTATTCAACATAGTGCTGGACATCCTAGCCAGAGCAGTCAGACAAGAGAAAGAAATAAAGGGCATCCAAATCAGGAAGAAGAGGTCAAACTATCCCTGTTTGCTGACAATACAATCTTATATTTAGAAAACCCCAGAGACTTCAAGAGACTTCTGAAATTGGTAAATAAATTCAGCAAAGTCTCAGGTTACAAAATCAGTGCACACAAATCAGTAGCATTTCTAAATACCAATAACAGTCAAGCTGAGAGACAAATCAATGACTCAATACTATTTATAAGAGTTACCAAGGAAATAAAATACCTAGGAATATACTTAATCAAGGAGGTGAAAGGTCTCTACAAAGATAAGTAGGAAACACTGAGGAAAGAAAGCATAGATGACACAAACAAAAGCTAGGCATTTTTATTCCTATGTTGCCTATGGGTAGTCTAAGGCTTATGGTGTATGAGTAATGTGGCCAGTATCATCCTGTGAGTAGTTGTGGAGTTAACAGTCAAACCTATGGTTGTATGAATGCTAAGATTGTTCTGCTAATGCAGAGTGTTAATCTGAGATCTGTGGCTAGCTTAGGAATCCATAAACTCCCTGAAATTGAACCCCAAATTTGGTGTGTATGTACATTTTATGGAAAAAGCAGTTATAGGCCTCTCTCATCAGATTTTCAATTAGTTATTAATAATATAACTTCAAACATTATCACCTATATTATGCATTGCCCCTTTTATTTTGCTCAGTTATATTACAAGAAAACTCTGTACTCTTGTTCACATGTGTTAGTGAGTTGTGTCTCCTTCATTCTGTATTTTTTTTTCTTTCTCTTATTAAGCCCAAGTGTATGACCTACAACTATTTGTACTGTATTTAATTTTGTCAAATATCAAGCTCTGGGGATCTTGATTATGCTATCTGTAGTTTTTACTGCTCATTTCTCTGCTTCATGTCTTCTGTCAATTTATGTTATAAAACTAAAAAAGACAGTTTTCAACAATTCTGGACTTATGGGATATTGCTAAATTCCAAGGATCTAGGATAGAAATACTAACTTTTCCATTTCAGCCTACTGAAAAAATTATTCTTTTGAAATAATTTCTTAAAGATTTTTAACCCCTCTAGGTCTGTTTCATCAGGGGTGAAGTGGGTAACCAGTACCTACATCAGATAGGTGGGCATCTCAGACAGCCTAACAGTTTGGATGTACCCCTTCAAATTGACATTCTTGGAATACTTGTTTAACAGTTATTTAGTAGACACCAAAATAATTAGTTTTTCTATTGCTAAGGTATATATATTTACTAGTCAATTTTTTAACTTGTTTAGAATTTTTTTTTGTCATTTTCAAATTTTTTTTAATACAGCACATTATAGGGGTACAAACGTTTAGGTTATATATATTGCCTTCCCCCCACCCAAGTCAGTGCACACTGCATCCATTAGGTATAAGCTCTATCTGGGGGATGGACACACTTGAAACCCGTTTGGAATTGTTTCTCAGGCTTTTTTTCATTAAATCACCCATAGCATCAGCCATCCATAATCACAAAAGAAAGAGGCAATTTACATAAGAAGCACACGTGTTACATTTTGTTCAAAATATATCCACAAATTCTAATTTTCTGACTTTCGAATGGATAAATCTGAAATTTTCTACCTTTTACCATTTGTATTGCTTTATGTGTAAGTTTTTGAGCCCAGAATATATATGTTGGGGGCATATTCCAAGGTTTGAAATTTAGATAATAAACTATATCACTCATTTTAGATTAAAAAAAAAGAAAAGAAAACATTTGGCCATGCCTTACTCAGTTTTAGAACATCAACTGTCAGCTGGCCTGTCCTAAGGCCCCTGGAGCAGCCTGTAATTTTAACATGCAATTTGCAATTATTCTTTGCAAAATGATTCCACAGAGCAAGTTCAGCACTGGAAGAAGTGTTTTCCCAATTTTTACTTGAGCCTGTTGCCTACTTTTGCCAGTGAAGTTAGTAGTCTCATGTGGGAAGCTGAGTTAACTAGCACCTTATTCGCACTTTATTCTAGGGATGTTTTAATGTGCATTGTGATCTGATGGCCCAGGCAACTGTCCAGCTGACTCCCTTTTAATTTAGCCTATAGACAAGAACGCAGCAAAGATTAAATAAATATAGCCGTCAGGCACTCCAGGAGTGTAGTGAATGTAGGCAGTATCCAGAAAGGAGGAGAACTGGTTTTATGAGACTAATTTGACTAAATCTTTAGTTTCTTTGGAGGGAAAAAAAAGAAAGATTATTCATCACACCCCCAACTTTGGACTGTTTTTCTAATTAAATAGTGTTCCAGTGGGAGATTGGGAGTGGTAGTTTGGGATACATTTTGAACAAAATATTATCAACCCATATCAGTTCCTCTTTGGGGGCTGTTGGCTATACCCAGCTTCCTTGCCTCTGTGACTTCCACATGCTTTCTGGAAGCAGAAGGGCCAAACATGAAGAATTCTCTCTGCACACTTAGGAGTTTAAATATATCCCTGAAGGATATTACGCAGAGACACGGTATGATTAGGGAAATGGTGATGGAGAAGATTGGTCAGAAGAGGAAGGTCCTGAGGGCTAGGAGACAAGCTCCTATGTCCTGGCACTGATCCAGATGAGAAATGACGTGGGCCTGAAGTAAGATAGCAAAGAGGCTAGAGCTGATCTCTGGGAGAAAAAAAAAACCTCATGTGATATCTTTCAATGAATGTTTCAGTCTGCACACTTGTTTCAGTAAGAATCATGGATTAGGACGTCAACAGTGAGGATAAGAGGAGAAAGCTTTAAGTTATGCTTCAATCTGGTAAAAAGACACACAGAGCTTTTAGAGCTGACAAATGAAGATAAAAGGACACTTCTCCCAAATTTTCCACAGGGAAGCCAACCCACTCCTGATCTGACCCCCTGTCTTGTGTGACAGCAGGAGCAGCATGACACCATCATATATCAGGCTCCAAACTGGATGACATAGCCTATGAAAATAATAACTCTCCTCCCATATACCTGAGCCCACAGGGAGAAAACTCATTTTAATGCTGCCGTGGTTTAATGATATTTAAATGGCTCAAATGTTTTTTATAAATGAATATATGACAAGGTTCATGTTCAGGAATCAGCAATAAGCCATAATGGACTTCACAGTTTATTAGTTTCATAAATGTCACCTTGTTATTAACAACACAGGTAAAGTAACTTTACACAAGTTTCCATTATCATCCATTGGACGAAACACCAAATTTGTTGAGCTGAAGTTTTAGGCATTCTCATTCCACCATTGCAATTCAACTTTATAGCAAGACTCACAGGTATAACCCATATGACTTTTAAAACCCTTTAAGATTGTTTTCATGTGAAGATAAAATTTCTAAATTGAACAGAATTGTCCTTGAGAAAGACGACACGAATGGATGGAAGTACAGTGACTGCATACAGAAGCCAGTCGTGTTACCAGTGTTTAATCTTCACATGTGTCTTTTGGGAGCCATGATTTAGAACTCTCCTCCCAAAAAAAAATGTGTCACAGCTATGTTCTGCGACATTTTAGTCATTGCAGTAATGCTGAGGTCAATCTACTTTCTCCTTTTTCAAAGTTTGTGAAACCAGGTCATATTCAGATGAACACTGAATCATCTCTAGCATGTGGTGGTTCTGCAAATCCTAAAATGTTACATTAGAAAAACTTGTCAGCTTTGGTTGAGTAAGAGGCCTTACTTTAGGACACTTATTCATAGATAGTTCAAAAGTGAAGTTGTCAGGTCGGACGTGGTGGCTCAGGCCTGTAATCCTAGCACTCTGGGAGGCCAAGGCCGGTGGATCCTTGGAGCTCAAGAGTTCGAGACCAGCCTGAGCAAGAGTGAGACCCTGTCTCTACTAAAAATGGAAAGAAATTACTTGGACAGCTAAAAATATATAGAAAAAATTAGCCGGGCAACCCCACACTACCTTTCTCTGCCTGGTGAATCTTGAATCGAACAGGTTGTTTTTCAGGTTGTAGCCAAACATTTATCATCAAAGCAACGGAGATTAAAGCTCAGTTACAACTTGCGATCATCAGCCATGCCTCCTTGAGGCCATGCGTGTGGGCAAGATGTGGAAAGACGAGGCCTGTGCTGCAATGGCCTCGTGCACGGAAGAGTCACACTGGGACATTGTCGCAGTGCAAACTACTCAAACGGATCCATCTGACCATCTGCTTGCGATTTTGGTGCTTGGGCCCTGAATGTATTTATTTCTACATATTTGAGTTGTCTCACAATAACCAATTTTTTAAAAGGTAGCCGGAAACATGCCAATGAATTACTTAGTTTGATTATTTCAACTATTTAATTCAACTAACTTTTAAATGGCCCTGACTATATTGCGATTTCTAAGATACGAATATCAGATTGTGTTCAGTTAGAGGTGGAATTTGTACTCTTTATTTATTAGGGCTCATTTAAATTTGTGTGAACAGTTTCAACTCACCATAACTTTCAAGTTCAATAATGTCTGGCTAAAGTACAAACAATTATTTGTTTGCCAAATTTGATTTTTGTTATTAATGTAGAATAGACTGTGTTGGACTATTTTGAGAAAAGGATTTCTTTCTTAATGTATTTAGTGGCCCATCTTTTAAAAATCTATTCCTGGTAGCACGTATTCATGGGGATACAGATGGTTTGGGGAGTTGAAAGAGGGTAGGGTTGAAGGTTAAGTTTTCAGTTCTGTTGTCCCTGCATTCTTGGAGAAACCTGGGGGACATGGGAATCAAACCCCTCTTTCTACTCACCTTCCATAAGCCTCATCTTAGATTAAGCTGAGAATAGACGTTGAGCTTAGCCACCAGTCTGCACTGTCTCCTGCACCACACTAGGTATTTCTGGTGGCCACATGTAGAACCAGTAGTGGGACAGAAGGCAGAGGCAGTGGTAATATATGCTGATTCTTATGAAGTGTTACCATGTGCCAGGCACCGTCCTACACACTTGACATGCATTAAATTAATTTACTACTCATAGATACTTGAGAGTTAGGTACTTGTGTTATTCCCATTTTATAGGTGAGGATGATGAAGAGTTTCAGTGGGAGGGCTTGAGAACTCCCCTCCTTTATTTCCTGTTTCTCCAGTCCCCTTCCCTCAAAGTTGTTCCAGGAGCATGTCCTTCTGTGGAACATGGGTCACAGAAATGGACACAAGCTGAGCTGCCCCTGGCCTTGGTAGGAGACAAAGACTCTTTCCATTCTCACCTGCCTGCCTCCAGGGGCCCTTCCCAAGCTGTCCTGGTGACTTCTAAATCCCAAGAGTCAGATAATCTGGTTCCGCCCACAGTAGGATTTGTGTTCACTGTATTAAGTTACTTCAGTGTTTTTTCTCTTCATCTTAAAGTTTATTTCAGGTGAAATTTAAATCTATTATATAACAGTGAAAGATGTATATCACCATCCTCAGGTACTATAAAAAGTAATTTCTTCATGTATCCATTTATTTCAGCTTCCCTTGCTACATGGTAAATTCATTAGGTACAAGAATCAGGTGACCCACTGTCCTGGATTGTCCAAGCCTGAGGGGTTTTCTGAGGCTTGGGGCTTGGAAGGCTGACACCAGCAGTCGTGGGTAAACCAGGACTTGGGCACCTTTTGTAGGAACCAGGTGTGCTTAGGTTTGCTTACATCACCATCCCTGGCAAACTGCTTGATGCATGGTAAGTGCTTCATAAATATTAAATGGATAATAAATGGTTGCTAGAGCCTAAGGGTAGAAATATTTAAATCCAGCCAAAAGCATTCCAGACAGAGGGAATAACATAGTTCTAGCAGTAGAAAACTTCAGCATGTGATTATGTAAATACAGAGAAACCCATGCAGTTTGGGAAGTAAAGAGTAGAAAGGAGGCTACATCCACTGAAAAAAAGAGTGAGGATGAGGAGAAGCTTTGGACAGAGGGTGAGCTTCTGCCCCTTTGGAACTGGGTGAGTGTGAGTCGACTGTAACCATTCAGATTCAGGTGTTCAATGGGATATCTAAATCATCGAAGTGGAGGAAGCTAAGTTTGGTACATGAAATGTTTTCCCCAAAAATGACAATGTTTATTTCCTGATTATGAAGATAAGTTTCATTCTTTGAAAAATATTTATGATTTTCTTTATTTTAAAATAACAAAGTAAGCGTAACAAAAATCCTACTCCAAAGTCCAGAGATGAGCACTATTAATGTTGGGGTGAACAATATTGCAGATTGATCCACCCACCCATCTCTCCATTTATCCATCTGCCCAGATCACTGGGGCCATGGGAAATTTCCTCAACCTCTCCCTGTGCCTCAGTTTCCTCATTTGCTATCCATCTATAGAGTGAGGATGAAAGGAGTTAGCAAAGGGTAGAGCCTTTAGAACAGTGTCTGACCCCAGGGGAGTACCATCTAAGTGCTATCTATTATATATCCATCTTTTAAAAATAAATGGGTTATACTACACACTGTGTTGTAACCTGTTTTGTTATATATTATTATTCTTTAATGATTACTAACTCTTCCATTATCTAACACTTCAGTCCAAAATTAGTTTTCATTACTAAAAATCAAAACGGAAAACAAAGCACAAATGAAAAACCACCACCACCACCACTGTCACCACAAAATGTGGAATTGAGTTAGTAATTAAAATTTGGCCTTCAACCTGTAGCGACAGAGGCAAAAGGCAATTCATTACAAGTAGACTATTTTATGTTGTGACTTAAAAAAGAAATCACCAAAAAGAGTTTTGCTTTTTTATCTTTTCCACTGTCCTTTGCTCTTCCGCGTTGGCGTTAATAATTCTCCAGACCTTTTACTGTCTCATTGATGAGCCGTCAGGTGAGGTCTCTGCCTGTCACCCTGCCAGTGTCTGTGTGGTGCCAGCTCTTCATTCATCTTCGCCCTGTGCCGTTAAGGCCTAGATGTTGTTTCTGTGACTAAATAGGGGAATTTATACCTTTAACCCAAACCACTTCTTTTCATTTCTCAAAAAGACACGCAAAAATTCAGGTGTTTGTAATCCTTTATCAGAGCCACTTGAAAAATCCATTTTTCTCAGGTCTGAGAGTGAGGGCAAAAAGCACTTTGTCGCTGTATCAGAATTCTAACAAATTCTTCTGTCCCTCTCTAGAAGTGGATTGGTTGGAAAGAAAAAAGTTGTGTTATGGTAACCTTTAGGAAGTCAAGTGATTGAAAAGTAGACATCATGAGATAAAATATAACCTCCAGAATATAAGATGTGGGTGAAGCAATTTTTAAGTTATGTGGTGAGGAGGGAAAGAAATTGGCATTTTTAAAATAGCATTTGATGTATCATTGCAGGCATGCTGTTCCTTCTATTAACTGGGGAATACCTCTTTTAGCACAATTTATATTGATACTTTGCATTTATATAGCATGTTTCATGCCCTGACCATTTTAGTAGCATTAAGTGCAAATAGCATGCCTACAAGGCAGGTAACTGAATATTCTGGTTCCACAGATGGAAGAGTTGTGTTACCCTGGGGTTCTTAGTCACTGTGACAAACTGAAATGGGAACTCTGAGTGGTTTTCTGTGTTGACGAAAAACAATCGACCTGGCCTAAAAGTTGAGATGGTTTCTGCTTGCTCAGCTCTGGAAGCAGCATCCTGAGATTTTTGGACACTTCTGCTTTCTGTCCTCATGTTTGCTGGGAGGTTGAACCCCTGGCTCTAAGACTGAGCATATGACCCAAGCGTGGCTACTGGGTAGAGTCCATTTTCCTGATGATTCGAATAAGAACAATCCCAGAATGATAGTTGGAATCATGGTTTGGACTGCTGGGGCTTCTCTGGCCACTGAGATTGCTGGAAAAATGTGCTATGGGTCTAGTGATGCAGGGGACAAGCAGTGAAGGAAATTCTAAATGAAACCAGCACAGAGCTGTAAGCAGTGGGAAAAAAATAAGTGATAAGTCCCAAGACTGTCTGTTGTCTCCTGGGTCAAACTGTAACTGAGACAGGAAGCTGGTGTGAGGATAGGAAGCCTAGTACATGCTCATGGCATGGGTGGAGAAAGATTTCTCACACTGAGATTAGGATATCTATATAATAAGTAAAAAAGTTTATTTTATCTTCTTAGAGGAGAGCGAGGGAGTGAGAGAGAGAGGAGGGCAGGCAAACAGCATGGCATCCCAGAAAAAGAGAAGGGAGGTGCCAGCCCTGAAGCCCAGTGGCTTGCTGATTTTAAAGGGGGGGGGGGGCAAAGAGGAAAACAATAGTGATGCTGTCAGTTGATAACAAAAGCAGCAGCAGGATGTCAAAGTCTAGAGTTGGTTTCCCCACCTTTCCTTGGAGACGGGATTATCGCAGATATGATTCTGCCCTTGAGATACGGTTCCAGCTATAGCTGTTCTCTCGCTGTTTACTTGGGAACTCTGTAAAAGCAGATTATACAAAAAAAAAATTTTTTTAAGAGATTTACGTCTTTTTTTCTGTGTATTCAGCTTTTTTCAGAAGTTGTGCAAAACAACCCTTGCAGGGTGGCTGTTAGTGAGAGAACTCACAGGATCGACCTTTGACTGTTACTAGGGAAATCATGGGGTTAGGTTTTTTCCTGTGATTTTTGCAAGGCTGCCCTTTTGACCTGGAATTTTTAGTTATACAAGCCACTAAATCATCAGTGTTTCACCCAATAGGAGCTTCTTTTATCGGTGAACTGAAAGGATCCTATATAAGGTTATTAGAGTACTTAAAACTTGATCTTTTGGGTTAGAACAAACACTAATCAAAGCTTTTGTACCCTTATGTGCATTTCAAGAAAGTATTAAACAACATTTAAAGGGGAATTTCTGTTGAATAAATAACAGAGGAGAAAGCTGGAAATGGTGAAGTATTTTTATTGATTGCTGAAAGATAGATAAAAAAATCTCAAGTATATTTTATAAGAATATCATTGTGTTAGATGTGTTTTTTTCAGAATTCATTTCGAAAGCCATTAATTTTAATCACGTTTTCAGCGATAGAGCATGTCAAATGCTCTGGTGTTGGAACTGGAACTTCATTATTTATCAGTTTTATCTTAGATTCTTCAGACAGCCTGTTATTTTATGAAGCAATCATATAAGTTCATGTATTGCTTATTTATAGGCAGATACTTGACAGAAATAATCCACATGTTTGTGCTGGAAAGGTCAAAGCTGGGCAGGGATAAAAACAAGCTCTGATTGCATGTGTTAGCCCCTCCATGGATAGGGGTGTTTCTTGGTGTCCATCAATGTCTCCCCAAGATACTTAAGAGAGATGGAGAGTTCGTGTTTCACATTCATCCTAATCAAGGAAAAGGCTTATTAGGCTAATGCATGGCCCTGCAGAGCGTGAGAAGTATGAGAATTGAGTTTTCCACTTGAGTCATTGAATGATACTCAGTCTTGAGTAGCCTGATTATCACCTTTTGTTCTCTTCCATAGGTAAAGCTATATGGAGGTCTCTGAGCTCCCCCCAGTCAGGGCCAGGTGCCAGCCCTACCGTCATCTGAAAGTCAGGGACAGGGTAGCAAGCAGGAGTGGAGGGCTTGTACACCTGTTACCATGCCTGGGACAATATCTGAAGAGCATTGGAGCCAATATTTGACTTTAAAACAAAGTCTTATCGTTTTAAAGGCAGGCAGAGTAAGACAAAAGACCATGCCTTTCAGAGTAGTAATTGCACTAGCTTAAGTCCATTAGAATGGAGTTAGAAAAATGATTTCACTATAGGTATAGGCAAGGCAAGGCAGAGGAGGGGGAGTGAGTAATACAACTACCACTGACTAGGTGCTGATTACGTGTAAGGTATTGATGTTTTATTGTGCCATCTCATTCCATCCTCACAGCAAAACCATGAGGGATACATAGGGACAGTCAGTCCCCATATCCCTTGGTTTTGCATTTGTGCATTCAACCAACCTCAGATTGAAAATATTTGGGGGAAAAAAATTGTCTGTACTAAACACGAACAGACTCTTTTTCTTATCATTAATCCCTAAACAATACAGTATACCAATGATTTACATAGCATTTACATTGTGTTAGGTATTATAAGTAATCTAGAGATTAAAGTATTCAGGAAGATGTCTGCAGTTTATATGCAAATAATACATCATTTTATATACGGGATTTGAGCACCTGTGGATTTCCGTATAAGGAGATGTCTGGGTTGTTAGTGTACCCATCACCCATATTATGTGCGTTGCCTCTGATAGGCAGTTTTTCTTCCCTCAACCCCCTCCCAACCTGCCCCTTCTGGGTCTCCAAGGTCCTTTCTACCATTCTGGATGTCCCAATGTACCAATAGCTTAGCTCCCGTTTATAAATGAGAATATGCAGAATTTGGTTTTCCATTTCTGTGTTGACTCACTTAGGAAAATGTCCTCTAGTTCCATTCAAGTTGCTGTGAGAGACATCATTTTATCCTTTTTTATGGCTGAGTAGTATCCCATGGTGTATATGTGCCACATTTTCTTTATTGACTCCTCAATTGATGGGCATTTAGATTGATTCCATGTCTTTGCAATTGTGCATTGCACTGTGATAAACATATGATTGCAGGTGTCTTTTTGATATAATGATTTGTTTTCCTTTGGGTAGATACACACTAGTGGGATGGCTGGGTCAAATGGTAGATCAACTTTTAGTTCTTTGAGAAATCTCCATATAGTTTTCCTACAGGTTGTACTAATTTGCATCCCTACCAACAGTGTGTATGTGTTACATTTCTACTGCATCTGTACCAACATCTATTGTTTTTTTTTTTAAGTGATGGCCATAATGACTGGGATAAGGTTAGTATCTCATGGTTTTAATTTGCATTTCCATGATACTAGTAATGTCAAAGACTTTTTCATGTTTGTTGGCCATTTATATATCTTCTTTTGCAAAATGTCTGTTTACATTGTTTGCCCACTACTTAACAGGATTATTTGTTTTATCTTGTTGAGTTATTTGAAGTCCTTTATAGATTCTGGATATTAGTCCTTTGTCAGATGTATACTTTGTGAGTATTTTTCCCAATCCATAGGTCATCTATTTATACTTCTGGTTATTTCTTATGCAGTATAGGAGCTTTTTATTCTAATTCTCATTTATTTTTGTTGCATTTGCTTTGAAGATCTTAGGCATGAATTCTTTGGCTAGGCCAATGGTGAGAAGAGTTTTCCTTAGGTTTTCTTCTGGAGTTTTATGGTTTCAGGTCTTACATTCAAGTCTTTAATCATGAGTAAATTTTTCAATATGATAAGAGATAGGGATCTACTTTCATTCTTCTGCATGTGATTATCCAATTTTCCTATCACCATTTATTGAATAGTGTGTCTTTTCCTTAGTCATGTTTTTGTCTGTTCTATCGAAGATGAGTTGATTTTAGGTATTGGGCTTTATTTCTGAGTTCTCTATTCTGTTCCACTGATCTATGTGTCTGCTTTTTCACTACTGCCATGCTGCTTTGGTTGCTGTCACCTTGTAGTACAATTTGAAGTCAGGTAATGTGATGCCTCTAGATTTGTTCTTTTTGCTTAGGATTGCTTTCATTATTTGGGTTCCTTTTTGATCCCATATGAATTTAGAATTGTTTTTTCTGATTGTGTGAAAAATGACATTGGTATTTTAATAGGAATTGCATTGACTCTGTAGATTGCTTTGGGCAGTATGGCTGTTTTCACAGTACTGATTCTTTCAGTCCATTAGCATGGGATGTTTTTCCATTTGGTTATGTCATCAACCATTTCTTTCATCAGTGTTTTATGGTTAGCCTTATAGAGGTCTTTCACCTTCTTGGGTAAGTATATTCCTAGGTATTTTAATTGTTTTGAAGCTATTTCAAATGGGATTGAATTCTCAATTTGATTCTCAGCTTGGTTGTTACTGGTGTATAACAAGGCCACTGATTTGTGTACCTTGATTTTGTAGCCTGAGATTGATTAATGAATTCATTTATTAAATCTAGTAGTCTTTTGGAGGAGTCTTTAGGGTTTTCTAGGTATAAGACCATATAGGCAAATAGAGATAGTTTTATTTCTTCTTTTCCAGTGTTGATGTTGTTTATTTCTTTCTCTTGCTTGATTGCTCTGGCTAGAACCTCCAATACTATGTTGAATAGAAGTGGTGACAGTGGGCATCCTTATCTTGTTCCAGTTCTCAGAGGGAATACTTTAAACATTTCCCCATTCGATATGATATTGGCTTTGAGTTTGTCCTATATGGCTTTTATTATTTTGAGGTATGTTCATGCCTAAACCTGTATATTACCAGAGTTTTTGAGCCTCCTTGCAGGAACAAATTGGATTTGGTACACTGGCTTTGTGACATATGTCCTAGGACAGTGACCTATTTTTTTTCTCTCTCACAAAACAGAGCCTCACATAATAAATTAGATTAAAATAGAAGTGTTTAGGTTGAAAGGAAGGAAGGAAATGTCCCATGTATCCAGTCTCTCCTTTATCTACATTGTCTAAAAACTATGATGGCAGAGGTAACACCATTTGAAAACCTTTATCATCAAGGTATTTTGTTATTTTTCTCTTATGTTTTGTATGGCTATAGTTTACTGAAATTCACCACCAGATAAACTGAATATTGTGCTAATTTTTTAAAAAATCTACATTATTGTGGATTTTTTCTCTTATTACTAGCTTTAGAGAAAACAGCTTCCATATATATGTATTTACATATAATTACAATTACGATTTACATATCCTACAGAATTGCCTTTTGGGGAAGCACTTTACTGAAGCATCTTAAAATAGCAAACAATTTGTATTTGTTTCTGCAGCCAGTCTCACCACATGGGTCACCTTGAGCATTGTGTGTTAAATGAGAGTACATACTACCTAACATGTAGCCATTACTGCTCTCAAGTTCACCCTTCTCGAGTTATGCACTTTAAGTAACCTGGATATACAAAATAATGAATAAAACTAGTGATTCATGCTATTGTGCAGTGGAACCAAAAATTTCAGTTGTTTCAAATAATGTTATGGTATGCTCCATAAATTCACTAAGGTGACCCAGGAGTATTGATTTGAATTTACTTTAGCCTCACTTATTGTCACTTACCAGAGTAAACGAGAACTGATAGCTCTTCAAACACTAATAGTAAATTACAGTTATAGTGAACACAAATGCCTCATTATGTCTAGTCAAGGTCTATTTCCCTTTTATAGAGCTAACTGGTGGAAAGCATTGTTTTTAATTTATGAGTGAATATGCATGGGAATTTTAGCTATCCTATTTACATAATCCTGATAGACAATTAATCTTTAGTAAAGTACCTAGAGCAGGTTTAAAAAATGCAAACCACAGCTAAAATAAAAATTACACTCTGAAATATTGAATGTCTTGGAGACCAAAATGTCACTTTCATTAGCCTTTTATTATCTCATAGGTAAACATGCAAAACTGGTAACAGTTTAATGAGATTATAAGGCATATAGCACTTGGGTTAAATAAATTAATAAATCAATTAATGTTGGTTAATTAAACACTGGAAAAGTCATTTAAATATTTGGAGTATAAAAAAGGCATCCCTTAGGGGGTTTATAAATGCAGTTTGAACTTTTCTTGAAATTTGTGTTGTTAGGTCAACACAATTTAGAAAGGATTTGTCCACAAGAATGAGGCATGAGAGAACTTTTGCAGGTGATAAAAATGTTCAGTGTCTTGATTAGTATGTTGGGTAAATAGTTATATATATTCATAAAAACTCATATATTTAAGATTTAGGTATATCACTGTCTTTCTGTATATTAATAGATACACTTGTGTGTATCTATTAATATCTATTTACATACACACAAAGATGAAGTGATAGAATCCTAAAAATATTCATGAAGCCAGTCATTTCTGTACCTAGATTCATCTTTCCATGATTTGAGTACACATATCAATAAACTTCCTTATGTATAAATTTGTTTGAATTCTCTTTGTTACTCACAATCAAAAGAATCCTAATGCAGATTTCTACGCAAAATCTTTTCACTGCACCTCTGCATTTTGTAAGTCCTGTGTCTCATAGAATTGAGAGACACTCTTTGTGCCAACAAATACTCTGCTCTCACAGGATATTTCCTTTACCCTGGGTCACTAGACTACTCATAAAATCAATCCTAAATTTTAGAATGGTGTTAAGCCTCTCTTTTCACGCCATTCCATCAGGTAGTAGAGCTTAAGCCTACCAGTAGCAATGTCTTTTTCCATGTAGTTAGGAACATACTATGATGCCATCGCTATACGTTATTTTTCAAAGAACGAGAAAGCTCACTCAAGCCAAGAATACCACTTTTCCTTTTTTCCTGTTCTTAAAAGTCCAAGACTAAGTACAGAAAAACCTGTAGATAGGTGAATTGACTGAAGTACATGAATGAATTGCTGCTGAGTGCTTTTCCTATAAAGAGATTGTAGATCTTTTGTTGTCTTTCTTGCCCCTAGAGTAAGAGCAATTCTTTAAAAAAACAAAGTGATCAAGTTGCCTTGGTTTCATAACTGCAATACTAGTAGCACCAACACAGAAGCAAGGTTTAACTTAACTAAATTTGAATAAATAACATTTAGTTTCTATCCAGACAGAGCAAACCAAATTTTAACAAATGCTGACTTATTATGAACCTAGGTGGTTTTTGCCCTTAACCTTCACAAAAACTCTGCAAGAATGTATGATTATTACTCATAGTATTTTAGACTGTAGGTCCCCTGAGAACAAGAAACATGTCCATTTTATCCAGAGGAGGCATCAAACATCATTTGTTATCGGATTGTGTTAGAGAAGTTACACAATTTACATGAAGGTCATGGTGTAGCATAGATTTTAAGATTTCTTTTGTACAAGTGCCTATTAACTTCAAGTTTAGAATTAAAAGTCAGAGAAGATTGTCTTTGGCCCTATCCAAACTTCCTATTCTTTGTCTTCTACCGCTGTTAGATGCCTCTTCTCTCAGACCAAGGGTTTGAAAGCTTAGCTGTTGCTATAGGCCAATGTCACCCAAGGCTGGCTGCCCAGCAGATTACCCACAACTTCGCCAGAACAAATGGAGTTCTTAGCCAAAAAAAGTTTGGTCACAATGGAAAAACATTGTGATCAGAAAACAATAATGACTATGGAATAAAGGAGCCATCAGGACAGAGAAGTCACTGAGATTAATCAAAAATTATAGCCATACAGGAAGTAGGTAGGAATCCAGAGAAAATGTAGCACTTACCAAGAACATTATCTTTTAAGTCAGAAAACCTGAAACATCTTAGTTATTCTACTTGAAAGTAAGTGGTATTAGATAAATTACTCAGTTTACTTATCTGTAAAGCATGTTTTATATACTTACCATTGTTTCAAGGATTAAATAAAGTAATCTATGTAAGGTACTGTGTAGGATGTCTGGGACATAGTAGGCACTTGATCAATTTTTGATGATGATTACGATGCTTGGCTATGTGAAGCCATAGGTAGCTAACAATTCATAGTGAAGGAAACAATTAGTAGCTGTAGATAGATAAGCTTTAGGAGGGTCCCCACTTTGTGCCTCCTAGCTTCTCAAGTGATAGGTGTGCAGCTGGAACCCTAGGAAATCCATTTGATCTCTTTTTTTCTAGTCTTTAGATCCTAAGAAACCTCAGGTTCCCCAAAGCACCCCTAACCTATTAACCCATTCATTCTTGCTCTCCCTGGCACGTTCTATGCACTTCATGCCCATCAAAATATTCATTCCCTCAATGCAGATACGCTTTCAACTAGGTGCTGGGGGTAGTGTTATCTCATTGAATTGATAAACTCAAAGATGGAAATATTTAATTAATCATTCATTTTTTTCTAGCTTTTTTTTAGAAGATGTGAGTTTATCTGAATATCCTCATATATAAAGTAGTAAGTTCCAGATAGTATGGAGAGATACTTTAGTGAGGAAAGTTGAAGTCAAATCTCATGTATTTACAGCCAACGGAGCTTTAGCTTTCATTTCTAAATGTTCTGGGCAAACAGCTGAATGTATTTTTATTGCAACTTCCCTCCCAAATTATTGTGAAGTCTGAGACATCTGTGTGTCATTATACACAGCCAGCCAAATCTACTTGTTAATTATAATATAAGCTAATTTGTTACTGTAAAGTCATACAGCTCCATGTAAGGCAAGACTAAAGATGGATTTAAAAAGTAAGCATTCCTCCTTTGGTGACTAGCTTACTGTCTAACTTAATCTTGACATTTCTCTAGAACTAACAGTATAACTGATTCATAGGACATGTTAGCCATTCATCTTGACCACTGCACGAAGTTAGTTGTACTGTCTGTCGTGAGTACTCAATACTCTGCACTGAGTTTCAGTTATAGGCCTTCAGCACCATGGAGAGAGTCGAGACAGCTCTTAGGTAATGTTCTTTTCTTTCCCCATCCTTTCAGAATTGTTGCTCTACATGTGACTTGGGCACACATTCTGTATATTTCAAGGTATTTGATTGTTGTTTAAAGTGACCTGTTTGATCTACTTATTTTCTTCTTTTGAAAATAGTTCCTCTATTTTCTTGAATAGCACATTTGTGCTTTGCACTTTTAAAGACTCCTTTAGAAGCCTAGCTAAATGTGTCTGTCAAGACAAAGGTAGTTGAATGTGTTCCCATTCTCCTTTGTCAAAGAGTGATTCTTTAGCTCAAGAATTTTTCTTTTTCTTAATGTAGATATTATAGAGTGGAGGATTTTGTAGTCATCCACATCAAATCATCACCCAAGAAGATGCAAAAGGAACTTCTAAATCTGCCATGAATATTTGACAATTTGCATAAATATTTCTAATGACTCTTTGCTGGGAAGGGATTCTCCTCCTTCAAATTCCTGTAATAATTGGTTCACACATCTTTCATAAGATGTATTAATAACTTACATTTATATTGAAACCCCTTGGCATTTATGGATTTAATATAAGTAGTTTTGACTACTTGCAGATGACCCTGATAATCCGTGACATGCTTTGATTTCAAATTTTGCTGAGGCACATATTCGAATTGAGCACACAGACGAGCTGATGTGTGGGAACAAGTCATGTAGCTAATGGGTAATTGTAGCTCACCGCCTGACACCCGTGTCTCAGTATGCTTACATTATTCTCTCCTCACTGAATATATGGTAATTCCTCTGTAATGATTGAAACCTTTGCTTTTTTGGTGGAAAATGGCCATAAATCAGAGAAAATTCTTCAATAAGGTTTAATATGTTAACAGACATCATGAGGATATGTAAAAAGGAAACCAAAATAAAACATGATTCCAGAGGAATTAAGGAATATGTACAAACTAGCATTCACAATGTGAGGATTTTTGAAGATAAGGATGTATTCATCCAGAATTATGAGTTTAATTCAGGGATGAAAAGAATGTTTCAACTCTGATAGCAACTCTGACGTGAGGTTTTCCATTTACCGTATTATGCCTTATGTTATAGTTCTTTTTATGTTTTTCTTGCCTTCTAACCTGCCACTATGCAAAAATAAATTGCAAAATCAGTGTAGAAGATATTGTCAGTTGCTTATGCACATTCATATCTATTGTTCCCTCTTACTAACAGAATAACATATTTTATTTTTTAAAATCAAGTCCTCCCCTAAACATCTATATCCTTTGGCATGGGAATGGGGATACTTCCCATTATTATTCTAAGCCAATTTATGGCATCCCTCTTGGAATCTTTCTTGGTCCAGAGCATCTATATTAAAATGACCCCTCCAAATGAAAGAGAAGGGCTTATCCTCTATAACCGGGGACAGCTTTTCTCTCTATTTTCTCCCAGCTTACCTTTTCTCTCTCTCTCTCTCCCTAGCTCTCCTTAATCCTCCCTTCCTTCTTCACACTTTCACTTACATACACTAGATACCAAAGGAGAGCACATAGTTCTAATTGTCATGACAGCCGCCTTGTAACCCAAAGAGGAGCCTCCTTTAGGGTAGATCTGATGTTAAAGATATCAGAGTAAACAATAGAAATAATTATATCTTTAGTGATATAATTGAGTCATTTGTTAAATCACACCAAAAAAAAAAAAAAAAAAAAAAAAACACCCTGCTCTAGCTAAATTCTACTTATGTGAAGTGGTAAATTTATTTATCTTTTAAATATATTTGAGCCAGTACAGTGCATTCTGTTTCTAGAAGATAATAGTTTCTAACTAGGATATTCACTGAAGGTAGGAACTTGATTGTTTATATCTTTGTAGCCTTTGTAGCACCTAGTACAGTGTTTTGCATGCAAAAGTATTTGTGTATAAAATCTCTATAAATCTCTGTGCCAATACCAGATTGATTTAATTACTACAGCTTTGTAGTATAGTTTGATATCTGGCATATTAATATCACCCATTCTGTTTTTATTGCCTAGAATTGCTTTTGATATGCAGGGTCTTCTCTGGTTCCAAACAAAGTATAAAATTATTTTTTCCATATCTGTGAAGAATGATTATTGGATTTTAATAGGTATTGCATTGAATCTGGATATCAGTTTGGGTAGTATAGATATTTTAATGATGTTGAGTCTGCCAACTCACGAGCATGGTATGGATTTCCATCTGTTACATCCTCTGCTATTTCCTTCTTCAGTGTTTCATAGTTCTCCCTGTAGAGGTCTTTTACCTCCTTGGTTAAGTATATTCCTAGGTACTTTAATTTCTTTGTTGCTATTGTGAAGGGAATTGAGCCTTTGATTTCGTTCTCAATTTGATTGTTGTTGGTGTATATGAATGCCTCTGATTTCTGTGTATTGATTTTGTATCCTGAGACTTTACTAAATTCATTTATCAATTCCAGGAGTTTCTAGGTTGAATCCTTGGGGTTTTCTAGATATAATATCATATCATCACCAAACAGTGAAATTTCGATCTCTTCTGCCCCAATTTGGATACCTTTAATTCCGCTTTCCTGTCTGATTGCTACAGCCAGGACTTCCAGCACAATGTTGAATAGAAGTGGAGAAAGTAGGCAGCCTTGCCTAAGTTCTAAGTGGGAAGTGGGAATGCTTTCGATTTTTCCCCATTCAGTATGATGTTGGCTATGGGTCTGTCATATATGGCTTGTATCATTTTTAGGTATGCACCTAGTATGCCTATTTTATTACTGAGAACCCTGATATAAAACCATCCTCATATAGCCAGCTAATCTTTGACAAAGCAGACAAAAACATACACTGGGGAAAAGAATCCCTTTTCAATAAATGGTGCTGGGAAAACTGGATAGCCACTTGTAGAAGGCTAAAGCAGGATGCACACCTTTCACCTCTCACAAAAATCAACTCACACTGGATAAGAGACTTAAACCTAAGGTATGAAACTATTAGAATTTTAGAGAAAAATGTTGGAAACACTCTCCTAGACATCAGCCTAGGCAAAAAATTTATGAAGAAGACCCCAAAGGCAATCACAGCAGCAACAAAAATAAATAAATGGGACAGGATCAAACTAAAAAGCTTCTGCACAAAGAAATAGTCATGAAAGTAAACAGACAACCTATAGAATAGGATAAAATTTTTGCATCCTACACATCTGATAAGGGGCTGATAACTAGAATCTACTTAGGACTCACAAAAATCAGCAAGAAAAAAATCAAACAACCCTATCAAGAAGTAGGCAAAGGACATGAACAGAAACTTTTCTAAAGAAGACAGAAGAATGGCCAACAAACATATGAAAAAAATGCCCAACATCTCTAATCATCAGGGAAATGCAAATCAAAACCACAATGAGATATCACTTAACTCCAGTGAGAATGGCCTTTATCACAAAGTCCCCAAACAGTAAATGCTGTCATGGATGCAGAGAGATAGGAACACTCCTACACTGCTGGTGGGACTGCAAACTGGTTCAGCCTCTATGGAAAGCAATATGGAGATACGTTAAAGTGATACAAGTGAATCTACCATTTGATCCAGCAATCCTATTACTGGGCATCTACCCAAGAGATCCAATGACACTCTACAAAAAAGGCACCTGTACTCAAATGTTTATAGCAGCACAATTCATAATTGCAAAGCTGTGGAAACAACTGAAGTGCCCATCAATTCATGAGTGGATTAATAAAATGTGGTATATGTATACCATGGAGTACTATTCAGGTCTAAGAAACAATGGTGATATAGCACATCCTGTATTTTGCTGGTTAGAGCTGGAACCCATACTACTAAGTGAAGTATCCCAAGAATGGAAAAGCAAGCACCACATATTCACCGGCAAACTGGTATTAACTAAACAGCACCTAAGTGGACACATAGGAACTACAGTAATTAGGTATTGGACAGGTGGGAGGGGGGAGGGGGGCAGATATATACATAATGAGTGAGATGTGCACCATCTGGGGGATGGTCATGCTGGAAGCTCAGACTTGTTAGGGGGAGGGGGGTCAAGGGCATTATTTGAAACCCTTAAAATGTGTGCCCCCATAATATGCTGAAATAAAAAAAAATCTCTATAAATCTTGATCTAGGTACATCAGTTTCCTCATGAATAAACTGAACAACTCTTCTACCAAGCCTTTGACAACTCCCCTGACTAACTTCCCCCTTTACTCCACGTCTTACAGTAATCTTGACTAGTCTTCTAGAGTATTGAGCACATTTGAGTATATATTAGCTTTGGATTTCATAAACAAAGCCTTACAGGGATAAGAAACTTGTCAAAACTTAGTTGCAAAGATGAAAAAAAAATTCAACCAAATCATTTGTTTGTATAGTGATTCCTCAAGGTGCTGATTTTCATTGTGGTTTTGTTCATGCAATTCCTAAGAAACCTATAAATCTGTTGAGTTCAATGAAATAACTTGTTAATTCGTCAGAGAAAAAAATAGTAAAACCACTTATTTGGCTGGATGGATCAGCCAATTCAATTGAAATAGCAAATCTATCACTTCTATGGGGATAAAATTTGCTAGACACTTTTTTTTCCTGATCCCAAAAGGAAAGGATTTTATAAAATTGACTGACTCAGTCAAGTAATCTGATGCTCTGGAGATGCAGCCTTATACAGTATTTGAAGACAAGTGCTGTGCTTCTAGGCACAGTAAAACTGAAAGTGTTCAAAGTGTTCAAAGGAAGATGAGAGAATGAGAATGGACCTGAAGAGAAAACAATTGAGACCTTTCCAGAATGATGACAAGATGTGAATTCTTACACATTCCAGAATTCACAATGTGAATTCTTACACATTCCAGAGTGTTGTATAAGTCAGTCTTCTTTTTAGGAAGGTGAGCACTATGCTATGGTTCATTTCCAGACCACACCAGAAAGTTTTACCCAGGGAAGCCCAAAAGAGACTAATGTAAAGCACAGTTAAGGAGGGAATTCCGAAGTCAGAGAAATAACACCAATCATGGTACCCTTGGGAGGAAGTAAGATTCAAAGTACCAAAAAAAAAAAAAAAAAAAAAAAAAAATCATGTTATCAGGAGGCAGAAAATCATGTGAGAGATTGGGACAAACTCTTCAGTAAAGATGCTTTTAGCAACATAGGCATGCCAAAGGCCCATTTATGATGTGTTTACAGGTATACCCAAGTGTTTTCTTAATTTGTATCTTCACTAACTCATTGACTTTCTTCTTATTCAAAGCCGCACCTTCCCTACATTCTCTTTTCAAGTATTCTCCATCTCTTCTCCCTTTTTCTCCTCTACTGTCTCTGATGAAGAGGTGTTTTTCTTGACTCCCAATCTAACCCCCTATATATCGGTTCTTTTCATGCTTTTGCAAGGGTTACAAACACAGAAGTTTTCCTAAACCAGGTAAGTAAATGAAATGCCCTGGTGGAAGACATGAGGAATTTGTGGGGACTGTGAAGAAATAGATAATGTGTATCTCCCATAGAAATATCCAAATTTTGAATAATGCTGTGCTGGCTAAATATGCATGTCTGTTGGCTGCGTTGGGCTCAGTGGTCAGCAGTAGCAGTTTGTGATTTCTCCTATTCTCTCTCCTTTCCCCTCCTGCTCATAGGATTTTCTTTGAAAAATGAAATCTTCCTTCAATCTATTCTTCATTGCACAACCTCTCCCTTCCATGGCCACATCTGTTCTCATTGTTCTTACTCTCACTGTGTCTTTCTTTTCTACAGCACCATTAATTTGAAAAACATATTTAATTTAAAAATATTTAGAACATACAGAAAAGTATAAAAGCAATATAATTGACTTCCTTGTGTACACCTTTAATAGATGCTCATGTTTTTCCAAGTTGAATTCCTATAAAGTTCAATTCCTATTCTTTACCTTCTTACAGGGAAGTTCATGTTCATCATTCCTATGTGTTTATAAAATCTTTACTTTGTATATTTATAGTCATAAACAACATGTGGTGTGTGCTTTTATCATTTAGATATACACTTTTTCATGTTGAATATATCCTTTTGAAACCTGTGCAATTGTGGTTTTTCACACTTGTAATTACTATATATAGTGCTTCAGTGAATATCCTTGTACATTACTTTTTGTTCTTACATGTGATAGCTTCTCCAAAGTATACTTCTTGAGTTAGAGAGTTTCAAATATTTTAAACTCTCTTGGCTGTCAGCTGTGTATAAAAATTCCCATTTGTTTTATCTTTACCAACATTTGATATTTCCAGACTTTCAAAATTTTGCCAATGTAATGAGTATGAAATTGTATCTTAGTATTTTAATTTGCATTTTATCACTAATAATTAAATAGAGCAAGTCTTCATATGTATGTTAGCCATTTGAGGTTCCTTTTTCATTAATTACATGTTCATAGCCTTTTATTTTCCTACTGGGTTATTCATCTATTTTTGTTTTTTGCTTTTTTTACTTATCCATGTTTATATAGCCTAATTCTGCCACTTAGTAGCATTGTTTGCCTTGGAAGACTTAATTTCTCTATAATTTAGTTTCCTCTTCTGTAAAGTGGGAAGGATAACAGTACCTACAAGTTTGTGATGAGGATTAAATGAGTTTGTATGCAAGGCACTTGGAATAGTGTCTGGCATATATTAAGCATTATGTTTTCCGACATACCTTAATTATCTTACAGTGTTACAAGTAATTTTCCTAGTTAGCAGTTTGTAATTTGATTATGTTTAATGATATCTTTTTCATATACAAAATTTTCATTTTAAGACAGACAAACTTGATGATATTCTATTTTGTGGTTTGGTTTGTACTTCATGTGCCTTAAGAAAGTGTTCCCTAGCCTAACATAAAATATATATTCTCTTATATTTTTTGTAAATTCTTTGCCTTTGGCATTTCTAATTTTAATCCATCTGAAAATAGTGTGAAGCACGGATCTAATTATATCATTTTCCACCTGAAGAACGAATTTCCTTGGCATCATTTATTGAATGGGTCTTTCTTTCTCACTTACTTTCCATGCCTCCCTCCTCCATCATATTCCATTTTTTTTGTGATTATTCTAAGTCTTTTATTTCATGGCGTTGATCTATTTGTCTGTTCTTACAACTTTTCAGCCCTTGATCTTTGTAAGTTTCTGTCTTGTGAATCTTTGAAAACCTCTTTTCAGTTGACAGTTTTTGAAAGTCTTTTACTTTCCAAGGGACAGTGTCATCTTCCTTTGTGAGTGTAGGTTCCATGAAGCTAGGAACCATTTATGTATCTTGGGTGTTATAATCTTTTCCCTTTTAAAGGCTGAAATATCTGGTGAAAGAAATTTTAATAAATAACACATTAAGTTCAAACTTACAGTGTGTATGTTGTAAGTCTTTATAATATTCCAGAGCCTATGAGTTGCCTAGGAAAAGTAAAAATATACCTATTTGTGGCATTAGAAATATCTTAAAATGACCATTCACTTTTCTTGTTTAGGTTAAACTGTACCAATATACTTCACAGTATCATTTATAGTGTTGCATTCTCATTCCTTTCTGGATACAAAAGAATATATCATATTTCACAGATTTGAGTCTATAATGGATTGATTTGTTGCCATGGACTTTAAAAATCCATTAAGGAAGGAGTCAGAAATAGAGAATTAATTTGAAATCTTTTGTTGGTATGGATGAAGTGAGAAAAGTATTTATAAAATCATTAATCATACTTCAAAATATTACTTGAAAATGAATCAGGAGACTGATGTAATAACTGTATTTTCATTTTGTTATCCCCTTAGAAGTCCTAGCACTTTGGAAAGCCTTAAGTGTTGCTGAATGTTACTTGTTTTTTTCCATTTCTCTTATTTTGATATGTCTTGTCATGGAGCCATCTGTGCCACCGTACAGAATAGATTGTTACCTAATCTATTAGGTCCGCACTTATTTAAATGAATACAAAGACAAAAAGCCAATAAAGCTTGGAATCATAAATAAGGTCAAACATAATTCACATAACAAAAGAGCCTTCTGAAATCACTACTCTCTATTAGTTACTAAAGTTAGTTGTAGTCCACACTTTCTATAAGAGCCATTTTTTTGATTCTTCGAACTCCAGTTCCAAAGTTGTCCTCAAGATAAGAAAAAATTTTAAGATGATATTTAATTGACATTTGGCTAAAGTAAAAATAAAGTTGTAAGCTGTGATGGTTGTCTCTGAAAAAGAAATGATACCACAGAAGTACTATTCTGGATTTATTGGTTTAACACATGAGTAATTTTCTGGAGCACTATTGCTGGTTCAGTTTCCTGAGAGGCAAACTTGAATTCAATTTACCATGTAAGGGTTCAAATAACATTTTAAGTATAGTAACTCAAAATTGAGCACCTGTTCCAAACTTCAAAAAATTAAAGCAAAATAATAATAGAAGGAACTGTCCTAAATATGATAGAATATAGGATAGAAATCAAGAATGAATGTCTTACTAAATGGTATTCCTATTAAAATCAGAAACATGGCTGGTGTGGTCGCTTTTATCATTATTATCCAACATCATTTTGGAAGTTATAGGTAATTTATTAAGGCAAACATAGCATAATTGAAACATATATTTGGAGGGAAAAAACATTCATTATTATTGTTAGCAAGTGATGTGATCATATACTTCCCAAATAAGGAAATCCTATTAAAACTAATAAGATAATTAAGTAAAGTAGCTGGCCGCAACAAAATTGCCACAAAAGAAGTAATACTTTCCCTTTACATTGGTAATAACAGTTAGAAATTAAAATGGGAAAAAAATCATTTACCATAGACAAAAATTTGAGAGACCTAAAAATTAACAAAAAAAGATGCAGGACCTAGTTAAAAGAAAGGCATAAAATTTGAGGAACACTAAATTGGACTTGAATAAATGGATATATATGCTTAGAAATCACAATAATGTATATATGTCAATGTTTTTCAAATTGTGAATGTATTATAAATTTGGAAAATCAATGCATGCCATGAATGTGTCACACCTGATATAAAGTAGATTTCATAAAAATGAAAGCTTAATTTTCCAACTACAATGCTTCAGCTTTAGAGTCTTTTATGTTGTGTCAGAGACTTTGGAAAATGCCATGTTACGATGAAAGAAATTTAAATCTGTCAGGACATTTTAATGGCAGTCAGTGGCTTTTAATTGTGAGGCAAACATCCATTATAAGCCTTAGCTTTATGTGACAAAAGGAAATCTTTAATTTCTTCAAATTATTAGAGTAGTAAATGGTTTAAATAACTAGCTATAGATTAATTTTCTTTCATAAGAAAATATTGCATGAATAGTATCTTGAATTAATACATAGGTTTTCCCCCTGTATTTGAATTTATATTTTTAGTTAAAGTTTCTATTCCCAAAGCTAGTATTGTGTCTTATAATTGCCTAGTGACAAATTGCTTGGTATCTTTCACTATACCTGAGACAGTGTGCCCATAAAGTAGGTATTAAATAAATGCCCTATATCTACACAGCAGCTATTTAATAAATGTCTTTGGAAGAAATTAACCTAGTGTAAAGGGAAAGTGTTGCTTCTTTTGTGGTATTTGTGTAGCATCTATAATAGCTATGTTACTAGATACTCTTATTTTGGATTAACTGTGGTTTTTCAACAGCAATACATAAAATACTAAAGTGAAATATTCAAGGCTGCTGTGTTCACTCAGTATCGGTGGGATGAATCTCCACTCAAAATTTGGCTCAAATGTCAATACAAACAATGCCACGTGTGCGCCAAGGGAGTATGAAAATGATTATTATTCAGAAAATGAGCCTTTCTGGGGAGAGCAAGGAAGGCAGCCAGGCAAATCTGAAAATGGTTTAAGAAAGCAGAGAAGAGAGTCTAGTTTGGAGTTCTGTGGGGCTAGGGAGGGGCGGAGGGAGGGTTCTTTCACAAGGGCTTAGGAGGTGTGTGAGTAGTTTGAACTGCCCAGTGGTGCTAAAGGTGCACCCGGCTTTCTTATCAGCTTGCCTAGAGATATCCAGGATTCCTTATCGGCCCAGTGCACCTGGACTTTCTTAATAGCTTGTCCAGATGAGGGGCAGAAGGGAAAGAGAGGGAGGCGTGGTGCTTGAAAGCTGTCAATGGTCAAACAACAAAGATGGAGTTAGACTCACTACAAATGAATTTTTATATAGCTCGAAATGTAGACTTTCACTTGTGCAACTATCTATTCATTGTGACATGTACTTTAGGACATTCAAAGTCTTTCCCTTTTATATTCTTGTGGAAGGCGTGGGTCAAGAACATAGATTGACAGTTTAGTTTGGCTTCCTAGAGAGAACTCGTGTGATTTCCAGGCAGATTCACCAGTTAGCCACTAGCTAACTTTTTAACTCTGGGAAACATATTCAACAACTCTGAGCTTCAGTTTTCTTGTCAAGAAAGAACAATACCTCTACCTCATAGGGTTGTGAGGATTTAACTAGGGCATACGTGTGAAACACTTCGCCACACATGGTATGTGGTATGGCACATGGTAAGTGCTTAAATAAATGACATTTAATTGTTATTGTTACTACTAATATGCAGAGAAGATGTAGAAAGTAAGATATTAAGAGAACAAGCTGTAGATAAAGAGAGAGTCTGATACCTTACATATGTTAGTGCCTCTCAAATTAATATATGCATTTAATGCATGTCCAATGAGAATCTCAATCAATTTGGGGAAAGAAAAAATTATTTAGAGATTATATTAAAGAATAAACATATGAGAATTGTCCCCAAAATATGAAAAACAGTAATTAATAAAAAGTTGCCTATAAGGTGTCAAAAGCTAATATGTTGTTAGTATGATCAAAACAATACGAATCTGGCACAGTAACTAAAACATAGTTAATGGACTAATGGAGGTTTTTGAGCCCAGATTTTAATAGGATTTGTTTCCTTTGTAATCCTTTGTATCTCATTGTGTACATTTCAAAAAAAAATTGTAGGAGAAATGCTCTATAGACTTCACCAGACTGTCAAAAGGATACTCGGCACAATTAAACTAAATTAAATTAAGAAGTTTAAGAGCCCTGTAGAAACAACAGGTAGAAACTGATGAAAAAATTAGTGATCCAAAGCTGCGTAGCAAATTGCCTCAAAGCTTTGTAGCCTAAAACATTTACATCTGTCATCTCACAGTTCCTGTGGCTTGGCATTCCAGGTGTGGCGCAGCTGGGTACTGTCTCAGGATCACTCACAAGGCTGAAGTCTTCTCTCAAGGGTGGCTGAGGGAAGGATCTACTTCCAGGTTCGCTCCAGTGCTTGCTGGCAGGATTCAGTTCCTCTCAGGCTCTTGACTGAGCGCAGGCCTTGCTTCTGCCCTGCATATTGCCCAGAGGCTGCCGTCAGTTCCCGGCCACAGAGGCCTAATCACAAGGCATCCTGCTCATCGGAGCATGCAGGCAGGAAGAGGGCCACCAAGAGAGGGCTGGTAAACACAGTCTTCCGTCACTTAATCTTAGAAGTGACATCCATCTCTTTTGTTGTATTCTACTCATGACAAGTGAGTCACTTAGCCCAGCTCACACTCAGGGGAGGGGATTACACAAGACATGAATATACAGAAGGCGGGGATCATTGAAAGCTATTCTAGAAGGCTTCAACCACAGTGAAGTTATCATTCCGCTTCGGGTAGATACGCTAGATTATTCAGTACAGAGGTATGGGATACTTAGCTATGAAACTGGAATAATGTAAAGCTATGTTCTCTGTCTTACACCATTTATAACAAGTTACAGAAGAACAAAAATATCTAAATCTAAACAATAAAACCTTTTAAATGTTAGAAGAAACTGTAGAATAGTAAATTTAGATGTGCAGGGTTGGGGAGGCCTTCCTGAGAAAAAACAGGCAAGCTAGAATAGTCTAAGTAAGTGATGGGCTTGATTAGGTATAGTTCACGCAACTAGCAAGTAGTAGAGCTGGAGTTTGAACCCAAGCTGCCTAATGAAGTCCGTGCTCTTTGTACTGAGCTGCTTTGCCTGCTGGAAAGAAGCAGTAGAACAGAGCTGATGTGGCCAGTAGTGGCAGATTATGGTTGCTAAGTATTATTCCTTTATAGTAAATGCCCTCAGATCCTTTCCCACTCTGTGTGGTACCTCTGGCGAAAAGGGGGTCGCGTGGCCCAACCCTGCCTATTGTAGTCACTTGCACCAGAGCACACGATGCAAGTCAGGCTGATCAGAATCTTTGTTTTCCAGGACTTTTTATTCCTAGATGCTGCAAGTGAAAGTATATTCTCTCCTCCCGGGTCACCAGGCTGGGATGAATCACACCTGGTTTCGCTTTGCTCTCCACACACTCCTCTTGACGCCCTGCCTGCCCAAAGCGCACCCATATGCAAGGAGAAGTGAGCGTAGAATGAGGCCACTTCACAGAAAAACAAAAAACTGAACAGAAAAAAAAAAAAAAAAGGTAGAGTCTGAGAGATAATGAGCAGACAAAGTCATTGCATCCCTCAGAGCCAAGTCAACCTCTGGACTTCCAGCGACCTGAGCTGAGCAATCCCCATGCTTTAGCTAAGCTCATTGAGGTTGGGTTTCTGCCACTTATAACTGAACCAGAACTCATGGCAGCCTTGAGGGGAAGGACAGTTGAGGCAGAGAGCAGGAGAGGAGTAAAGGGAAGAGAGAGGAATGCTCAGGGCCATTTCAGAGGACAAAGTGTCATGGTTTGGTGTTAGTATAAGTTGGGGGGTGGAGGGGTGGGGCTGATGTCTGAAGAAATAAGAGGGAGGGGTGACACAGCTGCAAATAGAGAGCTCAGGACAATGCCTCTGTTCATACTGAGCACGTGGAAGTCCAGGTGAAGCTGAAGCACAGCCCGGAGTGGTTAGGATTGTCATTGCAATGTGGCAGTGAGCCAGCCCACAGCTTTTTCATCCACAGAATGATTGATTGATTTAATTTTTTTATGTGACTACCTTTACACCAGGCACACACAGTTTGCAGCAGTCTCCAGCACTCGTCTCCTCACACACAGCCCACTCCCTCCTTTACGGTGTCTGCTCACAACGGAAGGAATTCAAGACACCACCCCTACTCTCTGTCTTGTCAGTTCCACCATTCTAGTTTGGTAAAATGTTAAGTGTGTCCCTTCTTTCCAAATCCTTCACAGCATATTGTATGGCGTCTCCTTGCTAGCAGGATCCTGTCACTCTTGTGCATCAATAGATTTAGTCAAATTGTTATGGTTGTCATGTTCGCTTTGGACTGAGGAATGCCCTGTGTGTTCCACTCTTTCTAAATCCCACCCAGCCTAGAAAGGGTTCTCTGAGACACCCAGGCCCACCAGGCACCTCTCTGATTTCTCTGTGTTTTTTTCTCTCCTACCTAGCCTCTACTGACAGCTAGTAAATTGCTCCAGTAGCTCATGTTAGTGCACAAGTTTAGCACTTAGTTATGCTTCCTTTTATTATTTGATTCAGTTACTTAATTTCTATCTATTCAAGGAGATTGTCAAAGGCACAGATCGTGTGTTAGAATTTGTCATTTCTTTCCACGGCGTTGAGGACACCATGGGATCCCTGATACACTTAGTGGTTTATGAGCCTCCAAATAGTCCACTGTCTGTCAATAAATCTCTAGTGTACACATGAATCATTGGTACAAAATCCATCTTCGCCCATCTCATAGTGTCTTGCCATAACGGTAGAATCAAATTTTGGTCAAAATTCAAACTTTGATTTGATTAGCCTGAGATAGAATATTATACTGAGAACAGCTGGTTTCTAACTTGGATCCAGATCCTCCAAGTCAGAAAAATGGAACGTCCTCAGCTTCTGAGAATGCAAAAAGCCTTAATGTTTGAGTCAAAGTGGGGCATAACTTTGATCTTGCCTTCTATACTGTACAAGCAGTCTTTATACTCGGCTGTTTAAAGAGAAGAAAATAAATTTTGATCTAGTAAGAAACATCTTCCAAGGACTCCTATCTGTTCTTTTCCCGGAAAAACTTCAGACACTATACCATTTTCAATTTTAATTATCTTTGAAATGAAAAGGGACTTTAAATAAAACATCTTCCAATAAAGAGGAAACTTGATTCTAGGAAAAGAATCGCTTTCCAAGGCCCTTTCTCTCTCTCTCTCTTTTTCCTGTCCATCCACATTCTCCTAATTTTTAAAGTTTATCTCAAAGCATTCTGTACAGTCTGAAACGATGACAGACTCTCTGAAGATCTGGTTAATTGCTATGATCATGCCTTCGAGCAGTGCAGTACACATTGATGAGCTAATTCACATTGTGTTGAAAGTGGCTTAATGATTGAGTCCTCTATGGGGTACATTTATTTAGATGGTTCAACTCATTTTTCCACTTTACGATGATGCAAGAGTAAGACCCATTCAGTAAAAACTGTACTTCAAATTTTGAGTTTCCATCGTTTCCTGGGTTGGTGATATGCAGTACCATGCTCTCCCATGATGCAGGGTAGCAGCAGAGAGCTGGAACTCTTACTCAGCTGTGTGATCGGGGTAAACAACTGATACTCTGCAGTGCGCTGTGTTGCCAGAAGATTCCGCCCAACCGCAGGCTAATAGGAGTGTTTAATGTAGGCCAGGCTAAGCTATGATATTCAGTAGGTTCCGTGTATTAAGTGCATTTTCAATTTACAATGGGTTTATCAGGGCATAACCCCATCTTAAGTTGGGGAGCATCTGTATTCCAAGTGGAGCGTGCCTCCAGAGAAATGGCACGTTGAAATTTCAGGCACTTTTGTACTTCCGTGATGAAGACATTGTTTGGATAAAGGAGCCTTCATGACACTCTTTGAGAAGCACATGGTAGATCACTATTTTGCAGAGTGTCACTCATGCAGTTATTAACAGAGCCCCGTGGGGTAGCCACGAAGGAAGCTGGGCTTAGCATCTACCAAACGACCTCAAATCGCCCTCATGTTTCCCTGAGTCCTCGTGAGTGCCTGTGGCCCCCAGACTTCTGACTGTAAGAGCAGAAATAGGGACTGCAGCTTCCAGATTCTGCCGGCCCTTCCCCAGAGGAAGCGAAGCTGACAGCTCTTAGGTCTGTAATAAGCCTTTTACCTCAAAGCGTTTACCTCCTCCCTGCCACTGTCTTAACAAGGACTGGCATTTCACACACCGTTGTCCCAGATATGTGCCAGGGTTGGTCCTGCATTTAGATGGGAAGAGCTCACAGCTCATAAGTCCGTAATGGGCTTCCGTATTAAAATATTTGCTTCACCGGTGATTTCGGTCCCCGCCATCATTTCGCATACCGTTGTCTTGGAAACGCAATGGCGTTTGTGGAGCTTCACTGCATCAGCTCTGGGCCCCAGCCCTGCTCCGCCGAATAGAACATGAGGCAGATGGGAATGTACTTTCACGAAGAGTTGACTTATAATGGATTTTTTAAAACACTGCCTGACTGCGTCCAGGGACGAGCCCTCCGATGCTCTGACAACGCTCTCATTCCTTATTCTCCTGCATACTCTGAGGTTAAATGAGCAATATGCAAAAGATGCTGGGGAAGGCAGTGTGGAAATTAATGCAGTTCCCACAAACTGGAATGAGGGATGTTTTAGGTTTTTGGCAATCATGCATAATTAAACATTCCTCCATAAAGAAGTGACTGCCTAGAGCCTTCTTGGAATAGTTTCTGTTGCTAAATTTCTACTGTATGCCAAGCATTTCACGTTTAATCCCCTCAACAAACCCAGGGGGAAAGTGGTAATATCCCAGTCTATCCAGTTAATAAGGTGGTTCTCCTAGGACCAAGATTTAAGCCTGGGGCTGAGACAAAAGTCTCTCTGCAATGTTACATGACCTGTAGTCATTTATTTTGTTTTAGAGCACCAGGTCCTTCCAGAACAGAATCTAAAAGACAATCACACTTACAGGAGGAGGTGCCGTTTAAACTCTTGTAGAGGAGGCAGTATTGAAATGCCAGTCGGAAAACCTGACTTTGCTCCCACCTGGCTGTGTCACCTTAGGCATGTCATTTAACCTCTCAGTGTCAGTTTCCTCAGCTAGGCTTGTGTTCCTGTTTTTGGGTTAGATGAGTTTTAAGTTTGCTTCAACCTTTGTGTGGTTTTGTGATTCTATGACGTGGGTTTAGTTTACTGTTTAAGGCACATTTTGGAATGCATTGGGTCCTTAAGAGGAGGCGTTTTAGAGATAGGTGGTGTGGATTTGACCTCATTTGCCATATTTCACCAAGGGTTTCCCCTGCCCCATTCGCCCTTACTGGCCCAGAGCCTCAGTTCAGGGTCTGGCGTATTGAACTGGCCCCTTTTCTTGTGCTGCTCTTCAGTCACTACTTGAGCTCCCAGCTGGGTGGCCTCAGCACCCAGGATCAAGGGGGAGAGAAGAGGAGGGCTTTTCACAGTGGACTGACCTCAGCAGGTGGCATCTGCAGTGTCTGTTACATGTTACACTTTGTTCAACTTTTACTGGCCTCAGGGCCCTTGCACGTGCTATTCTCACCACCTACAATGATCACTCCAGGTGGATCACTTTTTTTTTTTAGGTCTTAACTCACACATCCATTGCGGCCTACCCTGGCCGACCTATCTAAAATTCTAAACTGTCTCCTTTCTTTTTCACCACTATCCCCACAATGCTCTGGCCCTTCCTTTGTTTTTTTATAGTATGCTAGGCTTTATATATGTAGTTAATTTTACGTATACATATGTAAAATTCTCCTGTATTGCATACTACATGTTATATATTTTAGGTAATTTTCCATTGCCGGTCTCTCCCATAAGTCTGCAAGAAGTTGCCTGATAGCTTAGATTTTTGTGTGTTTTGTGTATTTTGTTCACTGCTCTATCTCCAGTGCCCAGCGCAATGTTTGGCACAATATCCAGTAAATATTTTTAAGTGGAGTGCCCAGGAAATAGTGGCTATGGAGTTCTATCGCTTCCCCCTCAAAAAATACCCTTGCCTTCCCTCAAGGTACCCTATAAAATAAATATAAACCGTTGATATTTTCTCAATAACGTATGGATAAAAGTGTCTTTAATAAGACACTTTGCTTTTTGTAGAATCTTTGTCTTTGCTGTTTGTAGAATCTTTGGAATTTAATCATAAGAATAACTCCCTTATGAAGCAAATACAGTTGATGACAAGCTCCCAGCTCCTTTCCAACCAGACTGCAGCCATCATTGTGTCATCTTCCATAGATATTCTGGGGCTGCCACTGTGAAATAGTACCTGTTTTCTGCTTTATACTGAGAGAAAAAATGGAAATTGATGGGGGAAAAAAATAAAACCCCCAAACTCATGCTGCCACTATAGTACTAACTGTGGAGTGAAATAAACTAAGTTTGTGGGTTTTTTTTTTTTTAATGTAAGTAATTCATTGAAGGAACTTACTTAATCCAGGCCAAAATCTAACTTTCTTTTTTTTTCCTTATGTGACTCTTCAAATTGTTTGCAAGGTCATTTCTCTCCAAGTTTGAGAAAGTGTGTCTATTCTCAGACCACTAAGTGCTCAGCATTCAATAAAAAATGGTCTCAGTGAACTTCTCACAGTGTGAGCTCCAAATCATACTCGTTCCAAGCGAGAAATTATCTTTTGAAAAATGAAAGATAAGAGACCTGTGGGTTATATAAATTTTTCAAGAGCTTTAGATGGATGATGGAACAGGGAAGATTGTATTTGTCCTTGGTAGTAGGTCCCACTCCCCACTTAAGGTATAAAAATAAGAATTACTACCCCAAATTTTAAACTGAGTTTTAAGAATAAATTTAACATTAAATTTTCTAAGAAAATCATTAAAGTTCTATATAAATTTAATCATTAATGTTTGCTAATTTTACCAGATAATATATCTCCGCCCCCCCCCAACTAACTGATACACTTCACCTATTTGATCAAATACAGAGTATATAGGTCTATTATGAGAGATTTCTACTTTACAAATGACTCCAAAATCTTAGTGGTTTTAACGTCATAAAAGAAGGAGAAAGGAGCCCTGGTACCCACTGGTGTGCTCTGCAAAACCAACCATGGTCTCCTTTATATAATCCAAATGCTTTGAATGTGATACTGCCACAGAAGTCTACAAAGCAGTCTTCCCCAAGTCCGTATCAACCCTTCAGATGGCCTAATGCTCAAATAAGAAGAAATGCTACATTTACTGTTGTGTTGCCCTAGCACCTGTCATAGTTGTAGGAAGAAACAATATTGAGTAAAAGAAAAATGGGTTGGATTGAGAATCAAAACCCTAGATTCTACTAACATTTTTTGGGTAAGCTATTTACCTTCTCTGTAAGGTAAGGTAAGACGAGGGTGAAATTGTAACACAAGGGTGAAAAGATTATCAATTCCAGGGCCCATACAAGTAGCCCCATTCCTCCTGACCGACAATACTTATAAAGCAGGTCTTTGACATTTGGTTGGGTTAGGATTTGATCTAAATATCAGACATAACAAAATATTCCTCTGCTTAAACTTCTCAATTCTGTGGCACAAAGCATTTCATGACCTGGGAGTCCCCAGTATGATCGATGGAAACTGACTCTATCCTCAGCCCTTGAGAACCCTGAGCAGTCTTTCCCTGAATCCTTTTGGGCGATTCTTGCCAGAGGCCTTGGTTAGGTAGCTCCTCACACACACGCACTGGGCTGAGTACCCCAGAGGGACCCTTTGCAGATCCCTAAAGTTCTCTCTCTGTACAGCTCTCTCCTCTTCAGGATGCTGTCTTAACAACTCTCATTGCCACGATGTCCCCAGAATCTCAGCTCCATCTCCTTAACCCCGGGTGTCAGCCAGGCTCTGTCTGCGTTTCCCCCTCCTGTGCTGTGGCTTGGAAACTCTTGTAGGCATAAGCTAACATAATCATAGGGCTCACCTCGTTTGTTTCCTGTCTCTCAGAGATCATTGTCTTTCATTGCCTGATGCGCTGTGTCTTGAAAACCACCTTCGTGGATTTTGTCTTTTTTTTTTTTCATTGTTTTAGGCAGGAGGGCAAATACGGTTCCTGTTTCTCCACCTTGAGTGGAAGCAGAAGTCTTCCAGTGTTAATGACCATGGCTAGCAAGTCACCTACCCTTTCAGAATTTAGGGTGGCTTTTTATCCCCTGCATAATGGATGTGATACTACTTTATAAACCTGCATGTATTGCCTTCTCCCTGGCAGGTTCATTATTTTTATTGACTTTTTCACTTATAAAACTGTCCATGTGAAACCACAACATGTCAGGGGACTTACATTCTTTTTTTTTAAAGAAACAATGGCTATCATTTCTCAAAATATCCTTTAGGTGGTAGCACATCTTTTGAACAGATTTGTCACAATGGCCCAATGAACATTTAGGCTCCTAAATACACTGAGATAAAGGGAAAATGATGCAGAAATCCCTCTGACTTAAGGACTACTCACACACAAGTGCACTGGTCTAACATAGTTAATTCTGTCTGTTTTTAATCCAGACACTGAGCAGAGACCAGAAATAGCCTTAAAGGCTTTCCTGAGCCAGAAAAAAGGAAGACTTAGTTGAGAATGTGATCCATTATGAGTGCTTTCTGTCTGCATCGCTGATTGTTTGGCCTTACACCAGAGAAATGTGTTCTTGATGTTGACAGCCCGGCAGACAGATCATCTTGATCAAAGACCTACTTACAACATTTACTGCCTTCTGGAAGCAACCTGAGACAGTAAACAACAGAGAAGAGTCCCAGCTTCCCTTGAGAGACACAAACCTGGTTCTTAACTATTTTGCAGTCATGTTACAAACCACTATCTTAGCAAAGTGCATTCAAGGAATTTGTTTTTCTAACATAAAATTTTAACTATGGCTATTTGAACATGATCTTTAGATTTAAAGTGGTTTCATGTCTGCTGAATCAAAACTGCCATGGGACAAAATTAGTTTGGTTGGTAACCTGGGAAACCTGCCAATTACAGACGACCTAAAGTATTCAGTAAATAATTTGGGTCAATGTTTTATAGTAGGAGAATCTGAATATCTATCAAAACCAGCTCTTTAGTGCAAATGTAGTATACTTTGACACATACTTTGTTTGCAACAGTTTTTCCAGAAATGTTCTTAAAATCTACAGAATGGTGTTTTTCTTCAAGGCTTCCCACACCTGAAGTCAAATCTACCTGAGAGCATGTTTTCAGTGATGCTTAGGAGAATCAGAAAAAATCTAAAACTCCCTTTTGCTATTGAAAATTTGAAAATACGAATATTGCTATGGCTGGTTTGGTCTGCCCAGCACTCTCTCACACCCCTGTTCTCTAAAAAAACATTTCCTCATCCCTCATAAAGACCAAGACAGATCACCTGTTATTAATATGTCCATTTCACTGAGCGTGGAGATTGGCTTGACATAGGAACATGAGGCAGGCTAGGCTCATCAGGCTAACTCTTCCTCAGTTCTCTTCCTCAGTTCTCTTCCAAAAGGAACTGGCAGGAAAAAGTCTCTTCTTGTCTGTCTGCTTGAAGATTTATTATTTATTAGGATGTCACTTTATGTGAGGGAACATGTTTGAGGACTGAGAGAATAAAGCTGGCATGTTGAAAATGGAGAGAAGGAATGTGCCAATGGTACTTGGGTCTGTTTTCATCCCTTGTCCTTCCAGAAGTTTAGGAATATGAACCAATGATTTACTGTATCTCACACTGTTTAACATTGAGCTTTTAGTCCTTTGATTATATATTATAGTTCTAATATAAGCAGATAATGAAATAAAAATATGAATTTATGTTTTCATCCTGATTAAAGATATCACTAATAATTTTTGAAAATTTTTAACCAGAAAAAAAAGTCATTTATTGCTTAAATTTAAGAAATTTGGTATTCTAAACAAGGGAGATAGTTGAACAGGTTTTAGAATTTCATTGTGAAAAATAAAGCACATTAATAAAAATAATAAAAGCCAAAATAATCTTTTCCTTATTAGTAAATGAAACAACAAAAATATTAATATCAAATAACTTTTTACAATCTAGTCCTTGACATTTTATGTTCTTTTGGTAAAGGGCCTAAAATTGTATAAAATATGAGAAAACAAAAATTGCTAAGAGAAAATTCTCTTTGCCTAAGATGAAAATGAAAGGAAATGAAGAGACATAGAATGTCAAAGCTCTAAAGGAGAAGAAACAAGCCCCCTGGGCAGTTCAATGTTATGTCTCTGAGATGCCTAAGTGATTTTCAGGGTTGCATTTCCACATTTTATCCTGTTTCCTTGCATGGGTGCTTTGCTCCTTCCAAACCCATCTTCTCTGGCTACAAGTCTCAGCTCAGATGGAGACTTCCCAGACCACCATGTTGCCCTTTCTCTCACTCCTATGGATCATTGACACTGATTTGGTGCTTATGATTAGCTTTACAGTAAGAATATTGATTATTTTTCCCATTATAAAAGCATGCTGAAAGCAAACAAAAACACTCAGCAAATAAGAAGGAAAAGAGTCTTCCAAAGTCTCCCATCTCAGGAATAACTGTTAAGAGTTTGGTGTATTTCCTCGTGTAGTTTCTGTTGCTAGTGATGCAGTGGTAATCTTACTACATCCAAGTGTGTATTTCCTTTTTTTTCCTCTGAGCATTGAGACAAAATGCTCACCTTATGTTACCCTTAGGTCTACATGTCCATATTTTATTTATTAGCTGAAAGATGATATTGAATATTTAATGATTTTCATCTTCGACAAGTATAAATGGTAACATAGCTAGTCATAAACTTTTTCTAGTAATATCACCTCTTAAAAGTTTATATGTAAACTTCTTAGAAATAGAGTGGACACAGAGGAAAGCTTCATATCACATTTCTTCTACGTAGTAGAAATTATCAAGAGAACAGGGTGAATGAAAAGAACTATTTTTTAAAAACTATTCGAAGAAAATATCTCTGAGATTAAAAAAAAGGACAAGAAAGTTTTTTTATATTGACTAAGCTTTCTAATTGCTACATAAATAAATGTGTCCTTACACTAGTAGAATTTCTGAATTCCAAGCATTAAAAAAATGTTCTTAGAGGCAGAAAGAAAAATCAGTGTGGCATCAGGCTGCTAGCATATAGTGTTTCAGGTAAAGCAATATTGGGAGACTGTTCAGTAAATGTTTAGAAAATTAGCCTTTTATTTTAAAAACATATGTCAAAAAGAGTTCTAGGTTAGTCAAAACTTTTCACTAAGTGATAGAAGATAATCTAAAAGATGTTTTTTATATTGGGCTGGGAATTGCAAAGAATGATTCGAATGATTTAGTTATGGAAAGTTGTAAATTTTTACATGGTTAAAAAAAATGTCACCACAAAAGTCTCAAAAAAACATATGTATAAGATACCATTCAGGGAAAGTTAATGTCCTTAATATATAATAAGATTAAATAACTAATAAAAAAATGAAACCCCATTCCAAATGAAAAGTGGGCAAAATATATACTTTGACAATTGAGACAGAGAAATCATCAATAAATATACACAACTAAGTTTAGATATACACAAGATATACACAACTAAGTTTCCTTTAGGAGATGAAAAGGTATCTTTAACCATCTGTTGAGTAAATGTCTTTGAAATGATATGGATGGGATAGTGTTTCTCAAACTTATACAAATGGAGATTCTTAGACTCAATCCTTTTTGATTACTGTCTAGTTGGTTGGCTGTAAGACCCAGTGCTGTGTATGTCTAGCCATCTAAGGTAGGTAGTCAGTTCTGAAAACACATTTTAAGAAACATTGGCAAAGTATTAATAGTGAGGAGAACAAGCCTCTTTGTATGCTATTGGTCAGGCTGTAATTTTTCATAATGTTCTCATAACCTAAAAAAAATATCATTTTAAGGGCTATCTGGAAATATGTGTTAAAATTTTAAATTTGTCTATCTTTTAATCAGCAATGCTATTTCTTAGAATTTTAACACAATATTTATTGTATTTTTAAGTAATTGTCTGATAATTAGGTAAAGGTAGATATAGTATTGGTTAGGAAACTACTTATATCAGCACAAAAGTAGAAATAACCCTAAATGTCTACTAGAAGAAGATTGATTTTATTATGGTACATTCATTCATAGAATACTAAGCTACCATGTAAGGTATGAAGTAAATCTGCATTGTTATTACAGAAATAACCAGGAGGTGCTAAATATGTGTGCACTGGGTAGGGCAATATAGAGCAATATGTATGGTTTGATTCCAATTATGTGTATATGTTTATAGATAAAAGTCTGGAAAGTTATACGCAATACTTAATAATGGTCCTCCCTCTCTTGGGATTTTTTATATCTGTTTTACACACTTGAATATTGTGTTTTTGAGTGTGTGTGTGTATGTGTGGTGAATAAATAATAAAAATACTTTTAGGTAGTTCTGTTCAAAGTAACCCTAGACTCTATTCACAGTGAGAAGAAACATTTGGCTAGTAAAGTTTTGATAAACTTCTCTCATGTAAAAGGAGTCAGGTTAAATTTATGAGGAATGAACTTAAGCCTGCTTCAATGGATAGAGTGGGATTGGGCCAGACTATATTATAAAACAAGTTCCTTGTAAATTAATATGATTCTTCAGGAGATAGGCTTCAATCAGATTTTTTTACTGAATTTAGAATGTGTCTGAATTCAGAGGAAAAAAATATTCAGTTGACTAGAACCATAAAGCTTAAAGCAAAGTTTGTCAGAGGTGAAATTAGAACATGTATTACCAGGAAATACCTATGCAGAAGAGAAGTTTCTCTGTGACGCTCATAAAAAGAACATCATAATGGAGCAAAATTAAACATTGATAATCTTTTTCAAAAAAAGAAAAAAGATAAGCTGCATAGTGAGTTGTAGAAAATTTATTAAAATTAAAGACTGCAGCAGATTTCATTAAAAGCTACAGTTCTAAGTTCAAGAGCAGAAAATGTCTTTAGCTTTTAAAATTTAATTTGGTTTATTATGAAAGAAATAATTAAAATGTAATTTGAAATCACTAACTTTCATTTTCTTAAAGTCGAACAGTAGCAAGATGGCTTGAGGGAAAAGCCAGGGCCAAGAGGCAAACATTGGATAAAAAATGATTCCTAAGGGCTTACAAACTTAATACAAATTAACCTTTCCTAGTAATTAGTGTGTAATTCCCATTCCAAAGATGAGCAGTGTTAAATTTAAAATAGCAACTAAATTGACAATAATATGCTTATTGGCAATGTATATTGCTATCTACTAAGTGTCTACACAGTAGAGTTGTAGTAATGAGGTCTCATTTAATTGAAAGTAACACATACCCAATTCAAACTAACTTAAATAAGAAAGAGGGGAGCAGAATTTACTGTCTCATATAAGAAGGAAATTCAAAGGGCTGCGGTTGTGGCTTATAGCAGTTGAATTCAGGGACTCAAACCATGTGTCTTCAGGGTTCTCTCTCCTTCCCTTGGCTCTGTTTTCTCCTGTGCTGATTTTATTCTCAGATGGGCAGCAGCTCCTAGAGTCTGAACAGAAATGCCCTTGGCCAAAAACATCTTAGGAAACTTCTTAGGAAGGGCTCTTATTGGCCCACTGGAGTATCATGTCCAATCCCGGGGCCACAGGAATGTCAGCTTCCACTAGGCATGGAAGGGAAAGCTCCTAGATACTCTGAAAGTAACAGGAGTTCTCCATATCTGTCAGGCAACCTTTATATCTTAAGAAATTCTGCACATGAGGCCGTCTGCTAAGAGCCATAAGAAAATAGAAAAGTATGTTAGACAAAATTCAGGCATTTGTGCCTTAACATTGATGTTAACAAATATGCCTGAGAATGATGCAGATGAGAAGTTCAAAAAGAGTTAAGAGTTTCACCGAGGAGGTAAGGATTAAACCAGATCAAATTTGAAGCATGAATAGATGCTTAAAGAGGCAGAAAAGAGTGGGGAATGGCAAAAAGCAAAGATTGAGAGAAAATATTTTTAATAGGTTTGGTCAACAGGGTTTTGACTATTAAGTTGTTTTGGGGTGACATTGGCTCATGACTGTAGGTGTCAAGATCTATTTTACTGCTTAGGACTCTTCAGGGGCAAGCATTTTAATGTAAAGTAATAAACACAGGGGCAGGAATAAACTTCCCTTCTGGAAACTATTGCCTGCATGTTTCAAAAGGGGTGGGTTTTTTCTTTAATATTTATTCCCTTTAAACCAGTTATTCCACTTTTAGGAATCCTTCCATAAAAGAACCTAAAATGCAAACAGCTGTTTGCACATTTAGGAATCCTTCCATAAAAGAACCTAAAATGCAAACAGCTGTTTGTACTGTACTGTACTTCTTATTATTCATATTTTGAAAAATTAGAAAATGTAGAGTGACCAATAAAGGGGAAATGTGCAAATTATATTCCATTTATATACTAGTGTATGCAATCATTTTAAAATGTCTGTCAAAAAAGAAAACTTTTTGAAACGTTAAATTGCTCATTGCCATGTTAGCTACGAAAAAGCAGTATGCAAAATTTCATGGACCTTAGTCAAGATTTATCAAATGAATTAAGAGCGGGCCGGGCGTGGTGGCTCAGGCCGGGCGTGGTGGCTCACGCCTGTAATCCTAGCACTTTGGGAGGCTGAGGCGGGCGGATTGCTCAAGGTCAGGAGTTCGAAACCAGCCTGAGCGAGACCCCGTCTCTACCAAAAAAAATAGAAATAAATTAATTGACCAACTAAAAATATATATACAAAAAATTAGCCGGGCATGGTGGCGCATGCCTGTAGTCCCAGCTACTCGGGAGGCTGAGGCAGTAGGATCGCTGAGCCCCGGAGATTGAGGTTGCTGTGAGCCAGGCTGACGCCACGGCACTCACTCTAGCCTGGGCAACAAGTAAGACTCTGTCTCAAAAAAATAGAAAAAAAAAAAAAAAAAAAAAAAAAAGAGCGTAACTAAGTGGATGTGTGTGTGTTGTGTGTGTGTGTGTGCACATGTGTGTGCAGAGAGACAGAGAAAAGGTGGGGGAGGAAAGAGAATACACTGGAAGGAAATAAATGGCGGCAGTAGTAGTTATTCATTCTTTCCACAGCCATTTATCAAGCACCTATTTGTTGGGCATGGTGAGAACCAGAGGTCAAAAGAACAAAAGCATCAGAAGGGAAGACACCAAGGAAAGACGTAAGTAGAGAGCTGCTGAGTACAGTGGAGGAGAAATTCATGTGCACAGCATGTACGGTGCAAAGACATTGCTTAAGTGGCAAACCGGTCTAGCCTGGGCGACTGGGACAGCCTTCTCCAAGAAAGAGATGACTAAGCTGAGAATTAAAGGCAGAACAGCTGGAGGTTGGAAAGATGCAGGGTGGGAGATAGGACAAAGATTAGGATACCTTAGGTAAAAACTTGAGGTGGGGAAGAGCAAGGTGCTTAAAAGAACTGCTGAAACAGGGGTCTTATGCTAGAGACTTAGACAGCAAATAGTGTAGGTGAAGCAAAAAATACTGGCAGGGTCCAAACCATGCAACCTGATACAGACAGTGCTATATCACTAGGTAATGGGATTACTGGACTATTGGTGTGACACGGAAAATGCCAGGCGCAGGGACTTGGCTGCTTGCTGCCTCCCTGTCGCTCTGCATCCCCGAGGGCTGGCGCTGTGCCAGGCCAGTTGGAGGGCATGGTGCCCAAGCCGGGGCCCTGTGTGCAGCTGGGGACTCCCCCGCTTGCTGGAATGCTACTGGGCCGCATGCTTGTGTGATCCTGATTGGGTAATTTTTGAATCCCACTGTTGTTAATTGGATGTTAAAGCTTGTTGCTGATTGGATGTTAAAGCTTGTAGTTGATTGGACGCTTTTTGAGCCCTACCAAGGGTATAAAAGGAGGGAGGGGAACAAGGAAGGGAGGCAGAAGATCAGAAGATTGGGGGAGAGGTGCAACACTTGCTGTGCTGAGCCTGCTGGCTGAATAAAGGCTGTTCCCGACTCTTCGTGTGCCACTCGGTTCTTTCCCCGGTCAAGAGCTGTAACAGTAGCTGTACACATTGCTACAACAGTGTACTTTGCTTCTTCATGCTTTTCAGTATATTTTACAATTTTGGCATTGAGTATGTATGCTTCTATAATTAGGGGTGGAAAAAAGTATTTTGGAAGATGGGTTCTTAGACACAGAGGAAAGGACCGTGAGCTAGCAGACTGCAATGAGCCACTCAGTCCAGCTGGCTCTGGCTCTCTTCTGTAAAGTGTGGGGACTGGATGTTGATCTCCAAAAGTCCTTTTGACTCTGCATCTCTCTTGTCTTGCGAATTCCGGCAGTAAACAGCACAGTGGCCACAGAACGAGCTCCCCAGCCTGTCTCTGTCTCTCGTCTCCTTGCTCCCCTGACCCTGTGTAGATGGCTGAGTATTTCCTTCTCACTCAGGTGTACTTTATGCCATAGCTTCTTAGGTCTGGGAAATGTCTGAGGAAGGAGCCTCTTTAACCGTTTAAAGAATTCGTCAGGCAAACCTGGAGTTGGGTGCAAAAGGGGCGAAGGGAAAAGATTCTACCAAGCAATGATTATTGAGTTGTTTCTATTTGAAAGACGCTCTAACCAGCAAGACAAGGTAGTGATTTGTCTCTCTCTAATGGTGGTTTATCGAACATCAAGTAAAAACACGAATGGAGGTTAGGGGCCGTGAATGACATATGCAGACGACAAGGGCAGATCATGAAAGATCATGGGCTTTAGACTCGGAACCAAGTGGCCAAATCACTGCCAGCTGTCTGAAAACAAAGACATGACAGTTTTTCTGAGCTCGCTCGTATCTTCATTATAATCCCTCCTTCACCTCGTGGAGACGATATATATTGAAACACGGGACTGTTGATGCATGTTTAGTGAATGGCACTGCCCCTCCCGGGGGACTTCAGAGGGGCCTAGGAGTTGGCCAGAAGGTAAGAAAGGTTTCAGGGAGGTATTGGGACTCAAACCAGTCCTTTAGTGTTTGGGTAAATATCAGCTAGGTCAAGAGGAGGATGGAAGATACTGTCATCAAGGGGGAGGAAGCAGGTGGGAAAGAAGGAGGCAGAGGTAGGAGGAGCAATAAATAACTAGGGAACCCTTAAGAGGGTACAGTCTGGAGCAAACCTTTAGCTCTTTGAGAGAGACAGGAAATGAGATCAAGGCTTCTACAAGAGGCTTGGGACACAAGCTCCCAGAGGAGATGGCCCTGTGGTGGCAAAGTCTATTCTCTTTCTCTAGACTCAATATTTTCCTTTTATTGGCCAAGGAGTGACTTCCATAGACTTCCAGAAGGGTCTCCTCTCCTTTCTGCTTTCGTAGATTGGCATTGTCATGCAGAAGGAGACAGTCCCTGCATGTTGGATAAGTTAATTTGAAACCAAAGTTGAACACATTTGTTGACTGAAAAAAATTACAAACTCAATTTAAAGAACTCTTGAACTGATTTTTCCCTACCCTTTGGTGCTTGCATATTTAATTCTTCACTTTCTGGAAGCATTTCTGTACTTATGTAAGAGAACAGGATTAGGGAACTGCGTGTCTAGCCTATTCCTTTCACAGAGAGCCTTCCAGAATATTTTAATAATAGAAAGACATGTATTAGTTCTGTACACTTTTGGCAGCATCACTTGGCAGTAATTTCTCTTCAGGCAGCTTCTCCACAACATGACATAGCATCTTGTGAAATTATTTCTTACCCATCTTGCCTTGTATCACATTTGGTAACTACAGAACATAGTGACTATTTCCACACGGGTTTCCATGGAATGACAGTCAGTAATTTCCACTGAACATACTTGAAGTAGCACCTTAGAATATACTCATAGTTTAATGTTTGTTGTTTGCCCTTTTTTAATCCAATTTTTTAAAAATTACTATAATAAGACATCATCTACCACATTGACCTAGGGATGAATGCAAACCAGGCTATGTGTGCAAATGTCTCTAAAATATCTTCAGTCTTAACTTTTAGGAGCTTTCCAAAATCCCCAAGCCTGAAATAAATCTCTGTGTGTTCTACTGTGGCTAGAAGAGGAGGACCCGAAGCAGAACTCTTTCTAGATGACTTTTCTTTGTCATCTTGTTTTTCTCCCCTTTGTACCATGCTCATGCTGGCACAAGGCCCGGGACCTGGTAGAAACATGTGCTTACTGTGCTGGGCTCAGTGACAGGCTGGGACAGCAAAGTCATGAGGAAATCTGGATTCCCTGAGATGGCTTCGCTCGGGGGGCAGGAAGGGGGATTCTCTTCAGAGATTTAAAATGTAAAATATAAAGGAGGAGAATAGCAGAGAAAGAGCAGAGTTTGTTGGCAGGAGATAGTATTATTTATAATTATAACGACCCCCCCCCCAAAAAAATCATAAGGTATAATTAAGCTTGTTTTCCTTTGAAGAAGACATTAAACTTACATTTTTTAAAAGTCTCTCATTACTCCCAAAGTGACCAAATTGTAGTGATAGAGATGGGACCAGTGGTCACCAGGGGTTAGGGTTGGGGAACACAACTCTAAGGGGGAACACAGGAGCAATTCTTGCTGGTGATAGAACAGTTCCGTATCCCAATTGGGGTGTTGGTTACTAGAATCTACACATGTGATAAAATTTCATAGAGTTATACATTAAGAGGGTAAAAGTGCATGTAGAAGATAGTGAAATCTGAATAGCCTGTGTTTGAGCTCAGAGTATCGTATCAATGTCGATGTCTTGGTTTTAACAACTTACTGCAGTCCTCTAAGATATGATCATTGGGAAAGCTGAGTGAAAGGAACATGGAAACTTCTTATGAAGTTCAAATTATTTCAAAATAAAAGGCATTTTTGAAAATCCCATTGTTTTTCTATAATAAAATATAAAGCTCAGTTGTTACCCCATATTTCAGATGAGCAGACTGAGCCCCGCTCCGTGGATGTGAGCTGTTTGGAATCCCTGAGGTAGAGCCTGTATCTATGACCAAATCAAATGAGTTCATCTGCTCATTTTTGTATCTCAGGAGATTGACCTCTGACATGAGTAGGGCTGAATGTGATCATGGAATTTCCTTCACCACCAAAGGTTGGGAATGGGATACCAGAGAAGAGGTGATTGTTCTCATTTCATAGAGGATAAGAATACTTTTTTGCATATCTTTGCCAGGAGCCCCAAAATTGACACTTTGTCTGCTATTTTAGAGACTTTAGATAACTTAGTTCTGAGTCAATAAATCCTGCTCACTCTAGTTTGCTCTGAGTTTTTCACAAAGCACTGGACAAGTTCATTAAGCAAGATCTGCTAAAGGCCCTTTTGTGTTTTTCCTGTTCTGTTCCAGCGTGTGGCTCACTGCCTGGCAGGCAGAATGCGTTCAGTGAATATTTGACATTGATATGGAATGGAAGTTCCATGAGGACAGGGACCTTGTCTTATACACTCCAGCATCACCAGCACCTAGCAATGAATCTGGTACCTAGAAGGAACTCATAAACATGTCTTATATGAAAGAATGTTTTCTGCTCTTTAGACATTGTTAGCCAGGCAGCTTTCATTCTGCTGTTGGAACGGTCCTGAGAGAAACTGGTATTAACATCAGGATACCCAGAAAGAAAGAAACCACAGGAATCAGCCAACAATCAATGATTAAGTCATGGCTGTGATTTTTCTCTAAAATTTGGGGATAACAATTAACTATGGTAATTGCCATGTAAGAAAGGAGAAAGAAAAAAGAGACTGGGCATACATATGATTGTGCCTAAAATCTGAAGGAAAATACAAGTATGATCTGAACAGGGGTCCCCCCCTCTCCATAGACCCTTTGGTCTTTGTCTAACTTCCCTCTCTTAAGATGTGTCCTTCCTTGATATTTGTTTCCATTCTCTTCTTTCCTAGACTCCTCAAACTACAACCCTCAAAAGCTAAATCTCTGTGACTTGACTTTTCAGAGAAAGTTAGCTCTTTTTTTCTAACACATCAGCACTGTGTTTAGGAAACTCATCTCTCTGGTCCTCCAGGTATTGTGCTAGAAAGACAGCAGCCGCCCTCTGGGTTGTGTGCTGCCTCTTTCCTGTAGTCAGAGCAGGTCAGACAGAGGTGTTTCAGGTGCGGAATAACATGGAAAAGATAAAGAGGCGAAAAACAAACGTGGTGTGTTTCAGGGATAAGGAGGTAGAGTTGATTGAGAGGAGAGTGCTTTGTGGGGGAAAATGGCCACAAAAGCTTTCTCAGGTAGAGTTGGGTTAGAAGATACAACAAAGGAGATGAGGACCAGTCTATTAACAGAGACCGGCAGAGTGGATAAAAGCATACACCTGACTTCCCATGATGCACTGCCTGGTCTGGCTCCTCCCTCTTTCCAGCTTCATCCCCCACAATCCTCTTGGCCCTCTGCACAAGCAATGCCAGCTTCTTTCAAATCGTCTTGTCAGGCTGTTACCTTTATGTGTGTGTGTGTTTTTTTTTTTTTTTGAGCGGGTGGTTAGTTCTTTATTGTGATATAATTTACAAACCATAAAATTCACCCTTGTAAAGTTTATAATTCAGTGTTTCTGAAAGTTACACTATTATCCCCATTATCTAATTTCAGAACATTTTATCACCCTCAAAAGAAACACTATACCCATTAATCACTCCTCATTTTCCCTTCCCTCTAGAACCCTGGCAACCTCTAATCCATTTTCTGTCTCTATGGACTTGCCTATTATGGACTTTTCATAGAGACACAATCATATGCTCTAGGGCCTTTCCTGTCTCGTTTCTTTCCACTTAGCGTATTGTTTTCTAGATGTATCCACATTGTAAAATGAACCATTATTTAAATTCCTTTGATGGCAGAATAATTCTCCATTGTGTGGATATACCACACTTTGTTCATTCCTTAGTTGATGCACAGTTAGGTTGTTTCCACTTTTTTAGCTATTAGGAAGAGCATTGGTATGAATACGCATGTACAGGTTTTTGTGTGGACATGTCTTGAGTTCTCTTGGGTATGTCTAGTTAACTCTCATTCTTCAGATCTGGGCTCAAGCCTGTCTTTCCTCAGGGAAATTTTCTCTGATACAATGTATGTATGTATATATATCATTCCTTTCCGTTAATTATATGTGCTGTGGTACCATATGACTTTCCTTTGGGTAACTGTCACAAGTGTGATTCACATTATTTGGCGTCTATATGATCAATAGCAATAAATATTCAATTAATTCAAAAGGTCCATGTCTAAAGTACGGACATGAGCTTGCTCTATTTTATAGACTCTTAGTCACATAAATTATTAGGTCCAACAGCAAAAATATTAGCCATGAGCCCAATCTGTAATCTAGAACTGCATAAAGAGCTTTGCCCATTTTTGTCTGGTGTTAAAATTTTTATTTTATATAACTAAGAGGAAAAAAGCTTTTAGGTGGGGAGAAATTAACCACTTACATAATGCTTCCCACACTATTGGATTTATTTGAAAAAATAGAGAATTAAATGTTTTTACAATATGTCCTTAACAAAGGCATTTATAACAACAACACATTGTAACTTTCAGCATTTACAGTTCTCTTAGGGGTGAAACAAAACCATCAGAGAAAGTTAACCCTTGTAAAAATAGAATTATTAATTATTTTGGAAATGTTATGTCTTGAGTAAGCTCTGCATGGTATGACTGAGCAATCAAAACTTCTCCCTAAATGCTCTGAACATAAAATTAGCAGATATAACCTTCTGCCTTCTAAGCTGGATCCTATCATAGCCTGATTTATTGATCATGCAAAAGAACTAGTTAAAAATGTTTAAATATTAAAAAGTAATCTGTGTACCAACTACATCTTTAACTTTAGGACTCTAAAGCCAAAAAAAAAAAAAAAAAAAGGAAACCTTCTTGGAAGTTTTCTTTTCTATAAAGTATTTCAGTGTATTAATATGTCTGAATATCTGCATGTATGTTTCTGTATGTATATATTGAGTTTTGGGTTTTGTTTTTGTCGTTCTTTCTTCTCTTTCGTGTCCTTTGCAACTGTCCTATTGAGGCGGCCACACTTCTCTTAAACCACTCGTTCTCACATTTTTCAAGGCTTACTACACGTGACAGCTAACATTCTCTTTAGACACACATTCCATGGGACTATCTTGATTTTGCTGAAACCGTTTTGTTATTGTTTTTAACTTTTTATTCTCAAATAATTGCAAATCCACAGGAAGTTCCAAAAGTATAGCAGTATAATTTTTCATTATTTTTATCGTGTTAAAATACATATAAAATTTACCATCTTAACCATTTTTAAGTGTACAATTCAGTGGTACTAAATAGATTCATAATGTGGGGCAACCATTGCCACCATCCCACTTCAGGACTCTATTCATCATTTAAAATTGAAATTCTATACCCATTAAATAATTAACTCCAAAAAATAAACTCCACATTTCTTTCTCCCCCAGCCACTGGCAACCACCAACTGTCTCTATGATTTTGGAGGACTTCATATAAATGGGCCTCTATGGACTCTATGGAACTCATATAAATGGAATAATACAAAATTTGTCTTTTGGTGACTGGTTTATTTTACTTAGCATAATGTTTTCAAGATTCATTTATATTGTAGCATATGTCAGAATTTCCTTCCTTTTTAAGGCTAAATAATATTCCATTGCATGTATGTACCATAATATACTTACCATATTTTGCTTACCCATTCATCCATCAATGGACACTTGGGTTGCTTCCCGTGTTTTAGGTATTGAGAATAATGTTGCTATGTACGTGGATATGCAAATATCTCTTCAAGACCCTGTTTTCAAATTGTTTGGCTATATATCCGGAAGTGGAATTGCTGGATCATATGGTAATTCTATTTTTAATTTTTTGAAGAACTGTCATACTCTTTTCCACAGTGGCTATACCAGTTTACAATCCCACCAATAGTGCACAAGAATTCTAATTTCTCCATAACCTCACCAACATTTGTCATGTTCTATTTTATATTTTTTGATATTAATAGTACCCATCCTAATGGTTGTGAGATGCACTCTCATTGTAGTTTTGATTTGCATTTCCCTAATGATTAGTGATGTTAAGCATATTTTTATGTTCTTATTGGCCATTTGTATGTCTTTTTTTGAGAAATGTGTATTCAAGTCCTTTGCACATTTTTGAATAATTGGAGTTTTTTGTTGAGTTTTAGAAGTTCTCTATATATTCCAGATATTAATCTCTTACCAGATATAAATAGAAATATATTTTAAATCAGAGCTTTGATTTTAAAATTTAACATTGTAGTATAATTTAAGATAGTATTTTGCTAAACATGTATTCATGGTTTTTCATCCATTTAGTAAATATTTATGAAGCAACTATTCTGTGCCAACCACTTTTAAAGCTTATTTTGGATATAAATAGTGATCAGTTCAACATCTGCTACAAACCATACTAAGTTAAACTTCAATTTCTTTATTGTAGAGTCAGCTGGTTCTCAATACCTATCTGTGAGCTACTCAGGTAGTATCATGTTCTTTTTAAAGATGAACAAAATAAGGCTCTGGGCAGACCAGGGGCATGACCACATTCCTGACCTAATTTGAGGCAGATCCAAAAACAGAACTCAGATGTTTTGACTTCCAGGTCAAAGTTCATATCACATGAGGCCTCTGTCTATGAAAACATTGTTTGATAAACAAGTAAAGAATGCAAGAACATTTAAAGGTAAACATTTCCCTGATTGTGAGAAAGAAACCAAAGAAAACTATTCTATTATCAAGATTTTTTAGGTACCTTAGTTAAATAAAACAAATGGAAGACCAATTCAAAACTGTGTTGCTCTATTTGTTAAAGAAGGGTCCCTTTCAGATAATATTTTTTTCACTCAGTCCTGAATAAATATATGCTAAGTATATAGACACACTCGCAGAGATTTAATCCAGTTGAAATTTTGTGTGCGTTTATTTTTCCAGTAGTGTTACGCTTTTGGACTGGCCTACCTCCTAGTGATTTGGGAATCAGTAATGCTTTGTACCTTTCAGAAGAATGGAGTGCCTCACTTGGCTTGCCCTTTTATTTGACATTAAGAAATCGGTGGACATAAGAATAAGGCTAAGCCAAATGAATTCATCTGGTGAAAGGCAAAGTAGTGGACTGCAAAATAAGAAAGTCTTAGAGAAAAGGCTGAGTTACAGCCTGCTCACTGGAGTGAAACTCCTTCTGTTCAATTTGGAAATTTAATAATAGCTTTATGATAGTCACTCCCAGAGCTATGGCTGAAATGCTCTGGCCTGGGAGCTGCAGGGAGTTTACAAAATCAATAGCTTGGTGGGTGAGGATGCTAATATAAATTGAAATTTAACTCTGTGAGGGACTGAATTGTGTCCCCTCCAAAAAGATATGTTGGAGTTCTAACCCGCAAGGACCTCAGAATGTGACCTTATTGGGAGACAGGGCCTTTGTAGAGGTAATCAGGTTAAGATTAGGTCATTAGGATGGGCCCCTAACCTAGCACGACTAATACCCTTCCAAAAAAGGGGAAATTTGAACACACAGCCCTCAGAAAGACCCAACCCTATTGACCCCTTGATTTCAGATTCATTGCCTCCAGAAAGACAATAAATTTATGATGGTTAAGCTACCCAGTTTTTGGCACTTTATTATGATAGTCCTAGAAAACTAGTATCAGCCCCAAGATCTTCATGCTCCTTGCTGCATTGTATCAGATACCCTACCAGTAAGCATAAATTTAATGATGCTATATTATGTATATGCCCCTAGGGTTGGGCCAAAGAAATGCTAAAGAAGCAAAAAGCACAATCCTTATTGCTGAAGGGCTTCATTGTCTAGTTGGAGGCAAAAAAAAACCCCTAAAAAAACGTAATCCTGGGAAATTCAAAGCAACAACACAAGATAATATTTGATTAAATGAACAGAGTAACACTGTCTGTACACCAGTGTTTCTCAAATCTAAGTGATGCAGAGACCCTCTTTCTGGTAGTCTTTTTTGCAGTTTTATTGAGATATAATTCCCATACTATAAAACTCACCCATTTAAAATATACACTTTTTAGTATAATTATACTAGAAACCACAAGGAACGGAGCTGTATAACCATCGCCACTGTCTAATTCCAGAACATCTTCATCACCCCAACAGGAAACCTTACACATTAGCTGTTGCTCCCTGTTTTTCCCTTGCCTTAGCCCTCGGCAACCATTAATCTAATTTCTGTCTCTGGGTTTGCCTATTGTGAACATTTCATGTCGATGGAATCCTACAACATACGACCTTTTGTGTCTAGTTTTTCAGTTAGCATCATGTTTTCAAAGTTCATCTGTGTTGTAGCATTTATCAGCACTTCATTCCCTTTTATTGCTATAGAGGAAGCAACATTTTACCTCTGTCCTCTTAGGGGTTTGGGGTGGGCCTGAGAATTAAATTGACATCAGAAAGATAAACAGGATTAAAGCACATAAACTTACATAAGTTTTGTATGACATGGGGGGGGCCCTCATGAGGAAATGAAGACTTAAAGAACTGGCAAAATCTAAATGTTTTTATAAGAGGTTGAACAAAGACAGATGTGGAAAAGTAGCTGAATTATGTGTGGAGGTGAAAGGAAGATAGGAATTATCTTAAGAGGGCCGATTTACACAGAACTTCGTCATGACTCCCCATCAAATGTTCTTTCTTTCTGTGTTAGGGTTAGGTGAGGGCATCGTTCACACGGGAGTTACTACTTCCTGGTTTCAGGAAGGAAGGAGGAGACTAGAATGCCTTCCTCGCATCTTCTGTTTTTCAGGTGCTCAAAGTAACCCTTCTGTGTAAGTGGCATATTTTGGGGTGACATATTCCACCACTCTTCATTGCCAAATAATATTCTATCATTTGATTATACTACATTTCATTTATTCTTACATCAGTTGATTGGACATTTAGGTTGTTTCCACATTAAGGCTATAATGAGTAATGCTGCTGTGAACATTTGTGCACACGTTTTTGTATGGCCGTATGTTTTCATTTCTCTTGGGTAGGTATCTAGGAGTGAAATTGCCGGATCCTAAGGATGGCTCTATGTTTAGCACTTTGGAGACCCCCTTTAAAGGAAAAGATGCATCATTTGCTTCTACTGTTGTTTTCCTTTTATATTTATGATAATCTCTACTTAAATATGTTCAAATATCCTCTCTCCCCATAATCACTCAAACACACAATCCTGTTTAATCTCTTTCTTAGTATTTATCGCTGTCTGAAATTTACTTATTTATTCCCATCACTAGGTACTTGTCTATTGTGCATTGCACATTTCTCACTAGAATAGAACATGAGCTATGTCAAGAACCTGCTGTCTTGTTCATTTCTCTCTTCTCAGTACTTATCATTGTGCCTGGCACATAGTAAGTGCTCAATAAATAGTTAACACAGAACACCAAATTTAAAACCATCTCTGGATACCTTGAAGATCCTGGGAAGTCTTGAATTCCAGTTTGAGGAATTCTTATGTGTATAGTTTGTCTTATGTAAGAGGTTCTCCCAAAATGGAGAAAGAAGCTAATGGAAAAAATGACTTAAGCTGGACCATACAAATTACATGGGCAGAGGAGAGAAATTCTAGACAGCAGCAGGACCAAAATTTAAGATGTGAGGATCCACCTGGAGTATTCATAGTCTCACCATAACACAGCTTTCATAAAATAGGAAAAATTCGGATTATTGATTAGACCTCTTTGTGTTGCATGTCACAGAATCCAAAGTCAAATTCACTTAAGAGCAAAAGATCACAGATTGACTCATGTAACTCTGAAATGAAGGATTAACTAAATCTCAAGCCCCACTGGATAGGATACGAAAACCTATGTGACAGGCTGGGTGCAATGGCTCACGCCCGTAATCCTAGCACTCCGGGAGGCTGAGGTGGGCGGATCGCTCAAGGTCAGGAGTTCGAAACCAGCCTGAGCGAGACCCTGTCTCTACTAAAAATAGAAAGAAACTAATTGACCAACTAAAAAATATATATAGAAAAATTTAGCTGGGCATGGTGGCGCATGCCTATAGTCCCAGCTACTCGGGAGGCTGAGGCAGGAGGATCGCTTGAGCCCAGGAGATTGAGGTTGCTTGAGCTAGGCTGATGCCACGGCACTCACTCTAGCCTGAGCTCTACAAAGTGAGACTATCTCAAAAAAAAAAAAAACCTATGTGACACCTTCAGAGTGTTGAGTGTTGACTTTTTCTCAACTCTGCTCACCTCTGCGTGCTGACTTTGTTCTGTGGCAGGTTATTTCCATCTGTAGGGTGATACGGTGTTGGTTCCCCAAGCCTTACATCATCGTGGTTGATGATTGAAAAGGGAGAAGTAGTCTCTTTCTCCAAGTGTCTATATAGCGAATCTCAAGGGGGCTTGCAGTAGACACTGCATAAGTCATGTGACCAGCCTAGCAACCAGGATAGAGTGTTCTGATTGGCTGGGCCTGGGTTACCCTGGGCAGGGAGTTTATCTTTCATATCATATGGCAGAATGGGTTTAACCTCACCCAAACCAGATGGAATAGATTTCTTATTAAAATGAAGCATTCTGTTCCGTTCTCAGCAGACCGGTGGATGGTACTGCAAAGACTAATAATAACAACAAAAGTAACAATGATAACAGAATCATTCTGCAGTAAAACAGGCATACAAAACTTTAATGGAATGGAGAAACTAGATTTTTTTAGACCAAGAGAGGATAAAATGTATATGCACAATTCTGCTAGAAAGTTCTTCCTAATGATTTTTCTTTTAAAACAGTCATATTTCTAAAATCCAGCAGTAAGGGCTTCTTTTTGAAGATGAAAAGCCCTGCATATGGGCTGCAAACTTATGATTAACTGAGCGTAGGACTTGATAAAGAGTTCTATATTCATTTTGTCTACACATTTTTAAAAATGTGTGAGTCTCCCTAAAAGGACTCATTTTCGTCTCTCTGAGCCCTGAACATGGAAACATTCGTTTCTCACGGGAAGAGTGCACAATTGCTTTTCCATGGTTACATCCATCTGATCATCACTCCCTGGAGGAAGCTGGCATCTGAGAATCTACACGCTTTCCACTGAGTCTATTTTAGGTTGTTTGTTTTTCTTTGAGAACCAAAACAAGTAACACCATTAGTGGGAGCACCAATTATGAAGCTCCAGTGAACAAAGAGAGATTAAATAAAATAATACTCATTCTGAACACTCATGTCGATTTGCCCACTTCTGTGACCAAATTCTATTCTTTAATCGAGGTTAAATAAAAAGCCTCTTGTTTTAGTTAGCCCAATGAGCAGTACTAATAAAGAATAAAAAGTAAATAAATAAGACCTGAATATGTTTTTCTAAATCTTGGGTGGCTGGTCATAGAATTCAGTATCTTTATTGATAAGGAAGGTGACAATGCTTTAATTATAGATCTGTCTCCTTTATTAAAAAATGCATTCATTTAATCATTCAAAACACAGATATTGAGCACTACTACACTTCTCCTGCTGAGGGCTGGGCACATAATGCATCTTTTAATTACTCAGACTTTGTCTTATGGAGTACACCAATAGGAAAGGAAATTGACAAGAAAAAAAATTAACTCAAGTCCAAAGTAGAATTTATAAAAATCCCTTAATAAAGATCTACACAGCCTAATGTAGAAGCACAGAAAGAAGGCATACTGAAAAAAGCAAATACTTTTGAAATAGGGAGACAGGGTAAGTCTTGGATAAATAGATGGTGTTTAATCTGGAATTTAAAAGATGAGTAAGTTTGTATAATAATAGGCAAAGGAGTGAATGTTTTCTTCCGTGTTATATACATTCAATCCTAGTTCCCCTTAACTCATAATGTACAATCATTGAGGAAGTTTTTCTAAATCTTCACAACCCAGTTTTATGTATCAGAAGTGACATGGTGGCTTGGTCTTAGCACATCAGGGTTCATGGGCAACATCTTGCAGCCTCTGCCGAGTTCAAGAATCTTACGCTACAATACCACTCACCACAGCTGCCTTTGCAGTCCAGACACTAGCAGCAGAAATGAGTCAAGGAGCCTTTAATCTTTGTGTAAATAAGGGCCCTGATTTGTCATTATACTGGGCAGGGGCAGTTTGTGATTTGTGGACCACGGGGTGATGCCTCAATCTGTCTGGACTCAAAGTCCGAGGGCCAGCATTTAGGTTCTTAAGTAATTGATGAAACCTGTGACCATGTTTTTCCTGCTCGCCCATCCCCTCCAAGACCAGAGACAATCTGGGCTGTGTGATCTGAGCCCAAAGCCAGTTGTCAGAGTGTCATATTAGAAATCCCCCCGTAGGTCCCCATTCCTCTTTTGTCAGAAAAGCAGTGTCAAGACGTACAGGGAAGAGGCTGACGGTGAGGTAGTCCAACTTCCGCTGAGTAGCTTGCAATGTCAGCCACCTATCCTGTGATGCAGCGTGACATTCATCAGAGAACATTTCTAGCCAGACAATATATTCAGTCTGTGCCATTTGTTATGTTCATTAATGAGGCTATAAACTCTATAAACGAATATTTTTTTAGTCTTTTCAAAATTAGGTATGGCAGCTCAGGACTTAGCGAAGTTTAAAATTCTGTACCTCTGCCACTCATCGGCTTGTCATATCTCCTCTACTTCGGTCTGTCTGCACACACTTTGTCTCTCCTGGTTGTTTGAAATGACTTACGAAGTCCACACACAGCATGTCTTCTGGGCGTGCAAATGTTTTCTTGTGTTCCTTCTGATTAAGTCTCCTGCCATGTGCCTGATGGCGTCTACTGCATTTCTAAGGTCACAGTAATTGGCAGATGGAAGAAGTTCCATGAGATCAACTTTGAGCAAGGCTCTGGCTGCCTTCCTGCTTGACGGAGCAGTGAGAGAGGAATCCTGCTTGAACTGACAGTGGGATGCATCGCATACAGCCCAAGCCATCAGACTGTGTTATTTTTAACCAATGAGTATTATTCCTCCTGAAAAGCAAAATCTTCTCTTCATATTTTTCCTTCCCCAAAGAATGCATTTCCCTCGCTGGAAATGGCTCTTCTGCCTCTCCTAGGTGCTCAGCGCAGACAGTTATTGCCCTAAATGATGGATGGGCTGGCTGCCTGGTGGTTCTTCTCTGTGCTCAGCAGCAGCAGCAGGCAACATAGCAAGGCTCTGCAGGGCTCTCTGAGACCTGCCGCTGGCTCCTCTCAGCTGGGCTGGAGTGATTTCTCTTAAATTTATTGCTCTGGCCTCAGCCCTTCTCTCTCCCCAGCAGTTATTTCTCCTTAGCCCCCACCTTACTTCTCTGCAGACTCAATTCCTTGTGAAAGTATTGGGTACCCAATTTGGGCCAGCGGCTGCTTCCATGTGCGACAGCTCATCCGAACGGTAGATTTCCGTATGTGTCTCGACCAATGTGAACATTCTATTCCTCAGTGGAGCTGCCGTCCAAATGGGGACTGTGTTCACTGTGCTCACGTAAACAAAAAGAACCATCTTGAGTCAAAATTAACTTTGAAAATCTCACATCGGAGACCAACATACTGCTCTCCATAGGTTCAACACCACCAGATTTTCCTCCAGGGTTGGAACAGATTGCCATGTCTTCATTTGGACTCGAGATGAATTAATTTGTTTTTTATTTTAGTAGCCATTGTGTAAAATCTCACTGAGCAGGGCGAGAAGCTCATGCTGTAGAAGCAAGAGGAAGAAACTCAACTGCAGTGTTAGCCTAGGAATGCCTCACCCGGGACAGTCCCCTTAGGAACGTGTGCCCGCTCAGCTGGATGGCCCTGGAATTACCAACACCGATCCATCCACCTCTGTCCCCTTCTCTTGCCTTCCTTCTACCTCGCCCCCAGGCCTCCTCTCCCTCCGTGCCCCCTGTGCTCCATCTCTTTCCATCTTCTCTTCTCCCTCTCTTCCTCTCCTCTCTCTTTTTCTCTCTATTTTGGCCTCTTCCTCCTCTTTCCCTTCTGTTCATTCATACTCTTAGAGACCTCATTGTTTATTGAGAATGTCTTCATGTACATGGATGAAAAAGCCAATTCATCCAATTCTATCCCACCTTGAGCTCTTAGCCATCATCCTTGAAAGCTTGTCTTTCATTTACTTCGCTGTTTGCTGCTGTTTTCTTCTTTTTCATTCTCCTCTCCCACTTACCTGGACCCACCCCTATCAGTCTTTTCTGTCTTTACTCTTTCAAAGGTCTTGGTACACTGTGCCTTTTTTTTCTTTTTTCTCCTCTTTTTTTTTGGGCTGATAAAATACTTGACTGACCTACTTGAAGATGATTGTTATGTGATCCCAGGGGACAATTTGTCTTCTGTGCCCTGCTGACCCTGGGTTTAATTCTGTTTGACAAATATTGGCCAAACATCTGCAGTGCAGGAGGCCTTTCCTTTCAGCAGAGCCTGACCTCCTGCTCCCTTGGTACTATGCAGAAAAATGTCCCTTCTCCATCTCAGCGCCTCCATCTGCTTCAGCTGTGCCCCACCCTGCCATCCCTTAGGACTTGGCTGGTCCATGTGTGATAGGTGCTTCCAGACCATCAGTTCCAAACAGGATGCTCTACAGACTACAGTGACAGTGTCCTCAATTTTTTCCTACTTGATCTGTCCAGCCTTGTTTCCTTCATCACTGGAAAAATGCCTTGCTCATCCCTGCTAGTCATAAGTTCATCGCATGTGTCTTCGTTCTGGCCCCAAATATTTCCTTTTCCCTCTGCCTATCTAAATGATTTTCACTTCTCAAGGGCCAACTTAGGTACTAACTACCAACCTCTTCTATCAGACTTGCTCTGACAAAATCATTGATTCTTCTTCTTAACTTCTACGATACTTATGGTCTCTATTTAGCACCCAGTGATAATTAAATGATGACGTCTATTCCACAGGTTCTAATAGGTACATGGCCAGATTTACTTGGCAAATGTTGGGGGCAGGGGGTTGCCTGTAACATGTTTTAGATTTTTTTAAATTAGTTCCCACTGTTATAAAATGGAAAGATTTTGTATTTAAATTTTGATTTCCTGCTTCTCCTCACCCCACAAGAGGAAGATTTGCAACATTGGACCTTGTCTTAGTCCCTTTTGCATTGCTATGAAAGAGTACCTGAGGGTGGGTAATTTATAAAGAAAAGAGGTTTATTTGGCTCATGGTTCTGCAGGGTGAGGGCTTCAGGGAGCTTCCAATCATAGCAGAAGGGGAGCCAGCATGTCACATGGTGAGATGCAAGCAGAGAGGGGAGCAGGCTCAAGCCTATGTATATCGTATTTGCTACTGATTCACGTCTAACCTTCCAACTAGACTGTGAGTTCCTTGAGAACAGGGGCCATATGTGAGGATATGATCAAAGACTATTTTTCTTGGGGAAAAGTGGGGCTCATGGACATTGGTAGGAAATTTTTCTAATAGGCAAATAATGTTACTTGAGCATTTATGAATGAAACAGAAGTGAGAAAGATGAACATATTCCTGAGTAGAGAGATTTGAGAGCTCCAGTTACCAAAACAAAAGAAAGAGCATATCTACATGGTATTCTTTCCCGGAAGTAAAACCTAGAAGTTTAAATGGATGAATGTGTCTAAAATCAGACCTAGTTTTGCTCAATTTCAGTCATTTGGTCACTGAAGGGTGAGTTGGCATCTGTGACGTGGCAGTCACTGTGTTGGGTCCTCCATCATGCGTGGAGACCTGAGACACAAAGTCCTTTCCATTGTACTAAAAGTTTAATCAAGGGAAGAAAAAAATCCAAGAATTATTTTCTGATTTATTAAAATACCCCTTTTGTTTATATTGTTTATTATTACTCTGGTTAGTACCAGAAAAAAAAAAACAAAACATTTCAAAATTAGAAGAGGTTAGAGAGACAACATGATACTGAAGCAAGTGGAGAGCCTCACAATTTCAGAGCCAGAAGTCACACCAGGGTCACAGGAACATAGCCCTTATTCGCAGCTATAAGGATACTGAGACTGCGTGTGGTGATGTGCCGCTCACATCTCCCACTGAGGGGACCATGGTTGACCTTTGCACCCAACTGGCATCCCCCTGGTCCCACCCCCATGTTCATGCCAAGCCCACGCCTCCCCTAGGCTGCTCCTGGCTGATGACTGAGACAGGAGGTGACACTAGTGGGTATCTATTCCTCTGAGGCAGGGACACCTCTCACAAGTGACTTGGCCTAAGGACTCCCCATCAGCCCGGCCTCACCTTTCTTAGAACCCAGATGCAATTCTCTTTCCTTCCCCAGATCCTTTCCATCCTTTTCTGGGTGTCAGACCTGCACTGAGGTCTGAAGGCTCTCGCTGCCTCCCCTGCTGCGTCCCCTTCAACCTTTGCAGGCATCCCCCCAGTCAGTCACTTGCACATCTAACCCCGTCTTGGTATCTGCGTCTTGGGGAACCCAAACTGCCACATCAAGCAAGATAATGTCACTTGAGCATGTTCACATAGCTGGTGCCTGGACACAGATTACTTGACACCCAATCCAGTGTTCTTTCCATTAAACCTCAGTAAAAGAAAAGAAAAGCAGATCCTAGGAAAGAGCCTAGACCAGAGACATTTCCTAGGTTTTGACCCAGCATGTACTGTGTTTTCCCGAAAATAAGACAGGGTCTTATATTTATTTTTCCTTAAGAAGACACCCTATTTTCAGGGGATGTATTATTTTCCCCTCAAAGCCTCAGTTTGCAGCACACACAGGATGGCCAGGATCTCACAGGGGGAGGCGACCTTGTTGGTGGGGCTGCCCACACCTTTCTGGTCACCTCTGGGATAGTAGCTGTCACGATGGGGCAGATGAGAAGGGCTGCTCGTCATCTTTACTACTCCATGACGAAATGCATGGGTTGTGCAGATGCACTGCACAGCCACGCCCATCACTAGGGCTTATTTTCAGGGTAGGGCTTCTATTGCGCACATGCTTAGAAATCCTGCTAGGCTTTATTTTATGGGTAGGTCTTATTTTTGGGGAAACACGATACCTTGCGCTATGTCCTATTGCCTTTTTAGGAGAAAACTGTGTGTTGGGAGTAGCACTGTCTTGAGAAACAGACCTGGATTCAAATTCCAACTCTGCTATTTATTAGTGATAGTTGAGATGATAATTGAAAGTAAAGGATGAACGGTATTTGAAGGACTGGGGGTGAGAGGAATATTTATGAGAGAGGGATCTGCGTGTGCAAAGGTGTCGAGGTGTGTAGGAGCATTGCTTCTTTAGGAAAGCCAAAGAAGGCCACAGTGGCTAGAGCTCAGAGAGTTGGGTGAAAGTGGCATAAGATAAGTCTAAAAGGATAAGCAAGAGCGAGAACATGCAGGGCCTCATGGGGTACAGTGTGGATTTTTTTTCTCCTAAGAACAATTGCAAAGCATTGTAGGGCTTTGAACAAATGTGTGGGGTTTGGGGAAAGGCAAAAGGCAAAAAGATCAGATTCACTACTTGAATGTATCACTTCTGCTCCAATGAGAACAGCTGAGTAGGGCCAGAGTCGATGCTGGGACACAGGAGACAAAGGGAAAGGAAGATGGTGGCTCCATCGTGAGTGATGAAGACCAAAGGAAGCAGGTTGATTGAAAAGGGGGTTGGGAATTTAACAGGATTTGCTGATCCATTGGACATGGGTGGGGCAAGGCAGGTTCAGAACCGGTGCAACTCCACTGCCTTCGTGTTTTGTCCTGTGCTGCACACATAGGTAACTCATCGAACTTGCTGTTTGATGGAGAATAGAGAGTGAGGCATACGAAGCTGGAGGTTTTGATCCCACCCACCCTGGAAAGAAGAGAAATTCTAATTTGCCTCACCTCACAGAGTTGGCAGAGAAGGAAGAAGCAGGTGTGTGCCCCAGAGCAGAAGCAATTTTTTTGGCACAGGAAGACGTTAAACTGGGGCTCCAGATCCATCTTGCTGACCTTACACAATATGTTCTTCTGAGCAAAGGGGAAGAAATAAGGTCATGGGATAAAGGCCAAAAATGATGTAATGATAAAACCTCTTCAGATACCAATTCTACTCCGGATAAATGGCAATGATCAGAAAATAAATTTGAAAGGCAAAGAACAATTTCACTTTTATCACATCCCTATGTCTAAAACCTGGCTTCACCACAAGCCAAGCTCTTTATTAAGTTGTGCTGTCTGTTGCGTGCCTGTACTGTGTTCCAGGTATTGTGAGTTTATGGAGCTGAGTATTTCATGGGAGACAGACATCAGTCACATCTTCACACAAATAATATATAATTATAAATTGTGGTGAGTCCTGGAAGAAAAGGTGTATGCTGCTATAAGAATAGTACGGGAATTCTTAACCTAGGCTATAGGGTCAGGGATCTGAGCTCTAAAGAATAAGTTGGCATTGATTAGGTGAAGAGATGGAGGGCACCTTATGGAAAAGCATTTGAGGAGGAGGGAACAGCCAAAGCAATAACTGCATGACATGTATATTTAGAACTTGGCTTTCCACTGCCCTTCCTTTTGCTCCAGGTAATCTTCCCATTAGAAAGGTGACTTAGGGTGAGACCATAGAAAGCAGTGAGTGAATTACCATTCAGGATCAAGGTTATGAATAAACAGTAGCTTCACTTCTGCAAAATGTCTCCATCCTTGCTGAGAACACCACTATGCTCAGCAAGTGCTACAATTATGACTTATTTTCTTAAGAGGGCACAACATGGATGACATGAATGTTAATGAATAAAGGCAAATGTCAGCAGCCTTTGTTCTGCAGGCTAAGGTGACACAGCTCTTCCCCATCACGCTGGAAGCTCCCTGAGGGGGAGACCATGTTTGTCTTCTTGATACCTGACTCCCAGCTGCCCAGAAAATCATCTGACCTATAGTTGGCATTTAATAAAAGTCATTAGTGAATATTGATATTCTGAATTTATATCACTGTTTTAGCATGTATGAAATTAACTGAAAATACATCTTCTAGGACCAGTAGAAGTTATTTCTCAAGTCCATGCTCTTGGGGAGGTTATTATAGTAGGTATCTAGAACATGAATCATGCATTTGACAAATATTTATTGAGCATTTGCAAGGCATGTGGATACAATGTGACAGCTAAGATAAGGATGTAGGGAAGTAATTATACTAAAACCTGGTGGGTCTTAACACCTAAAGAAAATAGAGGAGAATTTTTAAAATTATAGTTAGTCTTTGCTCTTTGTGATTTCATTATGCCTGAGTTTTAGTTACTGAGGTTTAAACAACACGAGCCCCCCAACAGCACGGTTCAGACTGCAGTTACCACAGAACACTAACCGTGAGTAACTGCATAAAGGATAAACTTCATTGTTCGATCTTCAGTCTCAGCAAACAACAGATGGGAAACAGTCAGTGACCGATCGTGTCACCTTTGCCAAGTCTGCCAGTGATTCACCTCTGAACGTCTGTCCTTTAGTTTGTGCACAGACAGCAAAGCATGTAGTTGTGTTGTCTTCTTGTCTTCAAGTCATAAACACGTGTGACATTTTCCGAAAATGAATATCTGGAAGGGAATTGGCCAACAAAGATGAAAGTGCAGCCAAGAAACTAAAAGTGACAACGCTGGAAGTAAAATTCAAAATAAATATAAACAGAGTTATAAAGGAAACAGCTGGCCATGGGAATGTGGATTGTAGATATGTGTATGCAGTTAGAGGCACTTAGTGAAGGCACATTGTCAGCATAAATGAGGAAAGGGGGTTGTACTGAGAAAAACAAAGATGTCCCGGAGGAAGTGAGGTGGGCAGATAGCCAAACCAAGCCAAAACCAAAACAAAGCTTCACGTGAAAGAATCCTTTAAAGATATGTCGTAAGATATTTGGAAGCTGACTCAAACATAAAAAGAAATATGGCAATTCAACAAACCACACGAAAGATGCTTCTTCTCTATCATAAGTTATACAGCAAGATGATGGCAATTCCCCTTAGCATTTCCTTTAGTGCAGGCCTGGCAGTGACAAATTGGTACAATTGACTGTTTTCCACATTAATTTGTGGGTATAGTTTTCCATATTAAGAGTACTTTTCTTTCAGCATTTTGAAGATGCCATTCCACTGTCGTCCAGCTTCTGTCCTTTCTATTGAGAAGTCAATTCCCAGTCTTACTGTTCCTTGTTTGAAGGTTTTGTTTTGCTTTTTTCCTAATTGCCTTTAAGATTTTTCTTTCTCTTTGGTTTTTAGCAGTTTTACTCTCATATGCTACGAATTCATTTTGCTTTGGGTTTCCAGCACTTCTTGAATCTATGTGGTTCCTAGCATTTCTTAATGTATCTTGTCCATTTGGGGAAATTCTCAGTCATTGTCTCTTCAAATACTGTTTTTGCCTCATTCTCTCTTCTTTCCTACTGGAATCCTAAGAACACATGTAGATCTTTTCATTGCATTCTATATATCTCTTACGTACTTTTCTATATTCTCTCTTTTAGTCTCTTTATGCCTTAGTCTAGGCATTTTCTTTTTATCTACTAGTTCACTAACTCTTATTCTCATGTATCTAATCTCTGTTAAATTTTAGTTCTGAGTTTCTGTATTTGTTAATTATAGAATTTGTATGTAATTCCTATTCACAGTTTTTAGTTCTCAAGAGAAACTTTCCACTTTGTTCTTCATGTTCGTAAACAGGTTTGCTCGCTTGGTATTCCTAGCTATTTTGAATAAATGTTGAATACTGAGTATGAAAAACGATAAAGGTAATTTGAGGCTTTGTATGATGTTATCCTTTTCTAGAAAGAAAGAGAGAAAGGGCTACAGGGCAAATATCAAAGCCAGGGAACTTTCAGGGAAATATTTCAGCAAAAATGAAGATAAGAAGTTAATTATAAACTGATTTTTTAAGAAGACAAAGATTTAAGGGGGTACTTCATACAGTCTTTTAAGCAAAGCCTTCTAAGGAGCTTAAGAAAAAAATTTCTCAGACCCTTTCTGTTAAATAATAGGGCTACTATAAATATTAATTGTGTTATCCGATGGTAGTCCCACAGGGATTAGGAGGTAGAGAGAGAGACTTCTTTCAAAGATATTTTTGAGTGAGGCTTTTGTTTGGGAGGATGGTTCATAAATTCATACACAGGGAAGTTACCAGAGCTTCAAAGAAATTGTATCAGCTTGCTTTGAAAAGGACAGCGACAGCACAAAATGAATAGAGGCAGAAAGTAGAGTGAATATGATACTCAGTTGCAAACACAGGCCGTTTCTTATGGAAAGAGGAGGTTGGCTGAGAAGGTGAACCAAGAATCCAGAAGGAGAGTAAAACATTCTGGAAAATAACTGAGCCTTATTCAAGGAACTGGAAACATCTGGTTGGATTCCAAACTTGCTACGGACCAGAGACAGCTTCTACCTCCTGTTTCCCCGTTTTTAAAGAGAAGGACCTACGGTAGTTATACTAGACCCGTTCAGAATCGTATGTTATGTGTCGGGCTGGGAGCAGATAACTTATTTCCTTGGTTCATAGGTCTCCAGATCGGGAGGACCCATTCTCAGGGAGTCATACCTAAGGATTTTCCTCCACACTAGACCTAATTTAGATGATAGGCTCTGGACTTCAAGTTAGTGTCACAATAAGAGGAGATTGGAGAGATTTAGGGGAGAGAAATGAGTGTATTTTGCAAGTAAGAGGAATCTAAATAATTTACATCCAGAAGGAAGATTGGTTATTTTTATTATTTTTTTTTTAAAGAAATCACAGATTCTTTGATAATTCTTGCATTTAATGAGAGGCTCTATGCCCCCTCCTTTTCAGGGTTTTGCGTAGGTTTGTGACTACTCAGCCAACAGGTATGGCAGAAGTGACACGATGTGATTTCTGTGGGTAGGCCAGAGAGAACTATGCTGCCCCACCTGGTTCTGTTGGGACACCCAGTCTGGGAGAAGATAACTGACAGCTGCCATCTGAGAAGTCTGCCTGCTCCATCCAGTATCACTATGCTAGAGAGTCCCATCGAGGTGCTCCCGGGAACAGCCCTAGCTAAGCTCTTAGCCAAAGCATCAGCTGCTGGCTACGTGAACACACCATCTGGGATGTCCAGTCCAGTTGATCCTTCAACTGAGTGTGGTCTCAGCCAACATCTGATCCCAACATTGTGAGAAAGTCTTAGAGGATCCCCCCTATCTGAGCCCTTCTTAAATTCCAGACCCACACAACAGTAAGCAAAATTTAAAAATGAATGTTTTTAATCACTAAGGTTTGAAATAATTTGTTCCGCAGCCTCGGTAACTGTGCATTACTCTACGTGTGGGGCCCAGGAATCTGCATTCTAACAAGCACACTTAAATCACACTTATGCACAAAAAAGTCTAAAACTTTTACCGCAGGGTGCCATGGGCACTGACTTGAGTTCCTTCTACTTCTCCTTACCACACTAGTGGGGGTGGCCAGAGAGCAAAGAAATCCTACCAAACTCTGTCTCTGGAGGTGAAAGACAATCCAATACCTGCATAAGGAATAATCCTATGACTAATAGGGAAGGCAACTCCAGACTTGCCTCCATTCTTTGATTTAATGTTCTGGGAAGAGATGGTTTTCTTTTGCAGACTGGGCCCCATGCTGTTAGCTCAAAATATCTAGAGCATAAAAAATTTTACTTCATTCTATTTTCACTCCTGCTGCTTCCTTGGGCCAATGAGAAGACAGAAAGCAGGGTTTAAGTCATTCATTATCCAAAAGCACTGCTGTGCCTGTCTCCGAGGAAAAGGAATTTACTGAAAGGGATTTAGCATTCAAATGGTCTTCCAGATAAATGAGAAGTTGCGTTATATTAGCATTTGCATGCAGAAAGCTCAATATTTTTCTAATGCTTTATAATCGTGTGTTGGTTATTTACAATCATGTGGATTGTGTGTTACAATCATTCATTAGTTCTTTTTAATGAACCTGCACACCTGGTAACTTTCAGCCCTAATCCCCATTGCTTTTATTTGCTTTCTGCCAGTGATTAGAGAGAGAGATGATACACAGGAGAAAGAGAGTGTGTTTGTCAGATAGAGAAAGACTAAATGCAGGTGGTGATGAGATTTGAGTTGTACACCTGGGCTCATTCATTTTCTTCCCTTTGGACTTTAAGGGAAAAAAAGATTTTAAGTCTTAAAGGTAGTACTTCTTTTCTCAATCTCTAATTCTCCAATCTAGTGCTGATTTTCCTGAATGACAGGAGAGAAAACAAGATGGGAAAGTGTGTGTACTAACAATATCTGCTATTTTCAATGTGATGTCCTTATAGCAATTAATTTGCTATATTTAACCTTCTGTCTTTACAGACTTGAGTATATCTACCAAGTTACTTAAATGCTTAGCAAATAGCTTAGGTTCCTTTAATAGAATTGATCATTTAGTTGAACAACTCAGGCACAGTTACGTTTGTTTTCTTCTTTTTTCATTTCTTTTTTTCCCTCCCAAGATATTTAGGCTGTCATAATCATACAGATATGATAATAGAATTGGACACAGAAAATAAAAGTATGCATTGATGGAGCAATAAAATTTTTAATCATCTGCATTTTTAGAACCAACACTTCACTGTCTACTTTATTGATCCTGAAAATCACTAAACATAATTTTGTGAGTAAAATAATTTCACAAAAACTGTTTCTTTTTTTTTTTTCTTTTTTCTCAGACATTTTTGGTTGTCACAAAAAACTGTTTCTTTATGTTTACATTCAAAACTTAAGCATAACATATCAGAAACAAAGGTTGGGTAAGAATGCTAATTGGAGAATTTCTTCTAAAAATCTTATTTTTAATCATTATTAAATAATGCACTACCTAGTTAAAACATGAAATCAAGAAATAGATGGCTTTGCTTAATTAAACAATAGCGAGAGGAACATTTCAGCTTTGGGGAATTTTTTTTCTGTAAATTATCATTTTCCTATTAATAAAGATATCTTTCCAAGATTTTCTAAATCATGGTGCTACTTAGTTTACTTAGTGAACTCCTAGCAACATCAAAAATCTGCCTACATGTGTGAAAGTATTTAGAAGAAAAAATTATTTGCCCTTCTTTCCAACTGAGCTTTTTGGTCTGCACCTGTAAATATCTATTTGGATTTTTCACAAAAATAGAGAAAATGAGAGAGTAAGTATGTTTTGCATAGAGTAATTAAAAATGTTAGAATAAGAATTCCAAATCCACAGAAAGGGTCATATGTGAGAAATGCTACTAAGGATTATAAAGAAAGGGAAATTATATAAGAGATACTTAGTAACATTACTAGTGTGTTACTATAGATAGATACTATAGTAACAAACTGTAGGAGAAAGAACCCTGGATTGGGAGTCAAGATACCTACCTCTTCATAGATCTTGTTGATCTTGGACAAAGAACTTCAACTCCCTGAATCTTGGAATATTTATTATAAAACTATCAATTTGCACAACATGATCTCTCTGGTGGATTCTTATAATATTGATCCTAAGAAATGAAAGTTTAACTGTAATGATTTCACTTGTAGGGCATTTTGTAAATATTTACAAAAAGCAAAGTAACCAGTCCAGTTTGCATATCTAGGTTGAGGCCAGCTGACAATGGGACCCTAATGATGTGACTAAACAATGAATTATAATGGGCATTTTCTCTTCATCTTTTGTTTAACCTTGGATGGATATAATCTTACTGCCATAATTATGATAGAGACAGGATTTCGTCTTTTCTTAAGTCAGAACAGGATTCTCTCGTGTATATATGTAATATTTTCTTTATCCATTTGTCTGTTGGTGAACATTTAGGTTGATTCCATATCCATATTGTGAATAACTCTGTAGTAAACATGGGGGTGCAGATATCCCTTTACCATTCTGATTTCCTCTCCTTTGGATAAATACCCAGTAGTGGGAGTGTTGGATTGTATGGCTGTTCTATTTTTACTTTTTTGGAAAAATCTCCATCCTGTTTTCCCTAATGGATGTGCTAATTTCCATTCCCACCAACAGTGTGTAAGAGTTCCCTTTTCTCTACATCCTCATCAGCATATGTTACTTTTTGTCTTTTTGATGATAGCTGCTCTATAATAGCTTGGGTGAGATGATATCTCATTGTGGTTTTGATTTGCATTACCCTGATGGTTAGTGGTGTTGAGCATTTTTCAAATATTTTGGGCCATTTGTATGTCAATGTCTGTTCAGTTCCTTTGCCCACTTTTTAATTAGACTGTTTGTATTTTTACTGTTGAGTTGTTTGAGTTCCTTGTATATTCTGATATTAGTCTCTTACTGGATGAATAGTTTGCAAATGTTTTCTCCCATTCTCCAGGTTGTCTCTTCACTTTGTTGATTGTTTACTTTGTAATTAGAGAGTAGAACTGTGGATATTAGAGGATGGCAAGGGTAGCAGAGAAGGAAGGATGGGGAGAGGTTGGTTAATAAACATAAAATTACAGCTAGATATTAGAAATAAGTTACAGGTGTTCCACAGTACTGTAGAGTGAATATGGTTAACTATCATTTATTGCATATTTTCAAAGAGATGAGAATTTTGAATGTTCATAACACAAATGATAAATGTTTGAAATGATGGATATGCTGATACTCTGATTTGATCATTACACATTGTATATATGTATGAAAATATTCTCTATCCTATAAGTATGTACAATTATGTGTCAATGAAAAATAAAAGGAAAAATACATTTAAAAAAAATAGGGACATATGGCAAGCAGGTTGTTGTAGGGGCTGCTATTGTTATCTAATTCATCCATTTAGTAAACCTATACATATTTAAGCTTTTCAAATTTTTTGGACTTGAGAAAATATATAGAATGTGATTGATACATCTCATGAAAATAATCCCACCATAAGAATCAATAGGATAAGAAAATACATTTATAAAAGGGAATATTTACATCAAAGAAACACACTTTGTATGTACTTTAAAAATAATGGGGGGTGTAGGCAAAATGAAACGGTTCTATCCTTTTTGTGTAATTATTCTTGTTTTTTTTTTTTTCCTTCCTCTATAGTGTTATAGCTTCTTAAGTGGATTCCTGAACCCTTCCTGAGTTATTTTCATTCCAAGATAGCTGCCAAATTGTTGCTCTTTGTGGGGATAATGAAGGCTGGGATCTCCTACTCTGCCATCTTGTTCTGTCTTTTAATGATTTATAAAAACTCTTTCTTTCATTAAGAGAAAAATTACTCCTTTATTCATTCTGCCAGTTTGTCATTGGTACCTTTAATTTATTTTATTACTATTTTACTACAAAATTAATTTTTTAGAAGTTAAATGCATCAAATATTTTACCATTAGAATTAATTCATTAATCAGCAAATTTTTTAAGTGCCAATTATGTGTCAAGTATTGTTCTAGGTGGTTAGGATAGATGCCTCAGTGAACAAAAAGGACAAATATCCCTGTCCTTGTGGAGTTTTATTCAAATGAATGAGGGGGCATAAGCAATATGTATTGTAAATACCTGTAAATAAGTTATATAACAGAAGGAAACTGTACGGGGGTTGCGGTAGATTACACATTGTCCCAAGGCCTGCATAATGAACTACTCTGAGTGAAATGAGGAGACATTGATGACTTACATTTTAGATGGATCTATCAGGCATAGAAGAGAATAGAGGTAAAATGTAGGGGAACAAAAATATAAACTAGAGATAGGTAAGGGACTATTGCAATCATCTCTCCAATGGCTTGGAATAGGGTGGTAGCAACAACAGTGGAGAGATTTAGGCAGATTCTGGATATATTCTGAATACATAAACTAACAGTTTATTAACTGTTGTGGGTCTGTTAAACTTATCTACCTCTCTCGGGGTTAACTTTGCATATTGTATTTTGCTAGAAAATCACTCATTTTAGCCAGATACTAATTTTTTTTTTGCTTAGAATTTTTTTCAAGTACCATATAATTCTCTTTACCTGTACTGTACGCTAGGGTGTTTCCCTCTCTCCATTTGTGTCTATATTCTGAATATATAAACTCACATAGTACCTTGATCACTTAAGTGTGGTGTGTGAGAGAAAGAGAGTTGTCAAGGATAACTCCATGATTTTTGGCCATGATTTGTAACTAGCATGTTGGAGTCATAATTCTGAGATGGTGAAGGATGTGTGTAGGGTAGGTTTTGGGGATAGATTCAGTTCAGTTTTGGACATGCTGAGTTTTCAGTGTTAACCCTATAGTTAGGAGAGGTATCACATATGCAGGTAGACTTATGAATTTAAAGATTAAAAGGGTAGTTTGGCCTGGAGAAATAGATTGTGGTATAGCCAGGTTGTGCAAGATAATACTTAAGGAAAATAGACTGGATGATATCATTAAGCAAGTGAATGTTGATAAATATAAGATGATAACTGGAAACTGAGTACTCCAACTTTGGGAGGCTAAGGAGAAATTGAGGAAATAGCAAAGGAGACTGAGGAGTAGGAGGTAGTAAGTTGGGATGAAAACCAAGAGCATGTGGTGCCCTGTAACCAAAGTGAACTATGTGTGTCAGAGAGGAGAAGGTGACCCGCTGTGTCACATGCTGATACTAGATCAAGATGAGGATTGAGAATTGTTCATTGGATTTGGCAATGTGAAGGTCATCAGTGAAGGACATTGAGCAGTGGAGTTGAAATCAAATGGTGAAAGCAAAAGCCTGATTGGAATGCGTTTAATAGAAAATAAGAAAAGAAGTGGAAATAATAAACAATTATTTCAATAAGTTTTGCTACAGAAGAGATAGGAATAGTGAATTAGCTGGCTTGGCAGAGAAAGTGAGGTTGAGAGGGTTCTTCTTTTTAACATGGGAAAAAATCACAGCATTTAAAAATGCTGAAGGGGGAAATATCTAGTAGAGACAGGGAAATGATAATGTGAGACAGAGAAAAGGGAGAACTGCTTGAGTGATCCTTGAAGGCCAGGAGAAAGAGTTTAGTATTGAATAAGAGCCTGGAAGCTCATCTGAGTATGTGGAGCCAGATGCTCTCACGTGGGTAGTATGGATTTGAGAGTCTGAGAGTTCTCTTCTGAGCACTTCATTTTTCCCCAGTGAACTAGGAAGAAAGATCTTGAACTCATAGTGAACCTGGGGAAGCAAGCTTTGGGGGTTTGAGAACAGAGGAGAAACAGAGAGCAGAGATATGAAATAGTGCTCCAGAGAGCAGGAAAGTGCACAAACTAGGAAAGAAGACCCTTAAAAATGGTGGCCTGAAACCATAAAAAGCCAAGAGAGAAACACAGAATCCAAGAACATGTCATCTAAATATTGTGTAAGAGACATAAAGAAAAGTGAAATCCAATTGAAGGAGCGAAGAGTGTCAGATACTGGCTTTCTGATGGAATACAGCCTCATCATAACTTGAGAATTCAGTATAAGATGACTTGAATCTTTGGGATGTTGGCTGCAGACTAAGCTCACGTAGAAGACATGGATTTGAGTTTCCTATTGACCTAAACCTTTCAAACTGGGCGTCCTTATTATTGTACAAAAAATTGCCTTGGCTCTCTGCAACTCAGATCTCCCAAGTTTCTGGTCAATATTCATTTTTAGTCAACTGAAATGATATCCCCTATGAATCTTTTTTGGTTAAGACTATCCCAAAAGAATTTTGATTGACACATCGCTCTCTTAGTAGGAAAGTCTATTTTAACTTTGGGGAAATGTAAAATTAATGTAGAAATGGTGACGTAAATATAACCGATAACAACGGACCTTTTGTTTTAAGGATTTACCTGCATGAATGTGACCTAGTAGAGTCAGAAACTAGCCTTGTGGTTCCAATACAACAGTCAGTTAAGCTATACTTTGATCTAGAATTGTTGTTGTAAGTGGAAATGTTAGTGAAATAACATTTGGAATATTGTCAATAGCATATAATTTCCCACACTTAAAAGTTTGACATTATATTTATAAGGTTTATTTAAGTACTCGTGGAGTTTTCATATGTTAATAAGACCTTTGAGAGTCTAAAAGTCTAGCTGGATATATTAAATTTATAAATGCAGTTTAAGATGTTAGCAAGTACAAGTTGGTAAGCAAAAACTTAGTCAATTAATTAATAGATTAATACAACTATATTTTAAAAACTTCAGAAAGAACTAGGACCTCGGTTTTTGAGTTTGTAACTAAAATTGATTATAATTTTTAAAATTATTCTTGATACCATTTTTGCTCTCAAATCAATCTCAAAATTCTCATTGACTTTTTTTATGGTTTATGAGTTTTTCTCTGATACCTCTTGCATTCCATGGAATTTAGTTTGAAGTGAAGTCAGGGACACAGTGTTTTTCCACTTGGTCAATCGCTGATTATGCTGCCATCTTTTCACACCTGACTCGAACCTTCGTTATGTACTAAATTCCCAGGTATGTTTGTCTATTTCTTGACTTTCTATTTGCTTTTATTGTTCAACGTATTTCATCCATTGTCTTTAAGTATTTTAATTTTTCTCATTGCATAATATTCTATTTTCTCGTAGGATAAGGCTGTATTTTATTTTATAGAACTTTTCCAGATATTCTCACATGTTTATTTTTCAGATGATCTTTAGTATCATTCTGTTAAGATAAAAAATGTTTAAATGGTACTATTTTAATTTGAAGAACATTGAATTTGTAGTTTATTACACACTCCTACTTAAATCAGGAATAGTGCTCTTTGATATTTATTGAGATGATCATAAATGTAATAAACTATATTAATTTCTTTAAGTTGAAATAATCTTGTATTCTTGAGATAAACCCTACTCAATTGTGAGTTGTCATTCTTTAAATTTAATGCTGATTCCTGCTTGCTAATATTTGGAGATATTTTCCATCTTTGATAATTTTCTCAATTACATTAATTATTGTGGGTCTGTTAAACTTATCTACCTCTCTTGGGGTTAATTTTGCATATTGTATTTTGCTAGAAAATCACTCATTGTAGCCAGATACTTTTGCTTAGAATTTTTTTAAGTACCATATAATTCTTTTTATCTGCACTGTATCTTAGGGTGTTTCCCTCTCTTCATTTGTGTCTATTGATGCTTTCTCCTGTTTTAAATTATTAGTGTACCCATTGGCTTATCTCATCATTATTCCTTGGCTGGTCATTGTTCTTTGTTTTAACTCTATTTCAATTATCTTCCTCTTTGGTAATCTTCTTCTTTGCAATTTCTTTGTATTTATTTATAACTCCTTTATTTTTGCTTTTATTAGGTTTAGTTTGTGGAGTTTTTCCTGAGCTCTTAATGCTAAAAACAGGATTTATTTGTTTCAGTCTTTCTTGGGTGATATGTTTGTCTATGATTTCTTCCACTGAGCATAGCCTTATTTGTGTTCATAGGTCTTACTTTTTTCTTTATCATTATTTTCTACATAGTCTCTGATTATATTTCAGTTTTCCCCTTCAACAAAAAGTTAAGTGGGAATTCTTTGCATTTTCCAAGTGGCTGGTTAATAATACTTTATTCTAAAAGAGAGGCCTATAATTAAACATTTATTGATTTATGCTTCTTGGTCTTAATAAATGAATATTATGGTAACATACGTTAAAAACTTCTGGAATTAGTAGCACAGATCTCTTTATGTTTACATGATGCCAACATGAATGTAAATTAAAAGTTTAGGAGCAAAAACATTTTCCCCACCCAAGCAAAATGTCATTAGTGAAAACGTATGCATGTAAATTGGCTGTTCCTCCTCAGAATTTAAATTTTATTTTTCAGTGAAAATATAATTTGCAGTTCTAAAGTATTTGAAGGAAAAATAATATATTGTTGGCCACCAGGGTAAGTCTGGAGATTAGGCCTAGAAGAGCTTTGGACCACTGTTTCTGAGAGGCAGAGTTTGAATTCAAACTTTATCCTTTTGTGGCCCTTGAAAGAGTAGAAAATTAATCTGACAGTCGGAATCCTATTAAACTCTAATTTCTAGGCCTACTACCAATTCTTCCCACTTCCTAATTTTCTGCCTCCTGATTAGCATGTTAAAACACAGAAGAAAGAAAAATAAATTCCTATTTTTTTCTACCTTGCACTGATGATAATTTTAGCATTTTAAAGATTCAATCAGTATCACATGTATAATATTCCTAATGTAAAAGAATAATAATCTCTGAAATCTTTTCCTGTTTTTACCTTTGAAATCCAATTATCTTATTCCTGGATGTTCACAGTCACTATCTTCCTCAGTTAGAAAAATAAATTGCTATAAGTGTTTTCATTCCCCTGGGACGTTAAGAAGACAAGATGCAATTAATGCCTTGGTAGTCTATAGGCAAATGAGGGAAAATAATTCTTTCCTTTCTGATTGTTAGGTGGGTGCCCTGGGTGACTTCTCTGGGCCTTGGGAAGGGAGCGTCCTTCTGCTGAGAGGAGGGCCACAAAGGCGTAACATCCAGAAAACATTAAAGGACTAAAATATTTTTGCTGAGATTGTTTCACTTGAAATAAAAGTCATTTTGACATTTTTGTCTAGGCTCCAGAATCTCTTCTAACATTACTGAAATAGATTACAAAATTAGAAGTTACATTTAGTTACATTTTAGTAACTAAAGCTATTAATGTTTCTCCATAGCCAGGGAGATATATTTGAAGATATTGGAAATATTCCACAGTGACCCAAGTGTTCCAAAAGCAATGTGTGTGTGATTTCTCAGAAATTGGGGTTAAATCACGGTAAGACTTTTATACCAAGGGAAATCCTAACAAGATTCGGTCTCATGTGTCCAAAGTACAATTATCTTCTTAATATAGTCATAACTTTTGATCATCTCGGGTTGGCAAATGTGACCAAAAAACCACTCTGCTTTTCTATACTTGCATTTGATCAAAGAATAGAATGAAATGAAAAGGCTGTTTGCAGTATTCCTTAACATTGCCTGGTATTTAGTTATATTGTGTCCCCCACTAGAAATAATGATGACAGAATATTTTCTGGAGGTCAGGCAATTAAATAGGTACAGTGCTTTTTCCACACCAAATTCCACCCTTTGAAGGCAGGCAGAGACAACTGAAGAGGGCAAAAGTGGCAATGATCATGGTGATCTTGTGATGGCGATGTGGTAACACATGTACCATGCTCATCCTGTGTTCTAGGCGTCCTGCTAAGTTCTTCATCTTAAGTAGCTCATTAAATTGCACAGTACCATGTATGTTCTGCCTGGCGTGCAAAGCAGATGCCATATAACTGAATAGCACACACACTGGTCATGTATGAAATATTGAATAGATACAATGGGTAAAGATTCTCAGAGATACAAACTAGAACAAAGGCACAATGCCTACAACATTGCATCTTCCATACAGAGCCATCGGTCAATTATGCTACCCATACTCAAGGGCGAGAGGCACATGTTCCTGGCTACCACTGAGACCAAAGGCAGAGATCAGCTTCAGCTTGGTATTTACCACAGACTAAAAGATAGTACGATTTATTCATGTAGTCATTCATTCATTCATATTGTGCATGTATGTGCAAGACACTATGCCAGTTTCATGGGAGAGTCAAACACAAATAATGGCACAAGTAAATGCGATATTATAGCTTGACAGCTGCCATGAAGACAAGTTTCACAATGATATGATAGTGTATAATAGAAAAATCTAACCTAGCCATGGAGGTGGGGGAAGGCTTCCTGAGGAAATTACATTTGAGCTGAGGTCTGAAGGATAAGTAGTCATTAACTTAGGAAGGAACAAGCAAAGGGTAGCATGTGCAAAGGCCCTGTGGTGGAAAGAAGGAATACATATATGTAAGTTGTGAGAAACCTTGAGTTAAGCTTTGAACAGCTGAGTTGGAGCTTGAGTTGGAGCTATATTTGAGACGTTCAAGATGTGGGTTCTGGATATTAGTAAATCTCAGAGACTGTAGATATATCTTTGTGAGTTGTCTGCAAATTGGGAGTAACTAAAGCCGATGGCATGACACAAAGAGTCAGTTTGCTACATGTGTACACATACACACAGACACACATTCAATTTTATGCTTTAAACATTTATCCTGTATTTGGGTGGAAGCAACTCCAAACTTTCCACCTATTTCCAACTTCTTAGATATAAAAATAACATACAATTATTTTTTCATCCACTATTTTCTAAAGCACAAGGTACCAGGTATCTCTTTGCCTCACAGACATTTTATGAATATCTTTTATGGTGAAGAAAATAGGCTCAAGGTTGAAAAAATAGTTCTTTGCCAGTTTACTATTCTATTTATATGAAGAAATTAATAATAATGTTTTAGGTATTTTCTCTGTAATCAATATAATATGAATAAAGAACAGCCAAATGAATATTATATTCAAAAAGTTGGTAGCAAACTTTTCATTTTAGAGTCTTGGTTCTTCCAAATTTAGATTTTGCTTTGAAATTTTCCTTAGTGAGTTCAAATATGGAATTCATTCTCATGGCTAAATAAAATGTGAATGGTGACTACTTGCATTTTGATAAATTGTTCATATCTAAGGATTTTGTACTGAAAGTCACTGTCACCATTTTAATGTATTAAGGGACAGTTATGTGCACATGGTATACATAGTCACTTCCTGAGTATATAGGAGCCTGCAGTAAGTTAATTTGTGATTTAATGATTTTTATGAGAATGAAATAAGCATTTGATCTTTGGATTTGATCAACCTCTATCTGCAGCTGCGCCTCAGCTAGCAATTACTTCCTCCCTGGGCTCTTTGCCCAGGCAAATGGGGTTTGTCCTTGTTTCATGTCTCACTGACTTCCCTGATAATAGACATAGTAACTGTTTGAACTATTGCTTCCTCTGGATTTCACAGCTCTAAAACTTTAAGAAAGGGTTTTTTTTTTTTTTTTCGTCTCATCGTTTTTTTCCTATCACAATAAAATGCTTCCTCTGATAATACACTTTGGAAGCTAGTTCATTTGCTTGCCATAAAAACTTAAAAGCGACCATTTGAGAACTGCTCTTCACGATAGGATACAAGCTAGAGTAACACTTTTATTTCAAAAGAAAAATACAAGATCAGGATGGTGGGGTAACACTCATGTCTGTTTATTCACTTCCTTCCTATCGATAATGTTTCAAGAGGCTTGCTACACATGGTAGAAATCCACCATACTCTTCAGCTGCCAACCACACTTTGCTTAAGGCAGTCTTTCTTTGTATTTAGTGCTCAATAATTAAAAGCATCATTTCTATTTTACAGTGTATTGTTTTCTTCTTCAGCGATTCTTTCAATGTCATTTTGAATGAAATAGGACCTGTGCCTCGCCATTTTTCATGTGTGTTCAGCGGTTTCTGATTTCAAATGCACCACATCAGACAGATTTAGCTTTGCAAATGGAAAAGTTAATAAGATACATACAGTATTTATCTTCTCTATCCATGTTTGCTAAAGCCTATCAGTATTCTGAATGGCATAATTTCCCTACCTTCCTCATTAAGATGATAGCATAATTAAAACGGTAACTACCCAATAGCAACAGAGAAATGTGTTGCCAGCTTCAATCTTATCTGTAATTATCTGGTAAAATGACTCTATTCACCAAATCTTGTTCGTTATCTGGTAAAATGGCTCTCACTGCTCCCTTGTCTCTATGTATTTAGTAGATGAAGGCCTGGGATCTTTAATCCAAGAAAATTAAATCTGCCCCTGACTGTCATATTGATGTACCATCTGTTGTTCCAGGTGCTTCCCTGGTTTTTAAGAGCTGAGAAGTGAGCTAACTTCCAACTCGCCTGCATAGGTGGAAGTTTTCACAGATGCTGTGCTTGACTCTTCAATTCGATATATTTACACGACTTGCAGAGAAGCTGTAAGCCATGTGGGTCCATCACTTGCAAGGACTACAGGTGTTTTAAAGGTGTGCAAAATGGGATGTAGTTGTCAGCAACTTGAATGCAATGATAATTTTAAAATCCTATCAGGCCAATAGAAAAGCACAATAAGAGATCCAAAGAAGTATTTCGTGGGCTGAGAAAACTAGATCTTTAATCAATAAATATTTGATTATCCCTGATGTGTTATAGCTTAGTGAAAAGCTAACTGGGGAATATTTTACTCAGTAAGTTTTAAAAGAGGTCTATTAGGTAGTATTTTATTTGGAGGTCTTAGGACAAAATAAGTTTGAAGTTTTAGATTCAAGTACTCCATTATGTCCGTATAAAATGTACTGATATATACACACACATACACACACGTATGAAAGTACAAATATAAGTGTACAGCTCAACGGGTATTCAAAAAGTGAACATACCACGTAACTCAGGAGCCCCTTCCTGCCCCCTTCCAATAGTAGATTTACCTATGGGAGGGGAAAAATTTTTTTTGAATGGTTTATTGAATTGTATGCATATAAAAGTGTACAAATGATAAATGTATAACTTGCATTTTCACAAACTGATAACACCTAGAAATCCAGATCAAGAAACAGAATTTTCCAGCCTCCCAGAAGTACTTTGGCTCCCCATAAAACCACTGCTCTCTACCAAGGCTACCCACTCCTGACTTCCACCACTCTAGTTTGATTTGCCTATTTTTGTACTTTGCATAAACCAAATCACGTTGCACACACTCTCATGTCTGAAATCTTGCACAACGTTACACTTGTAGGAATCATCCATATTATCATGCGTGGTTCTAGAATAGTTCATTCCTGTTTCACTGTGTGGCTATACCACAGTTTATATGCCCACTTACTGTTGGTGGGCATTTGGATTCTTACAAATAGTGAAAACCCCATTTTTAACCTTTCTCTAAAGTTTAGTATGAATTTTACTTCGGTGCATTTTCTGACAACAGAGCACAAGATCTTTTACTTACCCTTAAAATGCTCTTGTCATCCTGGGAGTTTGTCCTCTACACAGTAAATCAAAGCCTTCATTCCCCAGTTCTAAGAAGGTCTGGCAGTCTGATTTTGGGGTCTGAGAGGAGCTCATTTTATTTCTTTGTGCATTTAATTGATAAATTATCATAGGACTATAGCATTTTAAAGCAATTAACTATAACTCATTTGTGGAGTCCGTTAAATTTAATAGAATATAATCAGGAATCATCTGTAACTTCTCAGTTATTACCTTCAATACGTGGATTTTTTTCCTTTACTCTTTAACCCCATAGTTTTGTCATGTATAAATATTAAGAAGCCTGGTCTGTTCTAATTCAAAACTTCAGTCTCCCAGGCAATTAAACCTCCTCCCTTCCCCATCCCCAGCTCAGGCTTCACGTGTGTCATCTGGACACACTTTCAAGAGACGGGGAAATCCATCAGGCGCCCGGATGCGGCCGCTCACCGCCTCCCCTTCGCATCCCGGCTGGAGGCCTCAGCAGGTGCACGGTGCTGGGGCCAGACCCCGTGTGCTGGTCTGGGCCCACACTGGCTGCACTGCTCGCGTGATCACGATTGGGTACTTTTTGAATCCCACTGTTGCTGATTGGATGTTAAAGCTTGTTGCTCATTGGATGCTAAAGCTTGTTGCTCATTGGATGTTAAAGCTTGTTGCTGATTGGACGCTTTCTGAGTCCTACCAAGGGTATAAAAGCTGGAGGAGAACAAGGGGGGGGGGGTCAGAAGTCAGAATTTGGCTGAACCTGCTGGTGGAGTAAAGGCTGTTCTCTAACTCTCCGCTTGGTTCTTTCGCCAGTCAAGAGCTGTTGCTGTTGACTTGTCAGAACAGAAGGATGGCATGGTCTGTTCGTTCATCTTCCTTGTTCCCTCACTGTTTTTTTTGTTTGGCTCCCGATCTTCCAATGTTGGTTTAATGTGTGAAATTTTGAAAAGAGGGAAAGAAAGAAGCAAAGAGTGAAAGAATGATCAAAAGGAAAACAGGTAAAGCCTTTTTTACTTAGCTGATGTTTACCATTCTCTCTCAATTGTCAGTCTCTGTCATGGTAGTCACCAAATTCTGGATCTTTTGTAGGGTGCATAAGTGTGTTCTTTGGAGATCCCAGTGAGGATATCTGATTCAAGTGATATATTTTCCAACTGGCCTGCTGGAGCACCCCCTTCAGTGGTTTCTCTCCTCAGGAGTCCCCTTGCCTTGGTAGGTGGCTCTTGGTTAGCATTCACCCAGCATGGTGGGGTTCACCCGATATCAAGAATTCATTCTTTTTTGCCAACTGCAAACCATGGAAATGTACCTGCTTGGCCCTCTTTTCCCTTCCTGCCATCATGGAAAGCTCTAGTTGATAAATATAGTGCCCTTTTCACAGGTACTGCAAATACTAGGGGAAATAACGGGTAACAATTACATTGCTCCCTTCCTCACGTGAATTTATTTCAAAAAATCCCTTCTATCAATCTCTAGCCTTCTTTTATCAGCTTGGGATGGGGTGGCAGTCACTGGACTGGCTTTCCTATCTTTATTCATGGCTGCTAGGGAAGTATCAAGCATCTCTCTTTAAAATGTGTACTCATGATCCATTGATCTCTGTTTTGAAGCCTTAGCCAAAATTTTTAAGCATCAGGAATAAATCTAGCTAACATCCTGTTATTTAAGAGCAGAGAAAAATTTAAATTAGGCTTATTTATGGAATGCCTACACTACCCAGAGCCACCTCAAATACATTTGGAGAAAAAGATGGATCTAGCTAAAGGTAAAAAGGTAAAAATTCTTTATACCCAACACTGTTCTAGACCACTTGGAGACTACAAGCCATTTGAACTCTCATTGAGCTCTTGATCAAGCTTGAAAGGCAAGATTTGCATTCTTAGAACTATAAGCTCATCATGATTTTGCTCTAAAAAAGGGAACATGGAATGATAACAGATAAACCACTACTCAGAAGTTAAGCTGAACACAAGGGTGCATTAGCCATCACCCTTCTCATTTCTGAGGAGCTGCTGCTTTGTACTGTGGGTTTTGTCTCAAATGAGCAGGCCAGCTGTCTGGGAGCAATCTCTAACCAAGGGAACACTGGATTCTGTATTGAAACACCAAGGATGAACAATCAGCATAAGAGGGGAACCATAATATTGAGTACAGGGAGGAGAACCTTTCTGTTTTTCTGATTTAAATCTTTACCATGTAAGATTGATCCTTTTGATCTACCTCAAATTTCTTCACCAAAGAATCTCTTAAAGTGGAAAAGTATAAATGATTGATGACCCTTAATGTTTCTAGGGGCTTAGCTTATAGTAGGCTATCACAAATTTGAAATGTCTTTGATGATTTCTATTTTATTTTTAAAAAATTATTTGAACTCCTACTATCTGCCATGGTTTGCTTATTTGTCCCCTCCAAAACTCATGTTGAAATTTAATCTCCAGTGTGGCAGTATTGAGAGGCCAGTCCTTTAATAGGTGATTGGGTTGTGAAGGTTCTACTCTCATGAATGAATTAATCCACCCATGGACTAATGGATTAATGGGTTAACATGGGAGTAGGGACTGGTGGCTTTATAAAAAGAGGAAGAGAGAGTTGAGATAGCACACCAGCCCCCTGGCCATGTGATGCCCTGGGCCACCTTGGGACTCTGCAGAGTCCCCACCAGCAAGAAAGCCCTCACCACATGTGGCCCTTTGACCTTAGACTCCTCAGCCTCCATAACTATAAATCAATTTCTTTTCTTTATAAATTACCCAGTTTCAGATATTCTATAACAGAATAACAAGCAACAGAAAATGGAGTAAGACAGTATCTCTGATGTTTTATTATCGTTAAAACTGTAACTTAAACTATTTGTCTTCAAATGAGGATGTAGCCCTGTGTATTATACCCACTGGCAGACTACTACTATATACCCTAAGGGTTATACTTATTTCAGTTTGAGATGATAAATGCTATTCTCTTGGGTTATAGTTTCTAACCTGCTTTTAAATGTAAATAACACTTCATTAGAGTTATGAAGTTCCTTGCTTTTGAAAGTTAGCAAAGGAGCCCCAGACCCTATATAGTACCCAGAATCCCATTTTAATCACAAGTCATATAAACATGAATATCTCATGAAGAAAAGTATGATGATAACACCTGACATTTCAATAGACCTAAATTTTCACAACAAAACCATGTACCCTAGTCCTCATAGATATATCTGCTACTATTTATCTCATAACCCTGTTGCATAGAGGAGGATTGAGATCTCTACTTGAGAATTAAGGAAAGTGATGTTTACATTGATTAAGTAACTTGCCTGTTCTCACAATTGAGAACTTACTAGCCGGTGAGTTCATGAGGGCACAGACCTTGTCTATTTTGTTTACCACTTGATCTTCAGCCTCCAGCACAATGCCTAACAAACATTAGGAACTCAATAAATGCTTAATGAATTAATTAATCTCCAGACTTCTAGTGCTAACCTTCTTTCCCCACACAGAGTACTGAGTAATCTTGCCAAAAGAAAATGGCAGAAAGAAAGTCCGTTGAGAAACCAAAGCAAACTCAGTCCTCTTTTCCAATTTTCTAAGGACTGGCCCTGAAATTCTTTGTAAGAATGGAAAACAAAACTATACCATTCATTTTCTCTTCTAGAGCTGAGCTTTTTTAGCTGAATTGGTCACGAGTCTTTTTGTTAAGTGGCTTCCCTTATCGTGGCACAACAGTTAGGGCTAAAAGTACAGGTGCTAAATGGGCATGATAAAGAATGACTTCCTAGGGTTTTTGATGTTTCTGAACAACTTGGATTGAAAGGAGGGAATTCTGTACAGTGAACTTAAGTACACCTACATCAGGGTCGGCCTTGAGAGCAAACAGTTCAAGGTCTGGATGGCTTATTCAAACTAAACTAAGCAATAAACTCTTAGAGACATGGGCAGAAATCAGCAGTGATGTGCTTCCATGTCCCGGATTTGCCATTGTTGTTCAGTACCATGACAATGGCATAGTGGCAGATGTGGGGGTGGGGTACTGAGGAAGAGAATAAAAATTCATACAGAGAAAATAATAAAAAGAGATCTGTGAGCAGAAGGAAATGATTTTATTCATACATTGGAGTAGATTAAAGAAACACTTTGGTTGCTGAGTACTAATGATGGTTACAGATTGTCCTTTCGCCTTTTTCTCTAAGTGGAATCACTTCAACTTCTTGGTTTACACCATCATGGAAACCATAATCATTGCAAATTGAACAGTGAAGACTGTAAGTAGTTGAGCCAGAGTGTCAGGGACCTGTGGGAATCCACCACTGATCTGCTAAACCATCTAAACCTCTTATTTCCTTGGCTTGTGTCTGCAGGAAAAATAGACCTGACTTCTCACGCTGTTCTGAAGAATTCAATGATAAAATATAAAGGCAAGCTCTTTGTAAATGCTAAAGCACCCTACAGCTCTCGGATGATATTACTGTGATTGTCTCCATTCCTGTCATTAACCACTGCAGACAGCAGCATCAAAGAAGCAAGGGCTGGAAGGAGGAAGGTGGGAAATAAAGCCAGTTCTGCCCAGGTGTGACTTTGACTTACATCAAGAACATTTTTGCAGATGAATAACTAAAATAAAATGGCACTCTCTTGATGTGCCATGATAATTGCTAGGTGCTTGGATGCTTTATTTCATTTCATCCTCTCAGCTATACAACACCCATGTTACACATAAAGAAATGGAGACTTAAAGGGGTTAAGTTATTCACCTATGGCCGCACATCCCTTAGGAGAGAGCTGGAATTTAAACCCAGACATCTGACTCCAGAGACATCTCCCTGAGGTGCTACAGGGTGTGTACCTATGGCGTTAGGTTGCATAGATCAGTTGACTGATGGTAACATTTTTAAGCCTCTTTAATGGTGAAATATAAACATATATGTCAAAAATACATAAAAATGCAGAGCTTAATGAATTATTATAAAGGAAAAACTCATCAGGAAATAGAACAATGCAGCCATCCTAGAAGCAGGTTGCTTTCCAATTCTTATTCTCCCCAAAGGTAATCACTACCCTGGGTTCTGTAGTAATTGTCTTAATGGTTTCTCCATGCAAGTTTGCATCCACTAAACACTGTAGATTAGGTTTACCTATTTTTTAACTTCATGTAAATGGAGTAATATATAATTTTTTTGTCTGGCTTCTTTTGATAATGTTTATGAGATTTCATTCATCTTTTCATGTAACTATTTTGCTCATTTTCTCTGTTATATATTCATTGTAAGAATGTATCACCGCTTATTGCTAACGGATATTTGGGCCCTTTATAGTTACGGGCTATTATTCAAATATGCTGCCATAAATATCCTTGTCTCTGTCACTTATTATACATATGCATGACTTTCTGTTGAGTATATGCTCAGAAATGGAATTGCTGGGTCTGTGGATATGCATAGTTGTTTTATTTTTTTTTTTATTTCAGAGTATTACAGTACAAATTCTTTGGTTACATAAATTGTCTTTGCACCGCCTGAGTCAAAGCCAGATACGAGCCCATCCCGCAGATAGCATGCACCATTAGGTGTGAGTTTACCCATCCCCTCCTCCTGCCCACCTGTTACTTCCAAATGTGCGCATAAGTTTTGATCGGTTAATACCACTTTAATGGCGAATACATGTGGTGTTTGTTTTTCCATTCTCGTGGTACTTCACTCAGAAGAATGTTTATATTAATAGCACAATTCTCAATTGCAAGGACATGCATAGTTTATTTTGTTAGATACTACCAAATTGTTTTCAGAGTGGTAGTATCAATTCATATTTCCATCAGCAGTGTATAAAAGTTCCTGTTGCCACAAATCAATTCCTCTTCTGTCTTTTTAATTTGAGGCACTCTGGTGAAGTATGTAGTGGTAATTCATTGTGGTTTTAATTACCATTTCCTTTATTACTAATGAGGCTGGATATCATTTCATGTACAGAGTCATCTAGATATCATCTTTGGCCAATTACCTGTTCACGTGTCTCATCCTTTTTTAAAAATTGGGTTATCTGTCTTTTTCTTATGATTGGCAGACTTTATATACTCTGCATATAAGTCCTTTTTATTTATTTTACAAATATCCTCTATCAATCTATGTCTTGGTTATATTTGTTAACTTTCTTGATGGTGTCTTTTTAAGAACTATAATTTCTTAATTTTTATGTAGTACAATGTATCAAAAATTTCCTTTTTGGTTAGTCCTTTTTGTGTCCTTATTTTAAAATTGTCTCCTTTTCTGAAGTCATGACAATAGTCACCTAAATTATATTCCGAAATATTTATTGTATTACCTTTCATATTTATATCAACAACCCACTATAATTGTTTTGTTTGTGTGTGTATAGTATGGACTAGAGGTTTAGGGTTTTTTTCACATTGTATCCAGTTTTCCTAGCACTACTAATTGAAAAGATCATCTTTCCTCATCACTCCAAAGTGCAACCTAATTTTAAACCAAGTGTCTTTATATATATTGGTATGTTTCTGAGTTTTCTTATCTGCTCCATTAGTCTATGGGTCTATCCTTACAACGGTACCTGTAATTACTTTCATTCAAATTACTGTTCTTTTATAAGAAGTTTTCATGATATAATTGGTTAACCTTGGCCTTTTGCATTTTCATATACATTTAGAATAAGTTTGTCAAGTTTCACAATAGGACGTTTGATATTTTTACTAGAAGGAATAATTAAAATCTTCTTTTTTTTTTTTTTTTGAGTCTCACTTTGTTGCCCAGGCTAGAGTGAGTGCCGTGGCATCAACCTAGCTCACAGCAACCTCAGTCTCCTGGGCCGAAGTGATCGATCCTACTGCCTCAGCCTCCTGAGTAGCTGGGACTACAGGCATGCACCACCATGCCCAGCTAATTTTTTCTATATATATTTTTAGTTAATTTCTTTCTATTTTTGGTAGAGACGGGGTCTTGCTCAGGCTGGAGTCTCGAACTCCTGACCTTGAGCAATCTGCCTGCCTTGGCCTCCCAGAGTGCTAGGATTATAGGCTCGAGCCACCGTGCCTGGCCTGATTTAGGGATAATTAAAATCTTTACAAAATTGGGTATTTCGGTTTGTGAACATTGTATATTTCTCCATTGGTGAGGAGCAGGGAAGGAAGATTTTCTTTCATTTCTATTAGTAATGTTTTATGGTTTTCCGTTTTTACCTTCTTCCTAAATAATCCAAGTAAGTGCCTTAAAATACTTTTGCATCTTTTATCTCCTTCCAACTTATGTGCTTTCATTGTCATACATTTTTATTTTATTATTATAAATCACACAAGACAATGATTCATTTGGATTTGTCCATATTTTTATCAAATTTCTTAGATTTCTTGGATATCTAGATGTCTCCCATCTCCACTCAGTCCTCATGAGAAATATGTTGTTATACTTCTAATTTACTCTTTCTCTTAGGATAAAGCCAGTCAGGCCTCCAACACACAAATTGCAGGGAATTTGTCATGACCGCCTCCTTTAGCAAGTTCTGGACTTCTGTCCCCTTCTATAAGCTTTCAGAAGTACTTCTCGATCTGATAGCCTTCACCTTCAGGATGGCAGCTACCAGACACTGCATCTCTCAAGCACTGTCTTCTCCTAGGTCTTGGCCCAGTAATTCTTCCCATTATTATTATCACTCCAATGCCTTTATTTTATCTTTCTATTTTATCCAGCTTTAATGTTATCCTTATCAAAGTAGTTAGTTCATGTCACTCTGTCAATAGTTATCAGAAGGAAAGGCCCCATTCCTGACTTCTCAAAGTATAGGCAGGACTAATATTATGGAGGGAGTTCAGTCAGATGAAATGTTTGTGTTTTCTGATTTCCAGATTAAAAAGCTATTTGGTTCTGTCCAAAAAGAAGAAGAAACTATGAGGACCACTTTGAAGCTTCGGGATTCTGGGTCTTCTAAATTTAATAAACACGATTAATGGAATTTTGTCTATATTAGCGAAAATTATTTTTATTATAACAGAAACCTAATTCAAACTAATATTTTTTAAAATTAGGAGATTATATTAGTTCACTTAATCCAGGGGGATACTAGCTTCAGGTGGGATTTCTTCCAGGGGCTCTTGAGATGCCATCAGGACTAATTTCGGTCTGTCTGTCATTGCAGTTTTCTACCAGGTTGGCTTCATTCTCAAGTTGTCTGTGGTGGCCTCTTAAGGCTCTGTCTTTATATCCTCACCATTTTACAGCCACCAAAAACATCCAAGAATCCCAGAAATTCTCATCGTATCTCACAGGCTCTGCTGGGTCATTGGTTCATCCATGAACCAGTCATTGGTTCCTGGGGAGAGAGATGCTGTTACGTGGCACGCTTGAGTTAATTTCTCTAACCCCAAAATGGTGTGGAGCCCAGGCTGAAGCATGACATCTGAAAGTGGCAGAGAATGTGCTTTGCTGAGAAAAATCAGAAAGCTATTTTTGGTAGAAAGGGAATACATTTTGAATAAAAGAAAACAACAAAAATGTGTTACACCAGCCAACTAGAAATGAATGTTGTCATTTTCCTCTGTGGCCTTCATGTGCCCCAGTGCCTTTGAAAGCATTTGACTATTTAATTTATCATGTTGTCACAAGCGCATAAGGGTCTCCCTTTGCATCTCAGAGGTGTTTGATGCTAATTGATTGTGCCTATTAGTTTTTTTTTTTTTTTTTTGGTCATTAAACTTCTTGGTAGTGACCCTCTTTATTTCTATTAATACATTTGGTTTAAAAGACTATTTTTGTCTGACATTAGTAATGTTTCTTCAGCTTTCTTTTTGTTAGTATTTTGATAATTTATCTCTTTTTATCCCATTACATCCAGTCTTTCTGTGGTTTGTTTAGTTTTGTGTTTTAAGCCAAGCTGATAATCCTTGCCTTTTAAAAAGTAATTTAAATGTTTTGTTGTTGTGCTTATTAAGACATATTTGGACTTAATTCTACTATTTTGCGTGTGAAATTTGCTTTCCATAACTTTATTTTCTTTTTATGCTTTCTGTTGAATTACTAAATTTCTGTATTAAATCTCCCCAAGCCTTGGCCACTCTTTTCTCTTTGCTGATTTAGAAGCTCCAGTTGGATTTATATTTCTTTTTTTTATTTCAGCATATTATGGGGGTACAAATGTTAA